>NC_091117.1:141325187-141925187 GCF_040183065.1 Periplaneta americana
TCTTCAGTTCTTTCTTCATTCTTCCCTTCCTTTCTTCTCTCCTTTCTACCTATCTTCCCTCTTTTCTACCCTTCTTTCCTCCTTTCTATCCTTATCTCCTTTCGACCTTCCTTCCCTCCTTTCTACTCTTCTATCCTCCCTTCTACCCTACTTTCTTTCGTCTTTTTCTTTCTTTCTTTCTTTCTTTCTTTCTTTCTTTCTTTCTTTCTTTCTTTCTTTCTTTCTTTCTTTCTTTCCCTCTCTCGCGTGTGTGCAGATAACATATAGTAAAGGAATATTGTGGTTAAGCGCAATCATATGTGATAAATTAAATCATGAGTGTAATGCATAAAAACACAAAAATAATTCTATTACATGCGTCATTAAATAACTAAAAACACAAGAGAAACACAAGGCAAACTAAAACTCAATGGGAATAATATTATGCGTAAGATCTCAAATATAATTGCCAAATGAGTATTATAAAGTAGGCCCTAGGCCCCTAGATCCCATGAGTAACGTTATCATTTATCTCGAAAAGAAGGGAAAAAATACATTTTGATAAGGGAAATATGTTTTTACTGTTCTCACAAAAATAACAATGTGTACATATAATACGGTTCCGCGCATTGGCGTCATGGTCTAAGACATTCTGTCTACGACTCGCGTTACGGAATGCGCGCTGGTTTGAGTCCTCATGGGGGAAGAAATTTTCTCATGAAAATTTTCTCATGAAATTTCTGCCAGTATATGGGACCGGTGCCCACCCAGCATCGTGATGCACTTGGGGAGCTACGATAGGTAGCGAAATCCGATTACGAAAGCCAGCTATAACGGCTGGGGAGATCATCGTGCTAACCACACGATACCTCCATTCTGGTTGGATGATCGTCCACCTCTGCTTCGGCATGTGGACGTGAGGCCAGCAGCCGGCTGGTCGGTCTGGACCCTTCATGGCTGTAGAGCTACGGATTATTATTATTATTATTATTATTATTATTATTATTATTATTATTATTATTATTATTATTATTATTACTACTACTACGTGTAATAAGATGAATTTTTTTCTGAGCTATTTTTTGTTATATCGTTATTAGAGCAGCAGATTTGCTCGCTGTAATTCCTAGTAACATGAGAAATATATACTATACTGAATTTTATGACTATATTTTAAAATGAGGAAGTGTATTAAGTTTATAATAGTACGTCACAAAAATATGAAACTTAAAGAGTCTAAAGTACAAAATATTTAACATTCCACGTTATATAATTATTATACAGTTGTCTATGTTTTATTATCATCAGTAATCTCACTAGAAGTTTTGATTTATCTAGAGAAAATGAAAACTGGAGTGGAATTTAATTGACTATTACACGATTAAAATAAAGTATATAAAGATTAGAAGAAACAAAGTACTTTAATAAAATAAAATATTAATTGACTAACTAAAATTCTATTTCATTAATGTTAGCTTCACCAAAACGTTTGAACGGAGCTGCCATTTTCAGTTGATTATCTATGCGGGAAACAAGAAACGATCGCAAAGCATGTTTTATAGTACCGTAAAGAATTTGCAGTTTGAAATATTGACAAAGGAACACAAAAAGTAATAAAGGTAAACAAATGCTAGGGAAGTGATAAAATTTTAGCGATAAACAGCCACGATTGGTTGAAACACGTCCTTTCGTACCGTTTTATTGGTCAAAAGTAGATGACGTAGTAAAGTAAAATTGTAATAATAAAAATACAATTATAAAATGAAGAGTCCACTGCAAGAATGATGGATGTCACTTTCTTGTAGAAAATGAACCAAGACTGTCAATGCATAGCTTAAGATATATAGAATGTACAGCTGTCAAAAGAAAAAGTGACCGCTCTCCTGACACAAAGTTCCCTTCGGGTATCTTCGCTACAATTCGGAGACAGGCGATGTTACATGTTGTTGGACCACGTTGCCTGATATCTACAGTTATAATTGAAGTATACTGTGTGTTATTCGATAGCATAATGGTAGCGTTCAGGCCTCTTATTCATGAGGTCCTGCGTTCGACTACAACCTCGTGCTTTTTATGCCCTTTTTTATTCTGTTTTTGAGAGAGACAAACTAGACATAATGGCTCCTTTCTCTTTTATGATTATTTTAGTAATTAACATCAGGTTCACTAATATATTATACCATGACTTTATCATTATCATTATGATATTGTGGCTGCAAATGGAAAGAAAAAAGATTTTATTCTCAATAAAATATCTTTCGTGGCATAAACATAACAAATTTACTGGCGTCAGCCTTAAAACATTCAAACAATTAAGCGTTCAAAAAACAAAACAAAAAGCCACAATTCAATATTTAGTCTATCTTCCTCTTATCTCGATCATCTTGCAGTCGAGTGGGCATGGAATTGACTAGTCTTTGCAAATAGCGACTGTTCTTAGACACGATATTCCAGACATTCTGAACATACACACATAAATATTCTGTCCATGGGCAGGTCTTTCATTGCAAACTCAGCAATCGCCAATCTTTCCTATTTTCTGCCTTCCTCTTAGTCTCCGCATATGATCCACATATCCTAATGTCGTCTATTATTCTTTTCAACCAGAGACCCAACCAATTCCTTTTTCTCTTTCTAATCAGTTTCAGCAGCATTCTTTCTTCACTCACTTTTTCAAACACAATTTTATTTCTTATTCTGTCTGTCCACTTTACACGCACCGTTCTTCTCCACATCCACATTTCAAATGCTTCAATTCGTTTCTCTTCATTTCGTCGTAATGTCCATGTTCCTTCCCCATAAAATGCCACACTCCACACAAAGCACTTCACTAGTCTCTTCCTTAGTTCTTTTTCCAGAGGTCCGCAGAAGATCCTTCTTCTTCTATTAAAAGCTTCCTTTGTTCATGTTTGCAGTTTTCTTGGGAAGGATAGACCTAAATGCGGTAACATCCCGTTGCTTTCTGCACACCACTATCTCTTTCGCATCTTATTAAATTCTAGGGGGCCCAAGCGTGGAGATGAGGAGAGTGGATTTGACTAATTGGGCCCTCCGGACTTCACCGAAAGTCACGGCAAGGGTTAAATATTAATTCTATCAGGATGTTTGACCCGGTCAGAGACCGGGAAATCTCAATTAGCCTTTGCCCCCCGCATCCTGGACTAGCTTCTACGAATCATCAGAAAATCTTAGAGTGTGATTGGGCCAATTTTTCCGAAAATGTTTCCACACTTTTGCTCTCGTAGCTCAGCGGACTAACGTCGGAATTTAGATGTCAACGTCTCAGGTTCAATTCCTCGTTACTCCTTTTCATTTTATTGTGGTTCAAGATAGTATAATGTAATAATACAAAAAGAAAAACTAATACCAGTATTATGCAACTGGATTTTTCCAAACCTAATATTAAATTTATGTTATTTATATCGCTAAAGAACGATTACAATATAAATAACTTCAATGTTATTTATACAGTATCACTAAAGAACGATAACAGAATATAAATGATAAATATCGGTTTGTTTAATTAATATATTGCGAAAGAACAATAACAATATAAATAACTTGAATATTGTTTTATAATGCTAATGAAGGAAAACAGAATATAAATGATAACTTGAATATTATTTAAATTGCTAAAGAACGATAACAATATAAAGAACGTGAATATTATTCATATCGGAATTTCACAGATTTATTACAGATGTATTTAAGAAATTGTAGAAGAATAGTAATTAGTAACAGTGTCCTATTTGTAACTTTTAAAAGTGTGGTTACTATGTTGAAGTGTATGTGTTGTAACGGATGCTTGATTTGTTATGTATGTGAGTCAGTTATGGGATGCTTGATGTCGTCGCAATGTCGTAATTATAGTTTGATTATGTTTGTGTGACTATTGTGTATTAACTTATGATGTATGGTACGGAAAGCTGCATATTTGTGTTATAGAAGTGTTACGTATGTGTGTTGTTAATGTTTTTGTATGTTTCAAATTGATACCTGATATTTGTTTTGCAATCGCAATGCCTAATTTACGGATTATTTATGTTTTGTTTACATCGCGTAAGCTAATTTAATTTTCTTTTCCATTTCTCTTTATGCTTATCTTTTTTTGTATATAAAACTATAGCCCTAACATACATGTAAAATAGGGCTAACCCCCATTGGAGATACAATAATAATTATTATTCATATCGTTATAATACGATAACAGAATACAAATGATGACCTGAATTTTATTCATATCTCTAAAGAACGATAACAAAATATAAATAACGTGATATCCATAAAGAACGATAACTGGATATAAATGATAATTTGAATATCATTTACATCGCTAAAGAACGATTAAAAAATAAAATGAAAACTTGAAGAAGGCCCAAACCCACGACCTTTGAATCATTAAACAAGCACTCTACCGCTGGTCTACGAGGCGCAGATATGGAACACTTTCATAGTTCCGGAACTGCTTGTACATGCACATGCATCGTGTAACATCGCCGCGACCCGAAGTGGACTTTGAAAATATTCGCTGTTCACGAGTGCGGCCACTTTTTTTTTTTTGACAGCTGTACATACAGTACAGAGTTATATGGCATTAACACTGACAGTCATTGTCCAGTAATGATTGGAAAATCACAGTTAAGCTTTGAGGGCTAAGCATTTCAAACTTTCAATTGCTTCTCCTGCAAAATGTATTCCAAATGACATCCATCAGTCTTGCAGTGGACTCTTCAAATATATAAACTCATGTAAAAATTTTGATTCTCATTTCAGATTTCGCTGGAGTAATGTATAGTAACACTACCGATGAGCTCGAGCGTGAGCTTTTAGTTCGCTTGGGCTGATTATTTCGTAGAGTTTCCCTTAACTAAGGCATATGTCAGGTAGTACCATGGTGAATCCGCGGACTAACTTGGTATCACCATTCCACTGACTCTAAATAAATTCATAGTTGATAAACAGTCGTTAAATTATCAACTTACAAACGTGACCTCCTAGAAGAAGAAGAAGAAGAAGAAGAAGAAGAAGAAGAAGAAGAAGAAGAAACGTAGCATACGTAGAAAAGTTGAACACAAGTTAATGCTGCAACAGGCAGTCATAGCTTAATATTAGGATGATGTTTGAAGAAAAACGAGGAATATGAAAGAATGAATTTAAACTATAGACCTACCTGCACAAGACAAAAACATTGCATTGCTAATGAATGGTATAGCCTTCAAAGAGTTCATAATCAGACTTTCTGAACTACTTTGCTGACGCAGTCTGGAGTTCTTCCTCTTTCGGATATTCACAGCTCCTGTTTGCATTATTTATCTATTTGTTTGATGTAATATAATCGTTACATTTGCTGCTTCCACTGCTGATAATGCATCTCCCCTCTCCTTTCCCCTCTGCTTTAAGGCTTTGCCCTGCAAAAATATATCACCCGACAGTACAGCAGTAGCACCGTCCAGTATTCCAGTGCTTCTGTTGTTCGGCAACCTCTTCTTTATTGCGTGTGGGTGCTCCAGCCTTGTTCTTGAGGCGTCCAGCTGTTGCGTGGATACGGAACTCATGGGCTAAGAAAGCTGCCGAATAGTTGTTCTTCAATCTCTTTATAAAGGTGAGAATGGGTATGAATAGTGATCATAAAGATTATGCTTTTGCTCACTTCTATTTAACCTACTATATGAATTAGTGCTGAAGTACCTATTTTCACGACGTACACACTTTTATATTATATCAATTACGAGAGAAAAAAAAGAAAGGTTCTTGAAATTCAATTTGTCGGTTTGGTTATTTTTCTATTGCACGTTCAAGGAAATCCTCTTGATTCAAATATTTCTGTCCGAAAATCGGTACCTCATGTGCAGCGCCGGGTATTTATGGAGATCGCGAAAATCACGACATAATAGATATACAATAAATATTTACTAATCTTCACGAATTTAGTGATTCTGGTTAATAATATGTGGATAAAACAATCGTGACAAACCGCGAAATATATGTAGTTCTAATAGCGAAATATGAACACATTCGCGAATTATTAAGTTACTATTGCCTCGTTTTATAGCGAATTTCTTATTATGAGTTTTCTTTTTCGGAATTTTTTTTCACTTGAATTTGTTATATACCCAAGTAGGCTACATTACATGGCATTCCAGGTGTTTTGATTACATTAGTGAACCCAAAAGACGGAGAATTCAACATTTCACTAATAATTTGAAAGTGGTAATTTGAGGATTGAAAGTTTTTTTTTTTTTTTTTTTTTTTTTTTTTTTTAATGAATGTGTGTTTAATAGAGTCTCAATACAACAAAAATTGTCTATTGGCCGTACCGCACCTTTACGAGAATCCAACGAATCTTTAATGTCAAGAGTACAAATCAATCTCCAACAATCTCCGCCGACACCAATATTTAAAAATACAAATGATAAAATTAATCTCCATAAATACCTGCCCCTGCTCATGTGTATTATGTAGTTAACAATATTATTTCTCTTAGATATTTAAGGGAACAAACTATGTAGACCAGTGTTCTTCAATCCGCTACCCTCCGTAGACATTTCGTAGCTCTTTCATGTATTTTTTATTTTAGTAGGTTATTTTACGACGCTTTATCAACATCTTAGGTTATTTAGAATCTGAATGAGATGAAGGTGATAATGCCGGTGAAATGAGTCCGGGGTCCAGCACCGATAATCCAGCATTTGCTCATAATGGGTTGAGGGAAAACCCCGGAAAAACCTCAACCACGTAACTTGTCTCGGCCGGGAATCGAACCCGGGCCACCTGGATTCGCGGCCAGACGCGCTAACCGTTACTCCACAGGTGTGGACTCCATGTATTTAAGAAATGTAAACACATAATCACAGTTCTTAAAATATAACTTTACTGCTAGCCTACTCATCTTTGATTGAATTAGTATATTGACACTTTCAATGACTTAGATTTTTAAAAACATTTCTATAAATAGTACATCACACACTTTCAGGATATCTTCCACACAATTATATGGACCTTTTGGACTTAGTTCATTCTAATTTGATACTTTGTGTACAAAAAGTTGAACACCGTGAACACCGGGTTACAAGCAAACATTAAGATGGGAGCAGATAAATAGTTAAATTTTTTCTTCCACCATGTTAGTAATGTCAAAAGAAGTGCTGGTACAAATTTTGGCCACTCGACCGCAATTACGAGGCTGTCCAGAAAGTGATTTCCCCTGAGGTCTTTTACAGAAAAAAAGGACAATTTCTTGGAAAGATTTATTGAAACAGATACAGCAATTGTTGCGCTATTTGTCACCATATCCCCCCACTGGAACTAAGACATTTGTCATACCATGGGATTAATTTTTGTATCCTTGTGTCGTAGAAGTCATCCGACTGGGATCGGAACCAGTGTTTTACAGTATCTGCACCTCTTTGTCGATCCTATGATACGATAAATATCTCAATTCCGGTAAGGAATATGTTGAAAAATATCTCAAGAATTGCTATGTCTATTTCAATAAATTTTTCCAATGAAACTGTGTTTTCTTTCTGTTAACGGCCCTTGGGGAACTTATTTTTACGTCCCTCGTAATTGCGGTCGAGTGGCCAAAATTAAATAAAAGCTATAATCATTTCGGCCGTGCTAAAATTCATATTAATACCGCCATGAAGAGTAATAATCTCATTGTAATTAAATAGGAAAATTTATCTTTGTAATTACGTAAATAAAAAAAAACCTTCAGCAATACAGTGATGTTTCAACAGAATTTAGTTTAATTTCAAGATTTAGTAATGAAACTAAAAATATAAAATATTTGTAAATAAAACATAACCCATATATTTTCATCTCCCTTGATAAAATTCACAATGCAGTTACTATACTCTAATATAGGCATTATGTTAATAATTGTTTTATAGATAACATCAGTTTCAAGATAATTCGCGTATCTTCACTATTTATCTTTTACTTTAGTTTCCAACATTTATTTCAGTGTGACGAAAGGATTTCCACTTCTGGTTTCAAACAGTGGCGCCAACTTATATGAGCTCATGGAGTCCGAGCCCACCTGATAATTTGTCGTGTCCCGTTAACTTATACCTCAAACGTTTGAGCCCATCCAGTGTTTTCCAAAAGTTGGCGCCACTGCATCCAATAGTGCCTAACATGTTTCGTTCTGTGGAACAGGCGTTTTCATAATGTAGTTTCAAAGTGAAACGAGTATTTTGTAACCGCAAGAATTTCGTACTAGCTCAGAACAACACTGTTATTTTGGAACGTAGTATTACAAGGTGCTGTTACTTTTTGGAACAGTTCCAAGCAAGGAACGGTTCCAAAATAACCGTTACGTTATTTTTTCCCCACCTCTAGAAGAAGATAGGTTTTAATCTGAGATGAACTTCGGTGTCGGTAGATTCATGTAATATGAAACAAACTCTGTTTCTAATAGCTTATTCTTTCCCCTCTCGCACAACTCACACGCCAGGTCTCGCCTCCTCACATGTACCTGCTTGATTGTTTCCGAGTTTTCGACAAGTGTAAAGGGAATATCATATAATCTTATAGTGTGTCCAGATCTCAATTCGTCAAAATATTACATCGTTATCACAATTTACACCGATAACGCTGGATAACTTCACATTTGTTACAGCCTCTTTAAATAACCCCTTAAAACATGTAGAGGTGCAGTGACTGTCTGGATATCATATCACTAGTGACAACAAAGAGGCAGATAAACTGACAAACACTGCACTTTTCATCCTTTAATGGGGCAAAGCCTGCCTGTGGATTGCAAGAAATGTTTCAAGGGGCACACTGTTAGTTAGACCGTCAGCTTTCCACACTGATAACTCGGGCTCGAGTCCCGTTGAGTCCAAGCGGAATTTATGGTGAACAAACAATTACGATGCTTGGTGAAAGGTTTTCGCAGGATATTCCTGTTTTCCCAACTGAGAATCCACCATTTCTCCATAATCATTATCATCATGCGGTGCTATTTACAACTGTTCGCATCCCATTGTGTGCACCAAGGGCAACAATACGGCGACAAAAAGAACTACAACTTCTGGGCGTCATTCCTGGATAGAGACGCTTGAGTGAAAATGCAGAGTCAAGTACATCCATAAAAAGGTCGGGGTAGACTGTATCGGAGAGACAGCCGCAATTTTATGCGTGAATACGTTTCTTGAGATGAAATGTTGAATGTAAGATAGGTATCCGTTACTTATAACACCCGCTTCCATTCAATGTAACTTATCGACTGCTGAATTGAGATCGTAGCCTGGTTCATTACGAGTCGTTTGACGCCTTTGTGAACGTTCTATAGTTTCGCATTCTTCAACTACACTGCCTCGGCTGCCACGCGACCCACTAATTCGTGCCTCAACTTTACTCCTCCCGATATACTAGGGGCAGAAGAAATAGGCGGGTATGGCGAACCCAGGGCTATAGAAAGAAGGGCTGGCTCAATGCTTTGTTGTTCAGCTTGCCGCCTTGAGTCTCTCCCTCTAGCCACCCCACCACTTTCTGACGTCACTGCGGTACAGTTGGTCTCGGTGAGGGTTGCAGAGTTACGAGTGTTGAATGTAATTCAAGTTCACGTGCACCGTTTCGTAATATAGGCCTATTTGGTTGTGTAATTAGCGTATATTACAGTTCTTTATGTATTGAATAATAATAATAATAATAATAATAATAATAATAATAATAATAATAATAATAATAATAATAAAATTATTAATGATAGTATTTTAAGTTTAAAAATGGTGAATTGTGCTGTAGCGAACTGTTCGAATCACTCTCGTCACACTCACGAAGTAATTTATCACTGTTTTCCGAAAGATGTGCTTTTAGCTAAAGAGTGGGAAAGCAAGTGTCATAGGCAGGACCAAGTGAATATTAAGTGTGCACGTATCTGTAGTGATCATTTCGAAAGTGTGACCGATTATGAAGATGATATGAAGAACAGGCTTTTGGGGTTAAAAGAAAGGAACATATTGAAGAAAAATGCGCTCCCATCTCTAAATATTCCAAGTTCCAAGGCTGCAAGTGACTCAAACCGAGAAGATAGATATCAAAAGAGAAATATTCGAAAAGCTGCTTTTAATCACCTTCAGACATTGAGTCCAAAGAAGCCAAGATTAGAACCTAGTACCGGCAGCTCAGAATATGTAAATATTACACAGGGATCTGAAGAAACGTCTGTAGTGTCTGAAGTACATTGTCTGAAGTGTGATGAACGCGGAAAACAAATTTATTTACTGAAGAGAAAGGTAAATGTTTTAGAATACAGTGTTTAAACTTTGCAGTCAAGCAATAAAATACTGAAAAACAAGCTTACTTCTCTCAGCTGCATATTTTTAAATTATTTCCTGCTTACTCCTTGCACTCAGATTTCTTATTGGTAATAAATCTTCTGGTTTGGTTCTTACATACAAGAAAATTATTTTTTTTATAAACACTTGGGTAGGGATTTTGTCTTACGGTGGATTAACTAAACCTTCCGAAGAGTGGAAAAAACTATACAAATGTCATCATCATCAATAGCTATCAGGATTAGGTCATTTGGCCTGTTCCGACTCAGGTGAAAAGCTGGTCTCTCCATCGCTTCTTCGGGCGTCCACGATCTCTGTATCCAAGGGGTCTGTAATTTAATAATCTCCTGGGTAGTCTATCATTCGGCATCCGTAGAACATGCTCATGCCAGTTGCTCCGATACTTGTCGATTGTCTCTGTAATGGCTGCGATATTTAGTTCTTGTCGGATGCCTTCATTATATTTATGGTCATAGTGTAGCCTGCTAGCGGTCTTAGTAATCTCATCTCAGCTGCTTCTATTCTTTTCAGTTGACTAGTTGTTAGAGTCCAAGCTTCTGATCCATATAGCAAAGTTGGAATGGCCTTTGTTTTGTAGAATTTCAAAATTGTGTCTTGCCGGATCTTCTTAAACAGTGTATTTTTAGTTGAGGGCTTTGCCGGAAGAAAGGCGGATAGACCTATACGCCCTTCTTCGGGAAAATGGTTTAAAATGAAGTGAATAATTATAGTAGCGAAATTTTGTTTTGATTGTACTGTACATACCTGCAGGACAGGGCTGCGTGCGTGTATAACATTTTATTCAGGTGCGTTTTAAAATTTTAGATTGCATATATCTCAATTCGCCATATTGACGTATACGCCCTTCTTCCGGCAAACTCCTCAATTGTTGTTAGCAGCTGTTGAAATTTGGCTAATTTATTATTTATATCTGGAGAATGAATATAGGAGAGATTACAGCCAAGATAAGTAAAAGCATTTACTTGCTCTACTCCTAAGTTATTGATAACTATTTCAGTTCTTATAGAATTTTTACCAATAAAGGCCATGGTTTTTGTATTGCGTATAGAAATTTCTAAATTGTACTCTTTTTCTTTTTGATATAGCCTATGAATTGCCACTTGTAAGTTGTCTTCGGTGTTAGCTAATATAATAATTAAATAATCTGCGTAGAGCAGAGTATTAAGGGGTTTGTTATCGATCATAAAATGTGTGGCCAAATCAATTTGCAAATCCTTAATAAGTGCATAATATATATATATATATATATATATATATATATATATATATATATATATATAATAAACAAGGAGACGCGGACAACCTTGTTTTACGCCTTGATTTGTTATCCTAGTCGTTAAACTAATCTTGTTATTAATTTTAATTTTATACAAATGTTTGAAGTTGAATTTAAAACTATGCACGGGAACTCCATTGACAAAGAGCAACAAGTAATACAACGTTTCAAAATATTGCTAGAAACTAAGTTTTCAAACGTGTGCTCCGAGGCTATCAAACTATATGCACGTGTGAGAACATTTGTGAGATTGAGGTCCTTGAATCGGGGGCAGAGAGCAGAATTCCTGAGGAACAGCGCTAAGAAGAATGCCAAGTGGATGAAGTCATTTAGAAAACAGCAACTTCATTAGATGAGTGAAAAAATAAAATAAGCTGAATCATTATAGAATGAAATGTACTTGATAATTTACCAATCTTATGAAAATAGATTACTCTGCCACCAATATACATCTTTAACTATTACTTAGCAAAAGGTAAACATTTGTTCCATTATTTCCATATAATGTAGTTAACTGATTATTTAAAACCCTTTGATTTCATGCACTTCCACCAGGAGTGAAATTATTGGTTATCGAAATAATAATAATAATAATAATAATAATAATAATAATAATAATAATAATAATAATAATAATAATAATAATATACAGTCATTCAGAGTTTTCTGTATCAGGGCAGATCTTTCACTGCAAACCCAAAATTATCCAATCTCCCCTATTTTCCGCCTTCTTAGTCTCTTCCCTATATCTTAATGTTATAATCTGATATCTTCTGTCCCGAGCTTTACTTCTTTCAGTAAGCAGTTTTCTTAGCCAGTGATGCAGGTAATTTCGTTTTCTCTTCCTGATTAGTTTCAGCGTTATTCTTCTTCATCCACTCTTTCTAGCACAGCTTCATTTCTTATTTTGTCTGTCCATTTAATACGCTCCATTCCAGATATAATATTCATTCTTGATCGATTTTTTGTCCAAGGGCAGATCTTTCACTGCAAACCCAGCAGTCACGTATATTTATAATATGATTATAATACATAATATAATATAATATTTAACAATACTAATATTATAATAATAGTCTAATTATCATTATCGTCATTGATGTGTTCTGGCGCGCAGCTTCAGTCCACATGTCCCATACTATATAGTAACCTTGTCCATGTATGAAGGAATGCCTCTCCTTGACCTAGGATATAAAATTTAATCAGCAGGGAAATGTGACACGTGAAAGGAAATAAAAGTCTACCACAAAATATTTAAGAAAGAAGCAATAGCTCAGTAGGCACATCAGTTTGAAAAGCGACGAAATTGTTAAAACTGAAGTCTTTAAAGACAACTAGCGTTTATAAAATATTGAATGAAACAGGCCATATGCCTAGGGTTTAATTTTATAACTTGTTATTGAGGGGTGTTGATTTTAGCCCTATTTTTGGTCGATAATTCCAGCACTTATTGCAACGGAGTTTTACGTTGTATTTGTGAGCGGACTTGCTGTGTACCGTGATGACGTCACAGCGGCTGGGAGGACAGCATCACTTTCCGACTCGCTATGAGCCAGCCCTTCCTTCTATAGCCCTGTGGCGAACCCCTCATTCACTACCCCGATTCATACTCCTCGAAATCTGCTTGGCGTATGGTCCTGTCCCAAATAACTTACTCCTCCATTCACATGTTTTGCACTATAGGAAAACTTAAAAGAACAAATAAAATAATAATCTGATTTCTACTAATTACAAATACTTGACTTACTGAATATTGTTGTTTTGTTTAGTCAACTGTCCGAACACAAGTCTGAAACTCATAAGTGACAAAAATAAGGCATCATTAATGAGGTAACCAAGCCAGGAGATAATGCGTTATGGTGACCAGTTCTCTTTTCTCCGCCACTGCATACATTGCTGAATAGTAACATATTACACTAATCAGACTTTAGATGATATTATCATTTATAATATTTCGCAAGTTAGCCATTTCACAGATGTAATAATTATTATCATGTACTGCAACCCTAATACGAGAAATCAAATATTTAGCATTACACACAATTAGTATTTATTTTTATGTGTTTTCAGAATATTGTATTGAAATAGTAATTACTAAATAATGTTTATGCAGTTACCAACTTTGTGAATCATGAGGAAATTAAAAATTAAAATGCAAAAATTAATATATTTTTACTGTGTGTAGAAAATGTACATGTTATTGTAACATGAACGAGTTTCGTAATAAAAAATACTTATGTACAGTATTAAAAGCACACTTAAGAATGGCTTAGCTTAACAAAACAAATGACACAATAAGTATGGCTAAAAAACTCGTTCTGCACAGGTTCTCTTAATCGATCGTAGAGAAACACCAGTGGTAGTGGCTGTCTGCGTTGATGATAGGGCACTTTTAATGTCCTCACAAACTTCAAGTTCTTTCAAGAAGCAAGAAACTTGATAAATGACGCCTTTAGTATGAATTCTGATATCAGGGCTCGACTGAGACATGATAGCTATTACTTGGATGATTAGTATTTTAAAATACTGGTTAGTATTTTAAAATACTGGTTAGTATTTTCAAATACTGGTTATTATGAGTGATTAGTATTTAAAGATACTGTTTATTATGTTGTTATGATATATTTTTTCGAACAAGCTATAACACAGTAATATCACAGACGAGCACTTGTCCGGATGAGCTTACTTATTACCCTAAGGGTGAAACCTAACCATTTTCTCACTAGTACTAAATTTGCTAGTGGATTATGGTGATTTTCTAGCTCTCAGGTTGAATTTTCTTTTACCAACTTCATTTCGGATTTCGGGTACTGACAAATACTACAACTGGCAGTTATTTTCTAACTGTTATGTTGGCAGCAATGATTTCGATTTACAGTAAAGCAAACTGATGAAAATGCAAGTAAGTAAATACAATTTTAGGTTACGTCTCATGAATTGTAAACTCTTTACTCAAAGCAATAAATTTCATGTTGCCTGACAAAATAAATTGTAATATTAGATAATACTAATCCTAATTACTAACATAATATGCGAGAGGTCCAGGAGGAAAATATACTATTTCATAAATAAATTATTAAACCATTTAGGAAATACCTCGCAACATAAAGATGAGATGTGGTAAATAAGCAAGACATTGTTATTGTTAACACTATATTATTATTATTATTATTATTATTATTATTATTATTATTATTATTATTATTATTATTATTTCAGTACGTAGCATTGTGATTTTACCCTCTTTGGTGATATCTAATATTAGTTGGCAACACTGAAGAGACGGCCAAATTAGACTTTCAGAAACTACTCTTACGTCATCCTCACTATAGCATTCGAACGCAGCGACAGGAAGGTCTCTTTGTTCAGGTCATAAACCGCCAGAGAAAGTGTGGAGTGAGTAGTTTCCGTACCAAACCAAAAACCCGCCTACTGATTCTGCCTTTACTATAGATGACGTCACCCTGTCTGTCCTTTGCTCCCCGAGGACTCAAAACCGGGGATTGTCCCCGGAAATCGGGAACGTCTGCTCAGCCTACTTCTCGACTTCTGGTCTCGAAATAATTATCATGACAAGAAACATTCGTTAACCTCAATTAAATTACCGGAAAATTATAGATATACAGTATAAGAAAGTTCGTTGCTTACAAACGAAACAGCGCTAGAAATACAAAGTCAGAACAAGAGGGGTGATCGAAAAGATTTGTAACTTAGTTCACACAGTGCATCCCTTAAAATCAACAAAAAAATGTACAAGAAAGAATTGTGCTACCACAGTCTAGTATATACAGTCACGAAGTAGTAAATATGCATTCATAGATAGTTGGTAACCACTAGAATCGCTACTATAGCCTCATTACAGACAATGCGAAATAGTACTCGCACAGTCTATTGTTCCTAGTACCCTCATAAACTCAAGCTTCGTGACTGTACATACTAGACTGTGGTGCTACCTCGAAAGAGTATTGTTTTACAGAAATCTACAGCAGTGAAAAAAACATTATTGTGCTGTATCACTATTCGTGTGAGCTTGTGTTAAGTTATTTTCGTACCGTGAGAATATCTGCTGTGGGTCGAGAAATTTGAATACTAGGCCTATTTGAAAAATGAGGTCGCATTAGCATGACGCATGCTTGACATAATCAAGGACAGAATTTGAATTACATGGAAACAAATGGTTCCTTGTCTACAAATGACGACATTTGTAAATAAGAAAGGTTACTCACTGAATTCCCACCGCTAAACGATTTCTGAACGTCAAAATAACTATCAGTCACTGACTGATTGTACTGAGTAACAAAATTATGTTCGAACGATAAAATGCATACCAAAGCAAGCGTCAACTGAAAGTGACTCCTCTCGTAGTACACGGTTGTTTGTGAATTTCTTTTCAACATTATCCTTCGGTGATGGCTTAAGTGACATTGATTCTATAAAGAAATAAAAAGAACACTAAACTTATTAGATTCACTTTATTCATTTAAGTTTTATTTCCCTTGTCGTTTGTTCTATATTTTTAGTAATAGAAAACGTTTGATCGAATCTTCACTCAATTTTGAGATTCGAATCTACGTCTGAATGCAGCTTCAGATCTTGCGTCGAACTCTCTATCGTTGAGCTACGTCGGTGCACTTAGGCTTAAATAAAAATATATTGTTTTCAGCCTCTATGACTTTTCAAGTTGACATTTAATGTTAAAAACAAACAAATATAATACATAATTTACTACATTTTTTCTTAATTAAAGGTAATGATTTACGTGAAATTTTGTAATATACTTTACCCACTTTGATTATGTAATGTGAACTTCACATCACTCATAAAATGTTGTAAACATATTCATTACGCAACTAGTTGCGTAATGATACTTCTGTTACGCAACTAGTTAGGTAACGGTACTGCTATTACCTAACTGGTTTCGTAATGTGAACCACACATAAAATAAAATAAAATGAAATTAATTTTATTTATTATAAACATTCATATTTTACGCGGGATTTCGATGGTCCTGCAGAATTTGCAGCATTTTCAATATCTGAACCCTCGTTTGAACTCATTTTAACAATTTCTCCTAGTACTTATGTTATAAACAAAAATCTATCGCATTCAAAACTAATAAAATAAACTTAAACGAATAATAATAATAATAATAATAATAATAATAATAATAATAATAATAATAATAATAATAATAAATTTTATTTTACCTGGCAGAGTTTAGGCCTTAAGGCCTTCCCTTACACTCATCCAAATCTACAATTAATACAACTGTATAAATCGAATCGCCTCTCGAAGGAAGAAACTAATAATAATGGAGTATCGTAACGTTTCATATTACAATACGAAATTGTAAAGATGTCAAACGAGATCGTAGGCAGAGTTTGATAACCTGTCGAGTATTGCAATATGATGTTGTGATAAGTACAGTATATCGTACAATGTTTTATCCAATCTTGGAGACACCGTATTTAAACATGCGGTTGGAACACAGCAAAAGGCTCATCACATCTCAGATTTTCACGGAGACTGAATAGAATGATTGGGATTTGTCAACCATGCATTAATATTTAAAATCTTCGACGTTTCGAAACTGCTTATATCATCAAGCCCCATCATCTCTTATTCTGTTGGGTTCAGTATGCCTATCTGGACCAAACAACTGATAGAACCTGTTAATAGTCCAGATACGTCGGAGACATTAAAACTCAATAGGCCTACATGTTTGATAAATCAAATTTATTTTCCTCATTAAACAGAGTGCATATGAGAGGAGAGTAATTTGCAGAAAAAATTATATAATAGTAAATGCGCATTGGAGAAATGTATGCATTTTGTATTGCTCTTTGTTTCAGATCTGAATTCTGATGCTTTTCATGCAGTCGTAGGTGATTTGGGAAATAAAACGGAATCCGAAAAACATGAAATTTTTTAAACATCTGTTATTTGGTGATCAAAATGCCAATAGCGAAAAGCTATTATTATTATCTGTAAGTATCAAACATAATTTAAACACTTAAATTGAGACTACTGCCTAATCGCTTTAGTGGAATTTGTTCATTTAATTTCAACAAAATTACTATAAGCAAATGTATTTTTAAACTTAGGTCTACTTAAACAAATGTTAAAGGAGATACTAGGTAACTGATACAAATAAGAAATATATTACATATGTTACACAGGGTATTAAAAAAAGTATCCAATATTGTAGGAGGTGATAGTAGGCATCAGAGTATTGTACGAAATGGAAATGTAAAAATTGAAGATTTATTCTTCGAAGAGGTGGAAAAATTCAAATATCTTGGAGCAACAGTAACAAATATAAATGGCACTCGAGAAGAAATTAAACGCAGAATCAATATGAGAAATGCGTGTTATTATTCAGCTGAGAAGCTTTTGTCATCTAGTCTGCTGTTAAAAAAATCTTAAAGTTAAAATTTATAAAACAGTTATATTACCGATTGTTCTGTATGGTTGTGAAACTTGGACTCTCACTTTGAGAGAGGAAAAGAGATTAAGGGTGTTTGAGAATAAGATTCTTAGGAAAATATTTGGAGCTAAGAGGGATGAAATTCCAGGAGAATGGAGAAAGTTACACAACGCAGAACTGCACGCATTGTATTCTTCACCTGATATAATTAGGAACATTAAATCCAGAAGTTTGAGATAGGGAGGGCATGTAGCACGTATGGGCGAATTCAGAAATGCATATAGAGTGTTAGTTGGGAGACCGGAGGGAAAAAGACCTTTGGGGAGGCCGAGACATAGATGGTAGGATAATATTAAAATGGATTTGAGGGAGGTGTGATATGATAGAGACTGGATTAATCTTGCGCAGGATAGGGGCCGATGGCGGGCGGCAATGAACCCGGATTTCTTAAAAGCCATTTGTAAGTAATAGTATAATAATAATAATAATAATAATAATAATAATAATAATAATAATAATAATAATAATAATAATAATAATAATGATTAGTGATAGTGATAATATGGTGATAATCAGGGAAAGGATTTATATGTAAATACATATTTACTTATAAAGCTAATATAATTTATATTTTGCATTATCTTTATGTTTCACAATGTGTAGGGTTGAAAAATCCTACTTTTATTTTCCATATTTTTCCATATTTTAGAGTTTAGTACATATTTTCGTTAATTTCCATATATTTTCCATATTTCATATAAAACAGTCCATATTATATTAGGTTTAACAATAAAACAAAACAAAATTCCATTAACTTTTAAAAATACATTTCAACAATAGAGATTTAAACACATGTTCAGTAATCCCTTTAACATCAGAGTTATTTGAAAATTAGCAGTCCTATCAACAATGGGAAAGTAAGTTACAAAACTGTATTAATTTAATTTAAAATTTTTAACAGACTTCAGTTGTGCAGCTCAACAGTTAAATGCCAGTCAGAGTACACATAGGTTCAGTTTTGTAAATCATACTATAAAGACGGTAAATATGCCAAAAGTACGTCATTCAGTCAATTTAAAATCAAAACTAACAAGTTACATTTCAGAATTTAAAGAAGATGGTTTATCAACTGACAATAAAATATTATTTTGTAATTTGTGTCAGTGTGCAGTATCATCTACACAAAAGTTCCTGGTGCAACAATACATTACAACTAGTAAACATCAGGCCAACAAACAACTAAATTCCAAGCAGAGACAATTGTTTTTAACACAACCAACAACATCGAATGTAAGATCTGAGTTTAACATCGACCTGTGCCGTTCTCTCATCTCTGCTGATATTCCTCTCTACAAACTAAAGAATAAGGTCTTCAGGGAATTCCTTGAAAAATATACTCAACATACAATCCCGGATGAGTCAACACTTAGGAAGACGTATGCTCCATCCATCTACGATGAGACAATACAGAAGATAAGAGATGAAATTAAAGATAGTTCAATTTGGGTTTCCATTGATGAGACTCCCGACAAAGAAGGTAGACTTGTTGGTAATGTAGTTATCGGTTTGTTAAGTGAACAATATTCTGAACGAATTCTTTTACATTGTGATGTTCTAGAAAAGTGCAATAACAAAACTATAGTTAAACTGTTCAACGAAGCTATGGGTATCCTGTGGCCAAAGGGTATTATGTACGATAATGTGTTATTCTTTATTAGCGATGCTGCCCCTTATATGGTCAAAGCTGGACAAGCATTATCTGTTGTATATCCTAAATTGACTCATTTTACTTGTGTGGCGCATGCATTTCATCGTGTGGCAGAAGTGGTCAGAGACAATTTCCCTAAAGTAGATTTGTTGATTTCATCAGTGAAAAAAGTATTTCTCAAAGCTCCCAGTAGAGTTAACGTGTTGAAAGAAATGTACCCTGAAATTCCATTGCCACCAAAGCCAATTTTAACTAGATGGGGTACATGGCTAGAAGCAGTTGAATATTATGCCGAACATATAGACTCTATTAACAATGTTCTCCTTGCATTGGACTCTGAAGATGCAGTCTCAATTGATACTGCGAAAACAGTTACCTGTGACATAAGTGTGAAGAATGACTTAGCTCACATTCAGCATACATTTTCATGCATCATAAAAACGCTCAAAAGTCTCCAAAATAGGCACCTTTCACTATCTGAAAGTTTTGAAATTATAAATAGTACTGTGGAACAACTGAATCGTGGTAGAGGTAAAGTTGCAGATGCAGTAAGAGCTAAGGTGGACACTGTACTTTCAAAAAACCCTGGATATGAAGAACTACAAAAGGTTGTTGCTGTGATGAGTGGTGAATCAACAGTGAAGATTAACTTGGACTTATCCCCAGCAGACATTGTGAAATTGAATTATGTACCAGTTACTTCTTGTGACGTCGAACGCTCTTTTAGTCAGTATAAATCTATCCTCAGAGACAATAGAAGAAGATTCACTTTTCAGCACTTGAAAGAAATGTTTGTAACCTATTGTTATGGTAACAGACAATAAAAATTGTGTTTTGTTGAAACTACATTGGAAGATAAGGTACGTCCATTATATTTTTTGTTTAGTTTGATTAAAATGTACCAATATTTAACGTACATAGTCATTTTTTTTATAATTTTAAGTCCATATTTAATTCCATATTTTGGTAAAAATCCATATTTAATTCCATATTTTGGTAAAAATAACTACATATATATTTACATATTTCATATATTTTTAGTCCATATAAATCCGTTCCCTGGTGATAATAATAACAATAATAATAATAATGATAATAATTAACTTTGATATAGACAACATAGTTGGTTAACATTTATTAATATATTGTTATTTAAATATTTTATTGTAATTTTTATTCAATCTGATAGCCTGTATACCTACTAAGATCACCAGTCAGATGACAGGACATCAGACAGTTTAACATTTTCATAGCGCATATTGTAAACACATCAATCGAAGACAGTTTTCAGTCTGTGATATCCTTCAATCGACCGGAACAACTGGTCGGCTGTGATGCCTCATCGGATGTTTTGCTTTCTGCGGAGCCAGGACAGCGACAGACAGCATGCTGTGTATATACGGAGAGAGCGACCGATCGCGCGTATGTCATGGTCATGAATGACTCTCGGTCGGTCGTTCTCAATGAAAAGCAGAGCTCTACCAAGAACTCAGCATTAGTTAACGACGACGACGACGACGACGACGACGACAACAACAACGACCACGACAAAGACAAAAACGACAAGGACGACGACAACAACTTATCCTTCATAATATGTAATTTTCCTTAGTCATAATTTGTAGACGAGCTGCAATACTCAATATATATCACCTGCATATAATAGCACAAAATTTCAATATGAAAATTTCCCCAAACAAAACAAAAATTATGGCATTCCAAGGTAAACAGCCAGTTAGGAGTAAAATTTGCATTGGAATCCATACGTTAGAACAGGTAAACTCATTTAAATATTTAGGTTATAATTTGACATATTTACCTGTTACTGATATATCTGAAAATATTCAACATAACATTTTAATGGAGCCTTAAGAACCATCAACCAGGTTTTCACAACCACGAAAACCCCAAAACATATCAGGTTAAAAGCATATAAAGTTCTAGCAAGACCTGTCATCATGTATGATAGTGAGGTCTGGAATGTCCGAAACTCAGATGTTCAACGCCTAACAACTGCGGAAATGAGATTTCTAAGGAGGACTGCCGGCTACTAGAGACTGGCAAATCAGACAAGACTCACGCCTGTACCTGTTTGCCGTCAGGCTTGGGTTCCGGTGACGCTACAAAGCAAGTTAACTTCTAAGACTGAACCCATTGAGCCCGGGTTTTATGGGTTCAGTCCAGGCAGGACCCAAGAAAGCCTGCCTGTTTGCTCGTATTATAAGGTAGAGTGACTTGCATTCACGGAAGCCAGTCTGCGCTGGTTAAGATGAAACAGTACTAGTTTGAAACCTCAGTTCGTTGGCTATTTAGTCAGTTCAAAAAATCTTTATCTTATGGTCCAACACGGCAGATAATTCTTGATTAAAGAAACACAGTTTTACGATTTATTGCGCTACAGAATTCATAAAATAATAAGACAACAGGCCTATTATTCATTTCATATTCCTGCAAAGTGTATCTGACTCATTAAAATAGTAACATTTCGTAACTTGTGACTAGTTGAGAAGGGAAGGGAAGGGAAGGGAAGGGAAGGGAAGGGAAGGGAAGGGAAGGGAAGGGAAGGGAACTTGTGACTAGTTGAAAGAGAAGAGAAGAGAAGAGAAGAGAAGAGAAGAGAAGAGAAGAGAAGAGAAGAGAAGAGAAGAGAAGAGAAGAGAAGAGAAGAGAAGAGAAGAGAAGAGATTATAGAAAAACATTTCATTTTAACTTTTTACTTATCAACAATTAAAAGCCTCATGAATAGGCCTACCTGTAAAATGTATAAAAGTTTTTCGTTCTTCAGAATATTGATTTGCGATTTAACTTCTGAGGGACAGATTTCTTTTTATTTATGAAGCTGAAAGTTTGAATGGTTTGCATTAAATTTATATTACTACGATGAAAAGGAAATTGTAAGTAATTTATAATAACTGTTGGCATTTAATAGATATTATGTTGACGAGAAAGAGAAGAGAAGAGAAGAGAAGAGAAGAGAAGAGAAGAGAAGAGAAGAGAAGAGAAGAGAAGAGAAGAGAAGAGAAGAGAAGAGAAGAGAAGAGAAGAGAAGAGAAGAGAAGAGAAGAAAAGAGAAGAGAAGAGAAGAGAAGGAAACATGTTGAAAAGATATTGGTAACAATTATGAATATCACCAACTATTATAGAAAAATATTCAATTTTAACTTTTTCCTTATCAACAATTAAAAGCCTCATGAATACCTGTAAAATGTATAAAAGTTTTTCGTTCTTCAGAATATTGATTTGCTATTTAACTTCTGAGGACAGATTTCTTTTTATTTATGAAGCTGAAAATTTGAATGGTTTGCATTAAATTTATATTACTACGATGAAAAGGAAAGTGCAAGTAATTTATAATAACTGTTGGCATTTAATGGATATTATGTTGACGAGAAATAGTTTTCTTTGCCTTTATTAACGGTACGTTTCAGAAGACAACAAATTACGTTTCCAGTAGTTTGTCTATATCTGTAGGCTTCTTGTCAGGTTTGAATGACTTGGTTGATATTTATCATGCATCTGAAAGCAGCACAGTCTGGCGCAGGTCGGCGGAACCCAACAGTCCTTTCGGGTCACTCTTAGGACTGTTTGGGAGTCACGTGCAACCACACTGCCTGCCTGCTTGAGAGGGAAGGTTGCAGGCGGGCGAACGATACGAAGCGTAAGCCCGCTCACGGACGTAAACAGTCATGGGCAATCCTGATAGACATTTTACCTGTCTCTACCACCTACAGCTTGCTTGACCACAAAAGTAATGAACTAATTACAAAAGAATTGAAAATGACACCTATTTATGAACATATCAATCACTATAGACAAAAATGGCTTAACCATGTCAATAGAATGGACCGTTCCAGACTCCCAAGACAAATTCTCCTCTATATACCACATGGAAGACGATCTTTAGGACGCCCCCTGAAAAGATGGACGGAAACCGTAACAGGCCACTAGGCCTAATACCTGCAAGGACGATGATGATGATTATAATTTGTATGTTCTTAATCATATATGTAATTGTTGTGGTTCTGTCATATTTATGGAATTTTATATGCTTCATGATTTGAGGCGCTCAGAGTAATAACTGCAGATCCCATCTGAAGTTCATTTTGAGAAAAATTACATTTTATGTTTGTTTTCAAAGCTCTGCGAATTTTTATTATTAAGACTTAATTTTTCAATATTTGTTAAATATGGTGCTTAAAGTTTACCTGCAAATTATTGAGCCTTTGTTGTTGTCTGTTTAATTAAACGGAGTATATGCAATTTAAAAAAGGTATAATGATTAGTTTTCTTTATTTATATGTTCTGGTACGAATAATTTATGTATGACTGCATCGGAAACTTTCATTTTTACTAAGTAAATCCAAAGAGAAACAATATGAATGTCCAGTAAAAGTGTTAGTGGACGCCATCACATTGACTACAACGCCATGAACTTATAGTGGACACAAACAAAAGCCCATGCAGTTGGGATGCGCCATTTATTCACTGAGAAAGCTTTCTTTCCCACTAAGGACTAATTTTCAATGTGGAATAAGAGAGCTTTGTCATATCTCAATACTACTAATTCCACAATTTGGGACATCTGGCCGACATCTACGGGTGACCACTAGGATCCAGAATACAAAGCAGAGGTTAACTTAAAAATAAAATACAATATGATTTGTGGAGAGAATACAAAACAATGATACATTTAAAAATAAAGTACAATTTCATTTCGGAGAAACATGAGATGAAAGTAGCCTACAATGAAGAGTAATGAAATGAAGTAAAAAAATATATATAACATAGTGTTATACAAGTGATTGTGTAAAATGGATAATGAATCTCTCAATACCATTAGACAAATTTTGTTAATGTCCTCATTAGAGAATTTAAGAGAAAGGAGAATGGTTTTGGTTAACTTAAATGAAGTTCCCCTAACGCCAAAAAGAAGTCCTTTCACTTCCCATGTATTATTATTCATTTTGTATCTCACTGAAGTGAGGAATACATGGATTGTAACTAGACTTCTTTACATCGTTAACGTTATTGGCTTGTTGATCATCCTTCTCAAAACGTATACTTCACAGTATGAAAGGTAAATGGCAGGAGTACACAGTCATACATTATCTCAAAATTCGAGGTCGGTTGTGATCTGCCGTTAGTATTCTGAGCGCTTCATATCTGTAGGCCATAAACATTAATAAATGATTAATATTCACCTTCCTCTTCCAGATTCCAATATTACAGGCTCTCCTCTCTGCATGTTGATTGCGGTGAATTTTGAAATACAGATACTCACAAAAATACTAAAGGCATAGACTACGGTAACTAGAAGTTTATGTTTGAATATCCGTAGTAACAGTAACAATATCATACATGCATAGAAATGAATTATTATTAACTACTGTTAATGTTGTTGCTCAGGAACAAACAAATACAAGTCTCCTTTGTTCAATTCGGAAGACAAGATGGAAACCATATTTTTACGGAGAAATTATCACTTTATGCGTATAAAATTGAATAATTCTACAGCAATTTCAAAGAAAAATGGTAAAAATTAGACTTCTATAATTGAAATAACAATAAAATAATTTTATAAAATTACGATTTTTAAATAAAACTATCCACAAATAAGCAAGATGTTATTGGGACCTTGTTTTTTTCGCTTCAAGAATTAATACTTAAAATGAAAAAGTTACACTTGCAGCTGGAATATTATGCATCCATCTCTATGTGTAGCCTATAAGTAGTGCAATGTTATGACACCCATTTTTCACAAATCATTGTAATCCGAACACAACACTGTGGCACATTTACTCTACTTGGTTCCATATATTACTTCTATTGCCTTTCCATCAGACGACCCATTTCTCACATAAATGTTTCGTCGAAGAAACAAGTTCTTCAGTACAAGCGTTGCTAGAAGCTTCTTCGTCTTTTACCCAGTGAATGTGACAAAGATTTGTTCATGGCAATGGTTCCTGCAAATATACCATGATATAAACTTGGAGTGCCCAAGTTTCAAGCATACTTACTTATAAATGGCTTTTAAGGAGCCCGCAGGCTCATTGCCGCCCTCACATAAGCCCGCCATCGGTCCCTATCTTATTCAAGATTAATCCCTCTCTATCATCATATCTCACCTCCCTCAAATCCATTTTATTATTATCCTCCCATCTACGTCTCGGCCTCCTCAAAGGTCTTTTTTCCTTCTGGTCTCCCAACTAACACTCTATATGCATTTCTGGATTCTGCTACATGCCCTGCCCATCTCAAACGTCTGGATTTAATGTTCCTAATTATGTCAGGTGAAGAATACAATGCGTGCAGTTCTGTGTTGTGTAACTTTCTCCATTCTCCTGTAACTTAATCCCTTTTAGCCCCAAATATTTGCCTAAGAACCTTATTCTCAAACACCCTTAATCTCTGTTCCTCTCTCAAAGTGAAAGTCCAAGTTTCACAACCATGCAGAACAACCGGTAATATAACTGTTTTATAAATTCTAACTTTCAGATTTTTTGACAGCAGATTAGATGACAAAAGCTTCTCAACCAAATAATAACAGGCATTTCCCATATTTATTCTGCGTTTAATTTCCTCCTGAGTGTCATTTATATTTGTTACTGTTGCTCCAAGATATTTGAATTTTTCCACCTCTTCGAAGAATAAATCTTCAATTTTTATATTTCCATTTCGTACAATATTCTGGTCACGAGACATAATCATATACTTTATCCTTTCGGGATTTACTTCCAAACCTATCGCTTTACTTGATTCAAATAAAATTTCCACGATTTCCCTAATCGTTAGTGGATTTTCTCCTAACATATTCATATCATCTACATAGACATTCCTATGCAAATACTGAAACTTTAGTATTCCGGATGAACCAACATTCCGGAAAAAAATATTTGAACTCCTGCTACACTGACACAATGGTAAGGATTAGAGCTGAACTTGGTGATTCCTACGTATGTGTTGCGTTAACGAGATAATCGATGACAGCAGAAAATATGGAAAAATATTTAATTATTAATTGCGCCTCCAAACAATAGCCTGATTAAATGAGGTTGAAACACATGTGTACCTGTAATTCTTTATCGGTGTGCAAAAATACATCTAATGAAGCTTACATTTTAAGTTACATATTTTTTATTTATTACATATTTATCTACATATTTTGCCATTTTAAGTACAAATTTCTCATTCTCATGTTACATAAAATCCTGGCTCTAATTATCATCTTTCACTAAATCGTCCAAAGTGTCTGACGCAATATATATTTTCCTGGCAAGCGTACCCAGAACAAATATTATTAACTTAGGCATAGTCTCACCACATCGACGCTGCACCTCTAAAATCCGCTGTGTGTTTTAAAAATATTGTGCAGGAGAAAGAAAAGAGCACTGTCAATTTTAATTCTCTCTATTTTAAAAGCTACTTTCGGTATATTCTCAATCATTACAAGAAAAATTATGAAATTATACAGAAAGTAGCTTTGAAAATCAAGGGAATTAAAAGCAGCAATTATTTTTTCTTTCTCCTGCAAAATCTTTTTAAAAACACATAGGTAGCGGATTTTGGAGGCTCAGCGACGACATGTGATTTACTAAAACAAACGTTTTGTGTTTCTCTTTCTATCATTATGTATTTTATGCTCGACCATGCCGAAATGTAGTAATTATACACCTGGTAGCAGTCCTTTAATGCATGTCATTAAAGTACACCTACTCATTAAAGTACAGGTGTTCAGCCAATGACAACTCAGCTTACAGGTGTTCAGCCAATGACAAGTCAGCTTTGTACCGTTATAAAACCGCAAGTATCGATTATTCTCGGATATGCAATCGAAAGAGAATTAGCGAAAAGTCACGGAAGCTGGAAATCCAATACTGTCGCAGAAGGTTATGTTCTGTTACTATAATAATTAGCGTTAATTGTAAATAATATTCAGATAAATCCAATTTGTCATCTCGTTTTTCAATGTCGAATTCAATAATCAAGGTTATATCAAGTTTAACGGGATTACATCAAGGTCAATGACATTATTGTTCCTCGGAAAGAATCAATACTTTCGCGTCTGCGCACATCTCACAATTCACGACCTAGAACAAGGTCACTTCCGATCTTGTCAGATACAAATAAAATGTATGCATGTGAATAATTTCAAGTTAGAAATATGGTCGAGCATAAAAGTCGTATGAAACTTGCCTATAATGGTAATTAAGACGCTCGTATGAATATTATGAAACTCGCTTGAGCTCGTTTCATAAATATTCATACTTGCGTCTTAATTACTATCATTATAGGCTCGTTGCATAATGTACTATTAAGTATCTGAGTTTCATTAACGTAAGTTTTGTAGTACATGTGTTCGAAACCCGAAAGGTCATTTCGTGGCACCCTGTATTACTGATGCATTTTTAACAGGATGAAGAATATAGGCGACGAGGAGAGGAGGTGTTAGAGCTCTCTTGGAATATACTGAATTCTACCGACGACTGGAAGTTGGAGAAACGATGTCCAGAAGGCGACACTGTGTATAGCAAATACATCCCTGGTCTTGGGAAAGTCTTTAAACTAACGGTACGTATGAGTAGGTTATACTGGTAGTTTTTAACAAGGCTAGGCATAGGTGAGAAATATCTTAGGTGAACCTAATTTCTTTTGTGACGATTATTCAAGTGCGCTTGTCAGAAAAGAGTTACTTGTATGGCATTACCAAATTCCGTGACGACCAGATACATACAATTTAGGTCTAAACAAGATACACTGATTATAATCAATAGTTAAACTGATACTAATCCAACCCTTCCAATACGTCAGATATCGAGAAATTTCTATTGAATGATTAAATAAAATAATTATTTCCTAATAGACCCGCAATATTCGTAAAATGGGCAAAAACACAACATTAGTGTCACTGAGATGAGAGGCAGTTAAATGTTGGACGATTGTGAAATATTTAAAGCATCAATCAATCAATCAATCAATCAATCAATCAATCAATCAATCAATCAATCAATCAAAGGACATTATGGAGCATGTCGACTCCAAGTCGATTTCACAAAACGCTTCCACTCTGTCTTTTGCTAGTTCCTTCCAGTTGGTAATTCGCATTTCCATGCATTCCTTCTGAATTTCATCTTTCCAGCTACTTCGAGGTCTTCCCAGTAGCCTTCTGTTGTTAAAGGTGTTCATTTTTTTAGTTGGTTATTTAACGACGCTGTATCAACTACTAGGCTAGCGTTGATGAAATTGGTGATAGCGAGATGGTATTTGGCGAGATGAGGCCGAGGATTCGCCATAAATTACCTGGAATTCACCTGACGATTGGGGAAAACCTCGGAAAAAACCCAACCAGGTAATCAGCCAGCCCAAGCGGGGATCGAACCCGCGCCCGAGCGAAACTTCAGACCGGCAGACAAGCGTCTTAACCTTATTTGTTTTGCGCTGCTGCAGTAATCCATATGTATAACATGTTCTGCCCAATTTAACCTTCTGGTCTGTATTACATCTAAAATTGACGGTTGATTATAAAGTTTGTGAATATCCTTATTACGTTATTATTAAAGCACATCATTATTAAAGCAACATACGATGCGACTAATTAACAAGCACGTCAGATATGGACTCAGAGGTTGATTCCCTTATTATGATAAATTATTATCATAATTATTGATTGTTTTCAAGGTCAGTCCTTTGAAAGAATTCTGTATTTTAACTTTGCGACGCATCTTATAAAAGGTAAAGGTATCCCTATTATAGGTGGAAGCAAAAGTTTCCTTTTTATCTAATTATTTATGTTATTTTGCTCCTGTTTTATATTATTTTTTTCTTTATTAGTTTGGTTTGTAATACGTTATTTTTACTGGTTTAGTTTCTTTTGAATTGGGATTATTATTTTTCTTTGTTGTACTAGTTTGGCTGTTTATATGGAGACCCACAGAGTAGCGGGAGATTAGGGCTCCCAATAGCAGTAGGGATGTCATTGCCGCCTTTACCCACAAGAAAATATCCCCTGGTACTCATTTCTGTTAGAGGCTGAATATACCTCAGGACAATAGTGTGGCCGGAAGGGTTAGATCAATGGAAAAAATCCACTCTAATCGGAAATCGAATCTGCGACTTTCAGCTTGTATCTCAACATCTAAACCGCGACGTTACCGCTAGCTCCCTTATCTTGTATAAAATTATTATTTTTTATCCAATGACTTTGCGCCAATTATCCGAGCGTTCCTACTAAGGAGTAACGGGCCAAAATTGTAGTTTTCTTGGCGTCTTAAGCGTTGACTTGGTGCACCAAGAGAGCATCACGTAATGATAATGATGATTAAAAATACGGAAAACGAGTCAAACGTTTAAATAGTGTACGTAGCACAAGTAATGGAAGCCTTAGGAACAAAACTGTATAAAAGAGGCACGAATTGACTCTTAGAGAAGAATGGTATCGTTGCTGATAGAGAAATTTATGTGGTACAAGAACAAGACAAAAGATGTTTATTTACAGCGAAAACGTTTTTAAGGAAGTTATCAAGAGTTGTTTGAACAAACTGAAAATTGGGAGTTATTAATTATGATAAAAGTATTATTTTTCATTACATACTCATGAATTTGTATACACTTCATATCGACGGGCCAGTTCAAATAGGAAACATAAATTTAAAGTTTTGATAAATCTGAATTTTAAATTATGATGTTGCTGTGAAAAATCCAAGGATCATTGAAATTACTCCATATTCTCTTAATATGTTTTATATGTAGGACTACTCTAAGTTTCAAATTAGAGTGTATTAATTATATTTTTCACAGCAACATGGATCTTTAAAGCAGGGGTTCCCAACCGATGTGTCGCGTAGCCCCATGGAGTGTGACGCTAAATTTTGGAATTGAAAAATAAATTTTACGCCATCCAGAAAGTCTCTTTACAACGCATTTTTTATTTACAACGAAGTCTTTGATATGGTACATTTTATTTTGAGACAGACTTTACCAATGAAACGTGAACACTTGCAACAGTGCTTAGTAATTCGTTTACTCTTCCCACTTAGTAATAAATAGAGTTTAGAATCGTTTGGTCAGTTTTATAGTCCCGCCGCTCTTATTTCCAGCAGCCAATCACGTTGCAGGTCGGCTTCATTTAAACGTGTGCGTCTTGTGATTCGCTGATGATGACGTTATGCATTTCCTAAGGCTCGATAAATACTTAATATAATCGCCCGCTATTTTGGCTCTTTCGTTGGCGTTCGCAGAAAGCACACGAAGACGTTATTTGCCGCTCAATTATTTGCTGAATTACAGTGCGTTTGATTTATTATCATAGGAGCTATGACATGATAACGTTTAACGGCATAGCAAATAGATTTCTCGTTTGGTAGCTTGGCAACGAACAAAAATGGCGAACGATACTACCTACCTAGACTTTATAGAGCCTTCACTTCCAAAGACGTAAGCAAAGAGGAGGAGTCACGCCGGGAATAACAGCGTCGCGACTATAGCATGAGAGTTAAGCCGGAAACACATTATTGCCACGGCATGTGTTCTCCTGTGAGATCATATAAGTTGGAAGGCACGTGCTGTGTCGCGTTGTGTGCACATTATCGCCACGCCATGCCACTTCACACTAAACTTACAATCTGTTCAGTCGCTATTTTATTCAGTAGCTTTCTGTAGCAGAGATGGAAGGTGAATGGGTTAGTAGTTCCAGTAGTTCTTCAGAATTTGAAGAAGACATCGAAAATGCGCTGGTTGATGCGGATTATAAATTTATTACAATTGATGTAGGCTCTTACGGCAGAAACAGTGATGGGTGTGTTTTTGCTAATTCACGCTTTGGGAAAAAACTGGAATCTAATACTTTAAATGTGCCACAAAATGCTCCATTAGTTGAAAATGGGGAGCCACAACCACACATAATTGTTGGGGATGAAGCATTTCCACTAAAAAAATATCTTCTGCGTCCATATGGCAGGCACCATTTAGATGAGACGAAACAAAAACGATTTTCAACTATAGACTTTCCCGAGCGAGAAATGTGGTCGAGAATGCATTCGGAATTTTGACTGCTCGTTGGAGAATTTTTCGAAGATATATGGAGGTACAACCGAACATGGTCGATAGAATTGTACTTGCGTCATGCTGCCTGCATAATATGCTATGTAAAGACAATATGTTTGAGCCTGATGTGCAAGCACTTTCACTACCAACCTGTGCCCTAAGAAACCTAGACCACTTGAGAAGAAACAGTACACGCGAGTCTTTTCAAGTGCGAGAAACCTTGAAGGAATATTTTAATTCTCTAGGTTCAGTGCCTTGGCAATTAAATGTTGTTCGTCGAGGTAGATCGCAAAATTAAGATTAATGTCTACAGTACAGCTGTTGTAGTCAGTGTTAATATGCACTTTTATGTGTATGGTCGCATCTACACTGATGTACCTCCTAAAATAATAATAATAATAATAATAATAATAATAATAATAATAATAATAATAATAATAATAATAATAATAATAAAATAGTAGTAATAATGAGGTTAAGTTGAATTGATGATTTACTTATGGGCTATTCCATATGAAATCGATCAGTAAAAAACCTCGCATTTTTTATACTCATTGTATCACTGTTCTCTACGTACAAAAAAAGTTTCATTGTATTTAGAAATTTTAAGGTCAATTTTCTCTATATTTCGGTCGATTTGAGATGGAATAGCTCTTGGAAATAAGTTAACATACAGTACTCACAGCTTATATTCATCTCTTTTCCTATTTCCTCCCAAGCTTCTTTTCTCATGTTTAAGTCTCTGTAATTGGATGACTTAAAATTATACATAAATTCATACTGCCTTACTTTTTCAATAATATATTCCTCCATAATGAACCTGCACGTGCTCTCCAGCGTCCAACAATGTCCGGTGCGACAGAAAATCTAAACGTGATGGCACGAGTGCTGCACAGGAGAGGATGTGGCGTCCGTGGCGTGGGAACAGTGTGATTCTAAGCAACGTAAATAAATGGAGAAAACGAATACCACACATTGAATGCAGAACGTGACACCACAGGAAATCACATTTCGTGCCGTGCCGTGGCAATAATGTGTTTCTACCTTTATAGTGCGGCTATTTTATGAAAAGTGCTTTATTTAGATTTTGTCATGGACTAATTTTTAATTCGAAAAAACAATCTGAATCAAGCTCTGAGTTAGAATTAGATAATAGCAGTGCTAATTCAAATAATGTGCGCGAAAATTTCCATACTGCGTTTCGTAAACATAGTGATGAATACTTGCAATATGGTTTTAAGTGCCGTGGAGATGAATATAAACAAAATCCCGAGTGTCTTATATGCGGAAATGTTTTGTCAAATCAGTCGATGGTGCCGAATAAACTAAAAAGACATTTAGAACTACCGTTCTCAACGTCATACTTGTGTGAATCTGCGTTTTCTACAATGGAAATAGTGAAATCTAAACAAAGGAACAGACTGCTACATCTTGAAGATGATTTACGTATCCTATGAACCATAATCACGTATAGAGAAATTCTGTGTAACCCACCAAGCGCAGACTTGACATTAATTTAAATAGATGTGTTTTCAAAAGCGACAATAAAAATATTTTATCGGACATCCAGCATAGATAGGTTGAGATTTTTGACATATACGTTTGTATTTTTCTAATTTCACTCAAATTGCTGTTTTTTTTTTTTTTTTTAGAAATTTCGATTGCATGTTAACATTGACCTATCTACAATAGTGGATGTCCGACACTACATAGAAGTTATCAGTGTTTTTTTTCTGGCGGAACGCGCTGGAACGGCGTTCCGGCACCTTTCTCTTGTATTTCTTTTTTTATCATGCAAGCAAAATATGTGTGAATAACTATGTTTTTAACTTAATTATTCTTCAAAGTCCGCTTAGATCTTGAAAATCTCAGTTGGACGAATAGGAGAATAAAAGCGACAAAATTTCTGCGCAGTGAACAGTAGGCTAATAATCTCCCCGTCCGCTATAAAATATTCTACACAGTTCCACTACCTTTTCCTCCACAAGAAAATCACTGGTTGTTGTTATATTGTTATTAATAAAAACAAATAAGTGTGTCGCGATATCGTGGGCGTTCAGTAAATTGTGTCGCCAGTCAAAAAAGGTTGGGAACCACTGCTTTAAAGTGTAGCTTTCGCAAAACTTTAAATTTTGAGTTGTTTCCCTTTTCAATTGGTCAGTTGATATAGCTTTCTTAAAGTTATATCACAGTATCAGAACTGATCTTCTCTCTGAAGTCACTTTTAGTCATTTTCTTTCATATGAATTTGTGTAGTCACTAAAGAAATTTCTCATTGGAGGATGACCAGGTAAAGAGAAATTATGAATACTGTTTAGAATTTATGCGAATGTAATACATTTTTACTTGACAAAGGAAATTACATTTGGTATGATTGTGTTACAATTCCTGATAAGCAGTTTTTTAAGAAAAGTGATCAGTTGAACGCCATTTGATAATAATAAAAACAGAAGTTTTTTTAAACAAAATTAAAAAGCTAGGACATAATTCTTGACAATAAAATGGAATGAATTCTCTGTTTTCTGGAAATATGAAAATCTTAAACAAAAAAAAAAAAAAAAAAAAAAAAAACAAACAAAAAAAAAAGAGCAACGACAACAGAACCCTAAAACTTATTTAATATCAACATAATAAAAGGAGCAGAATTAGTTTACACACAGAGAGATTCATTTATAATTTGAGGCCGGTTACATCACTCATAGATGCAACACGTTATCGGCAATTACTTTTCCTGCTGCTGACTGAATTAACCTATCTAGAAAATAGCGGCATGTGACCGTCCAGTCATATGCTAACAAAATGGTTAGCTACAGTATTAGGCAGGGAATATTATTTGAGAAGAAATTTGTTTACAGAATAAAAACTCTCTAAACGCTGCTTTCACGAAAAGTTCACTCACTGTCAGCTGATACGGGAGTATGCGACGTAAACGCCAGTAAAGGCTGGTTCACAATAAATCGGGAACGGAAACGGCAACGAGAACGAGAACGGAAATAATGTTAAAATAAATGTATTTAAATGTGAACGTTCACAATAGTTAATTGGGAATCCTCGCATTTAAATACTTTAACAATATTTCCGTTCTCGTTCTCGTTGCCGTTTCCGTTCCCGGTTTATTGTGAACCAGCCTTAACTTACAGCATCGATCTGAGCTCTAGTTTCCTTCAAACTATAAATGGATAATTCAATATTTACAAAAAATGCGAAACGACCCAGCATTAAGTCATCAAACAGAGATAGAACTGGTTCTAGAAGGCCTAGTACATATTGCCACTACTCAATATTATTCATATTTATTGCTTATCATTTTAAGGGTGAAGTAAACTTCGCACCCAAGAAGCTGATGACAGAACTTTACGACAAAATCGAGAACCTTCCGTCCTGGAATCCAACTCTAATCGAATCGCGTGAAGTACAGGTAAGTTGATACTTCATTACATCATTGAAGGAAGCAATAAGCCAAACAAAATTCTACAAATTCGTTCCCTTTAAAATAAAATTTATTTATCTTAAAAATACTTTTTAATACAACAATTTAAAAACACTACAATATAAGTCATGTTACAATGTATTAAAATACTACATTAAAATTTGATCAGTTTAAACATGTTTCGAGGGCTTACCGCCCTATCAACAATAACTATGTATGTATGTATGTATATATGCATGCATGTATGTATGTATGTATGTATGTATGTATGTATGTATGTATGTATGTATGTATGTATGCATGCATGCATATATGTGGACATGAGTATTCTTGCACAATGGCGGGATAACTGTCTTTCTCCCAATGTTGGAACAAAATGTTGTTTGGCTGTTGATTCATTTTCACTCCATCAACAAAAGTTGTTCGTAATTCCTGATAAACACATACAAGTAACAACCACTTCATCTGGTGCAACTTCCCTTGTTCAACCGTTGGATGTATACTTTTTCGTCAATAGAAGGAGTTCACCAAACGTTTTTGTGAGAGAGTTTTACTCGACAACATTGATATTGACCTCCAGAGCCGTAACGCTATCATCAACCTGCATGCACTTATCCATAATCAGTTCAGTGCCCTCATATTCACTAACAGGATTAAGCATGCCTGGAAGAAAGCTACTTTTCCACTTGAATGTGATGCCTTTGAAGTTCCTGCCAATGTTTTCTGGGACACTGAAGATTCGAGTTGCTCAATTCCCAACCGTAGAAAGCATCATTCATTCAATGTGCTTATTGTCGTTTACAATAATCGTGCTTAACAGATATGTACATCAACGCCCACAAACATGTTGTGCTTAACGGATATGTACATCAACATCCACAAACATGTTGTGCTTAACGGATATGTACATCAACACCCACAAACATGTTGTGCTTAACGGATATGAACATCAATACCCACAAGCATGTTGTGCTTAACGGATATGTACATCAACATCCACAAACATGTTGTGCTTAACGGATATGTACATCAACACCCACAAACATGTTGTGCTTAACGGATATGTACATCAACACCCACAAACATGTTGTGCTTAACGGATTATGTACATCAACACCCACAAGCATGTTGTGCTTAACGGATATGTACATAAACAGCCACAAACATGTTCAAGTAAATGTAAGGAGAGCTAAAATCAGTAGAATATCTAATCATTATTTGTAGCTGAGGTTCCTTCCGTATTAGTTATTATACCAACATCTATCTAGGCTCATAAACATTGTATAATTGCACTATGGGCAGCTACAATTGGTACTATAAACATTGATTACAGCTGAACTTTCCATCGTATTAGATTTTATACCATTATCAGTCAGGCACTTCGCAAATGTACCTTGTGAGACAGGAGATTCGCCACAGATACCTAACATTCGCCTTACCCAACTAGACAATCAGACCAAAAGTATTCGAACCCACGCCCGAGCGCAGCCTCGGATCAAGAGTCCAGCTCTTGAGCACTGATGTATGAATATAATATGTTTAGAAATGATTAATTTGAGAAATGAAATTGGCTCTTAGATTTAATATCTTGAGGAATATTTAAAGTGACATTGAAATGTTTTCAGGCAATCGACGAATGCACAGATGTGAGCTATCAGGTGACAGCAGAATTCGGTGGCGGTTTGGTCTCCAGTCGTGAGTTCGTGAACGTGAGGCGACGGGGCATGAAAGACAATTGCTACATTGCTGCTGGGGCAGCAGTTACGCATCCTGCTGTACCGCCCCACAAGAAGTATATCAGGTAAAATAAATTCCTGTATTGAATTCTCATGTTTGTTGTTGCTGAGCTAGACAGGTCCACCAGAAAACGAGTTTCGCACAGGTAATTGCCGTCGACCTTTTACCTTTATAGGTGGAATGCGAGGAAATAGTATGTACATTTCCCCTGGATGGAGAGTGGGAAGGTTTTATGTTACGTAATATGGACAGATAACAGAGACTGAAGGGACGTCAAGGCTAGAGCATTTGTATACAACTGACTTCCATTCAGTGCATTTCAGTTTAGTTAGTGCCAATGTAATACATATTAGAACAGCGAATCTACATTTATGATACGTTTATTACTAAAAAGTCCTACAGAAAAATGTGTCGTGCTGTATTTCCACGAAAATATCGTGACATTCAACAACCATCTGATTCAACAATCCATAATTTAGTGCAAAATGTGAGAGAACCCGACGTATTTTTAAGTAAAAAGGCGCATAAATCTCGTTCTAACTGAGGACAGTCTCGATGACGGACTATAGGCTAGAACAGTCTCCCACAAAATCGCTAATAAAGTTAACTTAACAGACGGCTCGGAAAGTGACAAAATTGTTAAAACTAAGACCTCATAAGATAAAAATCGTTCATAAATTGAATGAAATGGACCATGTGTCCAGGATTCAATTCTACTGATAGAGATGAAATCCATCGTGCGACTAAATATCATTTCAAGCGACGTGAAATGTTCATAAGATGGGATGGCTTTATATTCCAGCACTTACGAGGCAAGCCAATAAATTGCATCTGCACTGTAATGTATAATTTGCGAGGTTTTATTGCCGATGGCTGACGTGCTGAATCACTGCTAAGTGGGCTGTTACTTGTCGAACGCTGCCGTACTTAGCGAAACCTCTTTCCAGGCGTACAACCATTAAGTACGTACAATACCCCACCATAATAATTACAAAATATGTGTAATTAATGCGCAAACTGATCTGGTAAAACAGAGTCCTGATGTGGATAGTTAAACCATGTTTGTTCTGGTGTGTTGCTTTTCCTGTAAATGGTGCCTTTTCTTCTTATTTCCTCATCCAGCAGATTTATAATCAAATAAAAAAAAAATATCAAAAAAGAATTTCGTTAAAATTTCAAATTCCTGATTATTATTGAACGCAAAAATACGCTTGTTTTCTATATCTCTGTGTGATTTCTCAAAACTGTATTACAATAGCATTTTCTTCAGTCATAGATATGACTGAGGTACAGCAAAAAAAAAAAAAAAAAAAAAAATGTTTTTGATTTTGAAAGAAGCAAGATATTGCAAATTGCTTTAGGTACAAAAAAGAATGCTTTTGATTCACTTGCAATAAAAGCAGCTTTGCTACTTGAAAACCTTGAAGGCATATCTGCCAAAGTTTAAGATAATCGAATATAAATTTATCGAATCCTTGAACCTAGTGACAGGAACTAGGACTTGAAAGAATAAAGTTCGAATCTGGAATCAACGAAACGGAATTGAGTCTAGGATTTTAATCGCAATGACTATGGAATATAACTTTGTAGGACAACGATCATAGACCTGCGTTTGAGAAAGAGTCCTGTAGATAGATCGTGATCTCTCTAAGATGTTTAAGATCTGTTTTCAGCTTGCTTCATTTAGCCTACAATTTTTTTTTTAATTTCTCACTAATGGCCGTTTCTTGAACAGTATTTCAGTAGGGCTATTCATTAAAGATAATGAGTCTACAGTAAGTATTATAAGAGAGTTTCTCGAACACTCAGTAGGCCTAATGATTCCTTAAATCATATTAAATTCATAGGAGTAGATGCGCAGAATATCGAAATAATGAATAATTGATCTTCAGTTTTCAGCTGTTTTCATTTAAATAACAAAGCGTACTAGACATATTGGAAATGTTTACATTACTAGAGATGGCTACTATTGTGATTATTGCAGTATAGCGATATTACAAGTCTTCAAAATAAGTTTATCGTCTTCATATGAAGAAGTATTCGATATTGCAGACAACATTAACAGACCAAGAGTGTATCAATGGCCCAGTTCAATACAACAACAACTAAGAAAATATACTTCAGAGATAATAGCATCTAAAGTTCCTCTTATTTTATATCTAATAATTTTATACAACGAATTCCACACAAACACAACTGAAAATGTTTATGCATGGAATTAAAATGAATATGTTATAAAGAGAATATATCCTTTCATAATCGCAATACTATGGATTTTATTCTCCATTTGTATGAGAAATATTGTCTTATGTTATGAAAAATGCTAGCTAACAATAACTCCAAATAGCCATGTTTTGAGTTATTGCTGTATTGAATTATGCCATCGATATAGAAATTGGGTTGATTTACTTATAAAATACAGTAACTAAGAGTTCTAGGGACGTTTTCGTCTGAACAAAGTTGCAGTCATGGATCTAGTAACAAGGATACAAGATAGCATATCAGTTATCACATACCGGTAACCTATTAGGCACAAGAGTAGTTAACCTTTGACACAACTGACCAAGTACTAACAGTTTTTAGATCTTATGCAACTGTTATTTTGTGAATAAGATTATATTAATGTCTAGATTCCGGAATATCAATGTAAGTTAATGCATTACTACATTTTTGTGGCTAGTAAATTACGTCCTCATTCGTTTATTACTTTATCAATTAATACTTTATTAATAAACTAAGAAAACTTTCGAGAAACCGAGTAGTAAAATTACGGCACTAGTAATTGAAGAGTCCACTGCAAGAATGATGGATGCCACTTTCTTGTCGAAAATGAGCCAAGACTGTCAATGCATAGCTTAAGACATAAAGAATGTACATACAGAGTTATATGGCATTAACACTGATAGTCATTGTCCAGTAATGAACGGAAAATCACAGTTAAGCTTTGAGCTCTAAGCATTTCAAACTTTCAATTGCTTCTCCTGCAAAATGTATTCCAAATGACATCCATCATTCTTGCAATGGACTCTTCAATTTTAAGTATTGGTAACTAATAAGTCATTAACTCGTCTTTCGAGTAACCGGCTATAAATCGGTGAATCCTGGAGTCAGACTAGTGGCCTTCCAGCTTTGAGCTCACACAGTTAATGAATCTATCCTTTGGACACAAGATTAGCATAATGTACGTACCTTGTAGTTGGTTTATTTCGTCACATTAATTATCACCATTTAGTAATGATTTACAAAAATTATGGGATAGATTTTTACACAACGTAGATATACGATAAAATATTATATTGCAGCTGAAAGAAACTATGGTAACAACTTTTATTGTTGCTAAGAATTTCCCCACTTCAGCTCTGTTTACACATTAAGAATTTCGGATCCAATTATTGAAAACATGGCAACCACTAGACCAGGAACAGCAATAGATGCGCGTATGAGCAAGTTGCAGTAATAGTCCCTCACTTGCTCGTATGTGCTCCACTGATACCAAGTGCATCTGACGAGGGAAATACTACTAAGCAAGGATGTACCTACATGGAAGGAGAGAAGCGTAAATCTTCAAACTGGTTTAACCCCCACTGAGAGGTAACGTTCTTTTTAGTGTTGCAAAATGGAGAAATGCCCAATGTAGAACATGCAAGCAGCACGTGATGTGCAGAAAATATAATTGAAAACAACACTATGTAAATTTGCAGTCTATGTACTATCCATGTTTGGTAGTAGTCTACATATGCTTGTGAAAAGTTATTTTCTTCAATGAAGGATATGAAGCCAAGACTGAGAGCAAACATAAAAAATACAAAATTAAAAGCTGTTTTGCGGCTTGCAGCTTAAAAATATCTTAATCTGGATATTGGGGAAATAAAATAAAAGAAACAAAGACATTTTTCCAAAAAATAAGTTCTGAAGGTACATAAGCCTTGTTGTTATAATGTTCGAAGGGAGAAACAATTACTTGTAATAGAGTAGGCCTACCTATGTTTGAAATATCCATGAAATTAAAAGTCAGTACGACAACTACCACAATGAAAACGAACAGGAAAAAATTCACGAATTGTTTCAATTAAATAACTGTGTTACTTTTAGTCCTATTGTTAGGGTGACCAGATTAACGTCGATAAGGGTGACCAGATTAACGTCGATAAAAAAGAAGACACAAAGCTTCAAAAAGGAGGATATTGTTCGAAAAAAGAGGACAGAAAATATGTAGTCTACTTTTATTTAGGCAAGTCATGCGATTATAATATAAATTAACATAATTATTCAAAAATAATAAAAATCTCACCATCATATTTAGGAATAAATCCATCCAAAATATTTTCTCAGAACACCTGTTATGGCATTCAGAAAACTTAAAAAACGAACACAAATAACTTGTGGTCAAAAACGTGCACAAAGCAAAAAAAAAAAAAAAAAAAAAAAGAATAAATACTATATCTGCTTGCAGAAACAGAAACAAAATAACATACATGTGACGTAATATGCATATCAGAAGCTGATGGCAGTTGCGACTTGTGGAAATGTATATAATACATACAATATTGCATATTGATGAGGAACATATTGGTCCAACAGAGATTACTATAAAATGTCCACACACTTATATTCTTGATATTTCATCTTTGTTAACAATAGTTCCTCATTTGCATAATATTCTTTCAAAAACACAGACTGACAAATCGGAATAGAGACATTCTTTTCCTGTTGTGAAGTCTTCAAATTATGTTTCGAAGCACCAATAAAAAGTCCTTATTCACTAGGGTAATAATATGGCAGTTCTTGTATAGGCATCAATTCATGGTGGTTGTTGCAAAATACAAGCTGATTTTCACGATGGGTGAAGGTCTTATAATGTTGCCAAACGTAAGGTTGTAGAATAAAGTGCATTGTATTCAAAGGAATAAACTTAAACATAATGTAGCCTAAACATGTGTGGTACAAGTGAGGAAATGGGTAATTTTGCATATAATGCAAATTTAAAAAATGTGATTTCTGAGAAAATCTGATGGAATTTTCTGAGCTCGGATCTGATTTCAACAGTTCGATTTCATCTCGAAACTATTAAAACATTCCATGCAATGAAATCAGTGTTGCCCAGTGTCACTGTAATATCGCCTGGTGTTTAAAAGCCAACATGCTGTTCATTCTGTATTCCTCACACATTCGTGATGTTGTAAAGAGCGCAAATTTGGGGGTGACAGCTTATTGTGAAATGATATGCCTCTATTCTGCAGTTTTACAAATACAGTACCTACGATTAATTAAAGAAACATTGAAGCTCTATTCTTAATCAAATTCTAATTGAATCTTAATAAAATCATAATGAAATCTAATCTAACTCAAATTTAATCCAATAATTATTTTCTCTATGCTAGACTAGTCTAACTTAATTCAAACTTATATACATCTTGATTACACAACTTTTAACACTATATCACTTCGGAATATGTATGGTAAGACTTTCCTGTGTTAAATTTCAACGTACCTCGTTTACATGTTTCGACCTATTTATGGGTCATCTTCAAAACTGGTCGTTGTTGGTCTTGGCGCCACTTGTTCTGTTTCCTGTGAGGGTGTGTTCCTGTGGTATAGTGTAGAGTCAAAGAGTGTGTGTGTTTTGAAATTGAGTTGTGTGTTGAGAATTTCGTTGGGGTGTGTTTTTGTGTGTCTTTATATGTCATATTGTTCTAGTGTGTTTAGTTTCTGGCTTTTTGGTTGAATGTGTAGTATTTCCATGTCTGTGTTGATGTCTCTGTGGGTGTGGTTAGCATTTGTGATGTGTTCTGCATATGTGGAGTGTTTTGTAATTTATAATCTAACATAACGATTTTTCAGGGGAGAGAACGGTCCCAACTGTTGGGTGTGCAGGCCCATTTCCGGGGCGACAGATCATTGCACCTTCCAGTGGCTGCTGAACACGAATCTACACGGCTGGCTGCCTCAGTACGTGGTGGACTCTTCACTCACAACCGTCATGACTGACTATATCAAGCACATTCGTGTATACGGCCAGAAGCTCAAACAGCAGGGACTTATGGGCAGCTAGCCCGACGAAACCTCAGTTATCCTTAGTTTTATCAAGGACAATTGCAGAAATAGTGGTAGAATAATTCATTAACGATTCCTAGGTAGTATGGAGAAGTGAGACCATTTAGAGTTGAAGAGAAAAGACGATCATCATTGTCACCACTACCACCACCACCACCACCACCATCATCATAATCATCACTATCATTGTTCTAATCATCAGCTTAAAAAATTGCTGTTTTTAGGTGGTTCCCTTTTCAAGGAAACACTACATGATATTTTCACTTGTAGGGTATTTTATTACCTTTGGGGAGGCCGAGATGTAGATTGGAGGATAATATTAAAATGGATTTGAGGGAGTTGGGATATGATAACAGAGACTGGATTAATCTTGCACAGGAGAGGGGCCGATGGCAGGCTTATGTGAGGGCGGCAATGAACCTGCGGGTTCCTTAAAAGCCATTTGTAAGTAAGTAAAAATTATCGTTCTTAAACACCTGAACTCCAAATTTAAACAACTTAGATGTATTTTTTTTTGTTCTTAAACGCTGTGGCTTTTGGAAGACTACATAATCATTTTTCATGTGTTTCCTCCATTCGAAAGAAACCTATGAGGTATCACGAGACTTCGAAAATTGTTCGGCAGAGGTTTCGTGCAACAGAGAAACATTTTGTCTGTGATTCTGGCTTGGTCAGTTTGCGTGTTGTAAACAACGAAAGAAACCATGTTAAGGGTATCAACCTCCAACCTTCTGATACAATGACAAGCATGGCAAACTTTTCAGTACTGTAGGTTTATACAGAATGTGAACTATATATCGATGGTTGAGAACCAAACTGTTCTAAGTCCAAGTTTTTATAAGAAAGAAATCTGTGTTTCATTGTGTCCCAGTTCTTGTCTGCATATCGTCGGTTTCTTGGTAGAAATGACCAAGTCATATTGAAGGCTTCCAAGCATTATGAAAATTTAAGACATAATTTTATATGAAAAAATAATAATATAGCAAATTTACCTTCAAAATAATTCATTACTAACATCTAAAGAAGTACAGCTATCTTTGGATGGATCATTAAACCTTTAAATGCCTTTTTTTTGCATTTTGGACTTGGTCACTTTTACCAAGAAACCGACGAAATATGAATGGAACAAAATTTTAAATGTTCCTCTCCATAAGATTGCTATGAAGCTATTTCAAATTGTTTCATGAAGCTTTAAATGTCAGGAGCTCAAAATAACTTTCCTGAAAAAAAAAAAAAATAATAATAATAAAATGGACTTGGAACAGTCTGGTTCTGGGCCATCGATATGCTGCAAACTTATATGGGGATTCAGCAGAGTCCACTGAAAAAAAGAAAAGTTTGCTGAAGTTTTCTGTTACGTGCTATAATACACTTCAATTTAAATGTAGGGCAATAAAATTAAATACTATGTTTGTAGGATAGGTAATAGTCACTATCTCAATCTTAATATTTGAGCAACAACAAACGCTGAGCATGTAGGAAGCCTACTCTGCTGATGAATTCTTGGTAAATTTAAAGCGCTATCCTGGCGACACATCTTACCTATTTTAAGTGAATATTACGAATGGGATGAACAGAAAATCCCCTTTTCCATCTCCTACTTGCAAATGATGCCTTCACACACTGGTGATAAACTGTTTAATCTTGCTCATCTTACTGGCTACTATTTCATATCATTTGGTCCTGATACTATTAACCATTTCTGCAAAAACGTTTAAATTGAAAATACTGTTTCATTTTGTGAACAGACAAATCATTATAGCAGGTTTTTTATTCAATGGACTGTGCTGTACTATCTACAAAAGTTCGGCAGTTTGTATATTTTACAACATGCAATGGTAGAATTTCTTTACATAGGCCTATCTATGTGGTTTCATTTTATCTCCATATCGTGACTGGTAAGCTGGTACTATGAATTTTATTTAGCATATGAAGATATTTGAATATTATCTTCTGGACTTATTTGTTATACAGGATTAACCATAAGTACAGTAATGTCATTAATTGCAGGAGGCTAGTCTTTGAGATATTTCAAACGAAAAAGTTTATTACAATTTTGCTCGGTTTTGCTTCTGTTTCGAGATAAAAATTGTCTTATATGAAAAATTGATAGCGTGTTTCGGGAAAATCATTGATTTAATTTGCAATATGCAATATGCAATTTAAGAAAAAATTGTAGCATGATAATAAATGATTGAAATAATTTTCGTTTTGTCCTTTAAATGTGCAGAAATTTGATAGGAACAAATGTAACTTTTCGCTCTGAAAAAGATAATTAGTAGTAATTTAGTCATAAAACTACAGGTTTCCATTAAACACCTAAAATAAAATTTCGAATTTCACTCGGAAAGAGTAGCAAGGTACCTGTATAAATCACAATGTTACAGCCAGGGTAGCACAGGTAGAATTACACTCATTCCTCTGCAAGTCAGTAAACTGAAGGAGTAGGGCTATGTACTGCTATTAATGCATTCAATTTCTCCCCTCATCCACCGAAAATGTCTCAATAGACTGATTAATTATTGGTCTATCAAATATATTACATGAAATAATTCGCTCATAACGATCTTTAACAACTTTCCTACAACCTTATATTTGTATCATCATATTAAATGTGTACCGGTAATTGTTTATTTCAGAAAATTGAATTGAAAGCACTTACGATTTGAAGAGTGGTGTATAATAATGAATATAAAGATGCAGAAAGGGCATATCCAACGAAATTAAAATTTTACAGGAAACGGATAAAAATGAATAATTAACGAATTAGTGGGGTTTTCTACAAGAAAATTTATTTATACATTCTTCATTATAAACAGAACATAACCTTACTCATTAATATGGCAAAGGAATAAACCCAATACTCTATGTGATGTTCACATTTTACATAATGTAATTATGACCTTTTTGCAAATTTCAGTATGTTCCAAAAATAAAATTAAAATTACACTATATTGTAACTTGAAAATATGTTTCAAAGTAAACAGTCAATCTCCTTTGACTCTTGTTATTATTTTTAAATCATAATTTACAAAGGATCACCTCTGGAGAAAGAATTAAGGAAGAGACTAGTGAAGTGCTTTGTGTGGAGTGTGGCATTGTATGGGGCAGAAACATGGACATTACGACGAAATGAAAAGAAATGATTAGAAGCATTTAAAATGTATATATGGAGAAGGATGGAGCGTGTGAAGTGAACAGACAGAATAAGAAACGAAGCTGTGTTGGAAAGAGTGGATGAAGAAAGAATGATGCTGAAAATGATCAGAAAGAGGAAAAGAAATTAGCTGGGTCACTGGTTGAGAAGAAACTGCCTTCTGAAGGATGCACTGGAAGGAATGGTGAACGGGAGAAGAGTTTGGGGCAGAAGAAGATATCAGATGATAGACGATTTTAAGATATATGGATCATATGAGGAGACAAAGAGGAAGGCAGAAAATAGGAGAGGCTGGAGAAAGCTGGGTTTGCAGTTAAAGACCTGTCTTGGGCAGAACATTATGAATGAATGAAAATTTATCTTTTACCATTCATATTATTGTTACAAGAGTCTAATATTTATGTATCAGAATTATTTTTCTGGGTAATATTTCACAAAACTCAATTTCAATGTCATATTCTTCCTGAGATGAAGCAACCCAATTTATTGAAGATGAGATTGTAAAATCCATTATGTACCCCAATGGAATATGAGACCGAAGCTTTTTCAGATCTGTTATTTCTGTAATATGAATGGGAACTGAACCCTTTGTATAAGCCTTGTCTTGAGGCAGGGTAGGGGGAACATTACACAGACTTAAACTAAATGTGTGAACCAAAGAGCCACCAACATACTCAAAAGTTATTACTTTGCCTTTCATGCCACATATTTTATATGTGAAATGCCTGTATTGTGATACGTAGAAGCTAACTTTATTATCCTTTGGAATCCTTCTTCCTGATGATTCATCTGATGAGCATATTTTCTTATATTTCTTAGGCCAATATTTTTGAAATTTAGAATATAATTTCTGGTGACTTTTTGTACAGTAAAACGACCAGTTTAATTACTTTTCTCCATTAGTTCACTTTACTTTTACCCTTTGTTTGTTCTTCTGAAGACATGGTTAATACATGCAGGTTACATCAACAATCATCTGTCCATATTTCAGTGTTGCCACATTAACAACTACATTATGAAATGTCCCTACTTTGCATATAGGATATATCTACAGAAGATGTGACCATTCTGCATCTTATATGATATGATATGATATGATATGATACGATATGATATGATATGATATATGATATGATATTTATTTGTCAGTCAACTTTACAATTCACAGTTATGGTGGACCTTCACATTTCTGTTTTTCGATCCACCATCCCTTTAATACATACAATTTCTGCATCTTATAAGAATTTTCACATTTGTTTTCAGTAGGTTCTAGTGCAGTTATCTGTGTCCTTTTTAACACAATAGAGCTGTAGATCTATTATGCAATGGGAGAAAAAAATAATTTTTTGTTGGATATGCTCTTTCTGCATCTTTCTATTGAATTCTTTCAATGCTTGTGTTCGTTTTAATTTATTTTAACATTCAGATATGGTACTTAATTCAGTTAGTACTCGCATGTCTATATACTGCATACCGGTACTGTTTATTGTTTGCTTTTTCTCTGTACTTTTTATTTTGTCTATATTAATCTAAAAACTGTATATATTGTATTCCTGCTTAATTTTCTTATCATGTATACAATATGTATTTTATGAATAAAATAATGTTTCACTATTTATTTATTCGAATTTTTCCTTCCATTTCTTAAGAGTTCCTTCAACAAAATGTCGAAGGCAGTGAGTGAAAGGTAACATTCTTGTAGTAACTCATTGTTAACTTTAAGTTGACGGATTAATTTTCAGCCATATTTTATTTTAGAGTTACATATTCATATAATGCTTATGTCGCTTCAATCAGTATTGCATTTATGTTCAGTTCTTTGAGTACCGGTACATGTTTTAAATAATTTTGCAATCATTAAACCGATAAACAGTAACGCAATTCTCTTTCTTTTTCTGTCAGTTACGTCATGCAGAATATGATATAGGCTTATTTCAATATATGAGTGAATAGCTCTGATGTTCTTCTGACTAATAATTATGAATACTGTAGTTTACAATTGAGGGGTGCTCTGCAATAACAAGGTATATGTAAGAAGTGGGTGTTTGGCAGTAAGTGAAAGTAACATTGTTTTCATTAACAAAGAAAGACCTTTGCAAATCTGCGTTTTTGAATTAGTATTATTGATAGTTTATATGTATAAGGTTAATGTATTATTCATCAAAATCTCGTTACAGTATTGAATTTGTTATTTTGATACATTAATTGCCGAGGAAGTATATGTACATACCTTGTTATTGCAGAGCACCCCTCAATTACTAGTTAAAAGTATTATTATTATTATTATTATTATTATTATTATTATTATTATTATTACTTAATTCATTCTCTTAATGCCCTACTCAATGATCTAATGAATATATTTGTTACTGAAACCCAATGCTTTCTGTAATTCTCACAATTGGAGACCTAACATTCTAAATGTACTGAGTGCCAAGTTTTAAAATTTAATTTTATTCAATCTAAGAGGGGATATCCATACGAGAATATCATACTAAACTGTCTTCGTTATAGCTCAACTTGAGAGTCATTCGTATGCTAGAAGACGGTGTTGTAAGTATCTCAACATGCATTTCGCAACGAAAAATATTTCAGAAAGTTGTTTTTGGCACTTAACACATTTAGAATGTTGGATTAAGATATAATATGCATTCAGAATAATTTAGAATTTCTCGTTCATTTAAACATTTATTAATTAGCTAAGTAAATAAGTTAAAAAGCATCCCTTTAATTACTTTTAAGGGTTTTGTCAACATTTAAAATTATTGATCGTCTTTGATTAAAATTTCTTAATGTCTTTCCTATTTCAGAACGAATGCAATAACTTCCCCACTTTGTGTTGTTCATATAATTATTATATTTTGAATGTATGCAAGTCTTACAAAGTCTAACAAATCTTTGTTATTCCTAAGATATGTTTTCTCCTGTAAGTGTTTGAAATATTCTACATTTTCATCCCAACTATTGCCTTGATCTCTAGACTTTCACGTACACATGTATTTTCAGTATTCCTCATACCGAAAGTGGTATGGAAAGAATGGTACAAAACTCCTGTGTTTTAACATCATATTGAAACTGAAGTAACTTTACTATTACTCCTGATATAATTTTTATAGAGATTTTATTTTATGTCATTTCAAACGGATCAGACTTTGTATTGCAATGACAACCTTGAAATACAGTACATGTGTGTTGAGAATCTAGAAAATTATATCCTAAATGTTGTTCTTAACTAATTTTGAGTTCTTGGCAATAAATCCATTAACTCTCTCGTTCTTCGATATAGGAGAGTAGCAAAAATTATAACAGTTTTAATATAGACACCATATTTTTATGTTATGACGGTTATATCACCTACATTCAAACCCCAAACTGTTTGGAGGACCACACCTGCCATTGGTTAGCAGGTTCATGTAACCTAGCTAGGCAAATTGTCAGACAACTCCACTGACAATATTCCCTCTTCATCACTTAATGGACGCTGATGCATGCCATGGCAGAGCAGCATGTTGAAATGACCTTTCTTCATTTTTGATGGAGCAGTTATAACACTATGCTCGATTCCTAGAGTCTCGTTAATTAAAAATAGGTTGCACCACGGGATGGTGAGGATGGAATTAGAATAGGAGAGATTATGGAATGCACTTCACTACTTCTTGCAACCCATTTTCTAAATGTACTCTTCATTACAAAACACATACCCGGGAAGAATTGCAGAAAGGCGAAGGAAAAAGGAGAGAGACCGAGTATGAAAGCGAGTGAGATGGATGTTAATAATAGTGTTGATTATGATGATGGAGATGAAGGTGACTGATAGGAATCGCACGAAAAATTAAAAATAGAGACAATTGAAGACAACTGACGGTAGTATTTTATTTCACAGCAATTCAAACTGCAGAATTTATAGAATTAAAATTCAATATGAGCTAGAAATAACCAACAGATTTTTCCTTGATTCCCCTATCAAGGGTAGAATATGGTTATTTTATGTGCCGTAAATGTATGACACGAGATTCACAGCTTTACTGCCGTCCCAGAGAAACCATGCAAACATATTGTCGGTCTTAAGTCCATTGCCTTCGGCCGCGTTTGAACCTGTGAACCTCCGAGCCAGCAGCCAGAATGGTAATCACAAGACCACCGAAGACGACTGAAAATAAGAAAAAGTAAAAGAAAAAATAAAATAAAGGGAGAGAATGCTTGACAATGTAAAATTCTACTGCGTTAATTTGTGTATAAACGATTCCATGATGAAAGCTGTGAGACTCAAACATAAACCTATAGCTAAGAAAACAAAAGCAGACTGGAGATGCGATATCGACAATGGCACTTCTTCGTGATTCACGATTTCTTTTGCAATATTTTGTTCATGAACAACATCTTTCACAAACTTATCCGACAACCCGGCTTCATTTCCTCGCATGATAACTTCGTTAACAGAGTCTAAGATGGTACTGTGTTTCCGTAGTAACATAATTACACGTAAAACAAAGACATCATCTGAAACTATATGAAACGGAACCTTCTTTGCTTTGCTGTTCTGACCCACTGCAAAGAGAGCAGTTACCTTACTAGCCAGTACTGCTATATCTGTGCCAATGTCTTGATAATCTGGACACTTCATTTGTTCAGAACAGTCTTTTCGTAGATTCATCTTTTTCTGCATATCATCACTCATAAATAAATAATAAAATGGGTTATATGAAATCTCTAAACCGGCCTCTATCACATCGTCAACACTATTGATCTGGTACTGTTGTCCAGGTTCTTGAAGGTAACTCGTGACAAATGTCTGATAAACTGTGATTACAGCCAATGAAAACAGAATCCAGGACAAGAAAATAAGACGGAATGGTGTGCTACGAGGCATCACAGGTACACTCACTCCAAGCATGACGGACCAAATATCAGTAACACAGTCTAAAATACTACTATACCGGTAATGCTCCACCAAGTTATCTATTAATTTTGACAGAAAGCACATAAATACCCCCACCAGGCAAAGAGTTAACAAGATAATCAGCCAGGTACGCCAGGAAAACACCCTTGCTATGCTGAGCCACAGTGGAACAAGCTTGGCAAGTGGAACAAAGAGCACCATGCAGTCAGTGAAATAGCTTTCAGTCACATCGAAATTCTCAAGGTGGAATATATTCATTTTAAAGAACTTTATTACCAAATCAGTCTTATTTATATTTAGGTCATTCAAAAGGCCATAATGAGTACCGTTTCTCAAGAATTCAGACCATGTATAGTTACAGGGTGTTTTCATCAAATGTATTTGAAAATTAAGAGCTTTGGATATGAAACGTAGCATTCTGATTTCGAAACCGTCTAAACTTTCAAAGTCAGTCATATATTCGCTTTGGCCATTCATAATAACTGCAGGAGGATAACATGCAGTTGAAACTCTTAATACACATTTATTTCTGTTTCTCTTATATTTTATATTGACCCTCGTATCTGTGTCTTTATAAGAGCATGCTGATGTCTTTGTTTGAAGTGACATGCCAGGGTTCTCACACAAACTATCTTGTGCTTCATCTGGAAGCCAGGTATAAGTCTTCAACATCAAGTTGTTGCAACCGACATTATCAGAAAAATCACAGCTGATTATTGGGATTAATATCACTACATTATGAACCTTCCTGATCAAAAGTTCTTGCGTTGTTTCCTTAACCAGATCTTCTGACTGATGTAACAGCAGAAGCACAAGAAAGAGAGATCTGGGATTCCATCCTGGTTGACTTTCCAGATGCAGGATATGCTTCCTGATGTCAGTCTGAGGCCCTTGAATAAGAAGGTAGGCTCTGGGCTTATCGATAAACCATTCATTACGAATGGCTTCAGAGGTGGCTCTTGAAACTAAAATGGACCATAAAGATGTCTCGTGGAAACTCTTCAACAGGGTAGAGTCCATATCCAGATATTCTTCACCTAAGAGATTCCGCTGTTGGATATCAATCGAGATTGAAACTGAGATCACCAGAGTGTGGTCGAAGGATATTCGTTCCTCACAGAATATATTGAAACACTGTGGTAGTTCCTTCACAAGAACTGAACTGTATGAAGCGTTGCTATCTGCTGCGTCAAATATTCTGAATATCTGAAAATTGATTTCCATTTTAAAAACTTCCAGTAATGAAATATTAACTGAAGTATTAGTTGTATATAACATGTACGAGTTAATTTTCAATTGTTCACTTCTAAAAATTATGTAATAATTGGTAAAATTAAAATTATCAACGGCTTCCAGTTATGGTATGATTTTTTAAAATCATTACAACTATTCATTAGCATGATGTTTATTGCATAGTTGGTACATAATGTTGGATATACGATTCTAAACTTTACATTTTTACAGTATGTTTTACAGTCGTGGAAAGGAAAACACGGGAATTTTACTGGAAGGAAGTAAAGAGATAGATTTGGAAGTAAATCCCGAAAAGACAAAGTATATGATTATGTCTCGTGACGAGAATATTGTACGAAATGGAAATATAAAAATTGGAAATTTATCTTTTTAAGAGGTGAAGAAGTTCAAATATCTTGGAGCAACAGTAACAAATATAAATGATACTCGGGAGGAAATTAAACACAGAATAAATATGGGAAATGCCTGTTATTTTTCGGTTGAGAAGCTTTTATCATCCAGTCTGCTGTCAAAAAATCTGAAAGTTAGAATTTATAAAACAGTTATATTACCGGTTGTCCTTTATGGTTGTGAAACTTGGACTCTCACTTTGAGAGAGGAACATAGGTTAAGGGTGTTTGAGAATAAGGTGCTTAGGAAAATATTTGGGGCTAAGGGGAATGAAGTTACAGGAGAATGGAGAAAGTTACACGACACAGAACTGCACGCATTGTATTCTTCACCTGACATAATTAGGAACATTAAATCCAGACGTTTGAGATGGGCAGGGCATGTAGCACGTATGGGAGAATCCAGACATGCATATAGAGTGTTAGTTGGGAGGCCGGAGGGAAAAAGACCTTTAGTGAGGCCGAGACGTAGATGGGAAGATAATATTAAAATGGATTTGAGGGAGGTGGGATATGATGATAGAGACTGGATTAATCTTGCACAGGATGGGGACTGATGGCGGGCTTATGTGAGGGCGGCAATGAACCTCCGGATTCCTTAAAAGCAAGCCAGTAAGTAAGTAAGTAAGTAAGTAAGTAAGTAAGTAAGTCGTGGAAAGTTACAACCGAGAATTCTGAAAGTCCAAAAGTTCTCACTGATGATCATAATCATAAAGGTTTGAGCTATAATTTCATTCATATTACGTATTTTAGCAACGTCGTCGTCTTAACCCCTTCAGGCCTGATGTACATTATAGTGTACATTGTTTCTTTTTTTTCTTTTTTGGAATGTCTCCGATACTGTTAAATATTTTGAAAAATTCAATGTGATAGAAATGGAGAATATTATTTTTGAAACATTTCTATACGTGAATTAAAAATAAAATTTTAAATTTTGGGGCCTCAGGGGTCAAAATTATCCCCAAATTTTGATTTTCTGTGAAGAATTGATTTGGGAATTTTGGGTCCCCAGAATGATTATGTGACCAGTTTTTTTTTTTTTTCAATTTTATTTAATATAAATTCAGATCTGAAGGGGTTAAGTCTTTGACGTCAAAGCATCTGTCGTCATAGCCTTCATCGCCATAGTTCATATCGTCATCATCATATATGCTTCGACTTATACGCTTGAAAAATTATATTAAAATGTGTTTATTGTCCCAAAGTTAAGAGTATGATTTTGCGCAACAATTTTGTGCCACTTTTCATAAACGCGGCTAAATTTTATTAGCTATAACATAGATTTTGTTTTATAAACAAAATTCATTTACTTTAGACTAAATAGAATGGAGTTCAAGAATAATTATTTCCTAAATTACGTAAGTACGCACAGTCAAACTTTATTTTATTATGTTCTTACCGAAAGATACATGTAGAAGATATGCATTCTGCTGTCACAAAACAGAAGAACCAATAATGAAAGTCTTCACATAAACATGACTAGATTCGCATTTATAGTATTCATCACTCAGGTCAATCTACGTTTGCTTCTTGTTCACAGAAAGACCAAGTATTTAATAAATATGCCCTCGGAACAGAGAATTGCGTTTTCTACCTACTTTAAGTATGAGTAGTCACGACAAAACGTAACGATAATGACGGATATAAACAGTGTTTAAGTTACAGTGCCTAGCGTGGAAATAAGAAAAAAGAGTCCAATGTTGTTCTCTGTTTGCGTCATATATTAATGTGGGCAATAACGTAAATATTCTTATGAAGAGTAAAAGATATATCATCGTTGTTGCAGCAGTCTAGAAAAATGTCATTTATATTTAACTAACGGGCGACTAAGTATGTAAATAACAACTATTACTGTAGTATTTCGCCTGAATAAATCAGTTACAACAATCTATCAATAATAAACAATGAACATAAAAAATAAGATCATTTGTTTAACGTAGTATGAGACAAATCTTTACTGTACACAGTCAAATGAAATGCTATATAGGGTGATTCACAAGGATTTACCGTCACTTACGGAGCTTATTTCCAAAGACATTCTGAGCAAAAATGTCATATAAACATTTGTCCTAATCTCAATATTTTCAGAGTTACACTAATTTGAAGTTGTTTGTAAAATACCTTTTTTCTTTAGTTTTAAGGGTAAAAGAATATTACAAATAGAGAATGAACTATTCAGAAGTATCATTTCTTTAATTGGCTAGTGTTCTGAAGCTAAAAATCTGTTGTCAGTTGCTTTGTACAGATTTTGTTTTTCAATTTTTAACTAAAAATTACATCATTCTTATGCACTTATCACAAAAATTGTTACAAATCATACGACTTTAGGAACTTGATTCTTTGCAGTTTAATTATGCATCCTAACGTACAGTCTTTAAGAATTTACAAGAGTGGCGTGATTTGTAACAATTGTTGTGATATATGCGTAAGAAAATATCATTTTGTAGTTAAAAATCGAAAAAAATTCTGAACGAAGCAACTATGGAATTCACAACACATTTTTAGCTTCAGTATATTAGCTAATTAAAGAAATTATACTCCTCAATAGTTCATTCTTTATCTGTAATATTCTTTTACCCTTAAAACTCAAGAATAATAATGGTATTTTACAAACAATTTCAAATTAGTGTAACTCTGAAAATATTGAGATTTGGACAAATGTTTATATGTCATTTTTTGCTCAGAATGCCTTCGGAACTAAGTCCCGTAAGGGACGGTAAATTCTAGTGAATCAACCTGTATAGTCACTTCAGGATGTGTAAAAAGCAGAAGTAAATAGCCAACTAGCCATACGTCAATGCAACCTGTCTTTTTATTGGCGTAACGCACCAGCTTGAGTTGCCGTAGTAACATTAGAAATCCATTCTACAGGACTGGCATAAAATCCCTTTACTCCTATAAATACCCTCAAATATACACAAATTACATAATTCCGGTCATAATGAATCCTATACGGAAGGAAACATTTTTTTTTTTTAAATGAAAGTGGCTAATGCGGAAAAGTTGCGACTTGTGGCAGAAAGAACGTAGAAAAAAAATGGTAATTCGACAATATCCTGTGTCTCCACATCAGCTCTAAAGTTTCGCGAGCCTAATGCTGTATGTCTGTTTTCAGTTTTTCTCTGTAGTGCAGCTCTTCGCTTATTTATTTAAATTTACACTCAGAAATAACCCAGAACTCACTACGAGGAGGTGGCTGCACTTCCAGCCCCATCCCTCCACCCACTCTTAGTAATATACTCCGGTGTCAAATGTTAGTTTACGCTGCATAGTCAGACTTTGTTCCGAAGCATGGTATTTCTTGGCTATGCACATGAATTATGTGAAGGATTCCTACAGCTCATACAAGCGGAGAATCCTACAAGCAGTTGTAAGTCATCGAGATTGAACAACTGGCCCTGGTTTCTTCCTTTCAAACTCTATCGGACAGTGACCAGAATGAACGGCTTGGGAGATCCCCAGAAGATACTCCTGATCAGTAGGCCTACTAAGAGCGGAGATCTGTTCCTCGTTAATTTTGTTGATCCAGGGTACTTCAATGACTTTGAAATTCGCCACTGATTTTGCTTCACAATGGAGTAACTCTGTCCAGAACGTGTGCCTGGACCTTTAGTGATACCAGCGAAATGTTTCATGAGATAGTGGAGTGGAAGCTCATTTCCATGGAGAAGACAAATTAATCGTTGGACTGGTCTGCCGATTTCCTTTTCGATTTCCAATATGGTCTCCATGTTCAGAGGAAGGGGAAGGGGAATATAGTTCTTCTAATAAAGTTATAATTATGCTTCTCTTCTTTCTCTTGGCGATATAATCGGCTGTCCTTTTTCTCCTGTGTTTGTGCTTTGTCCTTTCTCGGCCAACAAAATATACCGCTCGAATGAACTTATTATTAGGTGTTTCTTCTTTTTGAATTTTATCTCCAATCTTTATTTCTCTCATGATCATCTATTATAAGACCCTTATTCCTAGTAGATATTATTCTCGCGTCTTGTAACAGCTATCGCAATTAGAGCCACATCTCTCCTCGAGGCGCCTGTCCTGAAGGCTGCTGAAGATAATTTTGGTAGAGGCAAGCGAGCCTGAGCGGCAGGGGGCTTAGATTCGAAGTCAGAATCCGCACTGCTTCATTGCTGTTCCAAGTGGTGCGAAGGCGAAGACTCAGAGCTTGTAACTGATGTCTGTTATCTCTTCCTTGGAATCCAAGTCGCACTTCTTCAGATCGATGGCGAATGGGCCTCTTCGCTTTTCTCTCTTCACTCTTAAATAGTGTCTTGGTCGTCACAATGTCGATATTATCAATAACCATATTTCGTTAATTCCTCTGGGCTATTAGAAAGGATAGTTCTATCGATGCAACTTTTCTACTTAACTCACATTCACAGAGGCTTTCCGGGTCTGGGCACTTACAAGTGCATATATCAAACAATTTTCAACTTTTATTAATAAAACCTGCTCATGCGCCCTTGAGATTGGCCCACTTCGTTAATGCGACTTCAGAATATTCTGATATTTACTATGATACAATTTCATCTTTTCCACTACTCTACGTTTCCTGATGGTAGGAAGGCTTGCTGTTTTTCAAACCTCGATAAGTTTTTCGGTAGTAACATGAGCGATATCTTATATTGAAAAGTGTTTTCCACCTAGTTCGTTTGTCTTTAACTCTCTGATCCAAAGAAAATGTGTTATCACATCCTTATAGGTTGGAAGTTGCGACTCTCTTATCGGTCCTTATGTACCGAACAAAGGACTGTCAGCAGTACAGCGAGTACTGAATTATTTTTTCCATCATGACAACACGATGCATAAGAACTATTGCATGTACCACTAAACCACTGATATGATACACTATTTCTGCTGGGCAGACGCTACCCTGACTGCCAGCATCCTTCTCTTCTCTCACCTCATAGATGCTTTTCTTCTTCTTGTACTATCTTCGCCAACTTTTAAAAGATCTGATTGATGGGGGGGGGGTAGTTGTATAGGTATGCAGACTGTCGTTATAATAATTTTTACAAGTATGCGTTATAAATTCGAATCTTCAGTATGGATGCGGAGACACAAGATTTTGATTAAATTTAATTTTCTTTCTCCTGCAGTCTTTCTGCCACTAGTTGCAACTTTTCCGCACTAGCCACCTTCATTAAAAAAAAAATCGATACACCGGCGTGCTGACATACTAATTGACCGAAATAAAAAAAAAAAACCGGTCTCGTTCTTGACCCAACAGTAAGGTTTGAAATTAATGAAGATCAACCAAAGCAAGTACATGAAGAGAAGCGCGCTATTTACCTTCCATTCTGTGATGATCTCAGTCATAAATATAATATTCAAGATTGAAATGACACTGGACTTATGTTTGGTGCGCGAGGAGCAATTTCCAAATTTACATTGGAGATCCTCAGAAAATTAAAGGTTGCTGAAAAAACTCTTCAGACAATTGCATCAACCATTTTAAAGTCTTCATTGAACATCATCAATCACCATGTCTATTCATCTTGATAATATTCAGTGTATATTATTTTATTTTCAATACATTTTTATCGTTTTGATAGCTTCCACATCTTGCCGCAGGATAGGCCTATTATTTTTTTAAATTTAATTATTTATTTTTCTAACATTAGTTTACATTTCCTTTTTTGTTCATTTGAATTGATTAAGATGCCGATATTTTAAATTCAAGATTTGGACGGGTATCATTTCGATATACTACTGTCCAGAAGTATAATAATTCTGCATTTTTATGAGATTACGCAAATAATTGTTTCTTTGAGTCAAAACATTATTGCAATATTACATAACTGTTTAAATAAGAACACTATGGTTTACAAACAAATTAATTATCCTCTAACTATATTATTCAGATATGCAGAAACCTTAAAAGGGGCTGTAAATACAGTAGGAAATAACTTCATGAGATACGTGTATAAAGCTAAAAATTGTTAAAATATTAAGACGTTACGGGTAACAAATTTGTTTTTGTTATAGAATGACAGAGTCGAAAGAAAATTGTTATTTTGTTCTTTCTCTAAGTTATTTTCTGAATATTTGATAGAAAAAAATTGTTTCATATCGTCTGAATCTATCTAGTAAAGTTACTATGTTATATTTGTCAACGTTTTGTTTCATAATCTATTACATGTCATTCTATTGGTGTAAGTGTAGTGGGAAATAATATTTTCTATGCGACAATCGTAAATAATCTTTTTGTAACTCTTTTTCTATCTCTAACTGACATGATGGAGTGAATTTAAAGTTTGAAAGCTGTATGAACAGTCGCCAGTAATGAGGTGACATTCTTCACGGACAATGGATTTTTACTTTCGTCATCACAATAACAAACATTCATATTTTTTTTTATGAATTACGACTTTGAGTTTACTCCAATTACGAAAGCTTCTCTGTTAAAATTGCCCAAACCAAACCAATTATCTTCCATAATGTTTTCTTTCGATAGGTCTATAAAATGATTATTAATTTTGGAATGCGATAGTCATTTTTAATAGAAAGTATTGTGATAAAAAAGTTTCGAGGTTTTCATTGAAATGCGCGTTTTCAGGATTGCTGGTAAATACATCCATAGAATAAATCAATTAATACATTTAATTAATAAATTTTATAAATCCAATTTGTCAAAAGCAACGCGCCGTTATAGAGTTCCTGCGTTGTGAGAACGAGACAATAGGAAACAATCAGAAGAGGTTGAAAAGGCGTATGAAGATGCCGCTGTCGATCTTAGTGCAGTTAGTCAATGTGCAAGCAGATTATGTGGTGAAAGAGGGCACGCCAATATTCGTGATTCTCCTCGCAGCGGCAGACCGCACACTGCACAAACTCCTGACAATGTGCAACGCGTTAACAACATGGTTTTGCCTGACAAAGCGTAACAGCGAAAGAATTGTCACTCCGAGTTGGAATAGAAGAATCAAGAGTATGCAGAATATCGAAACAGTTGGGGCTGAAGAAGGTTTGTACCAGGTGGGCTCAGAGGAAGTTGACAGTAGTCCATAAAGAAACCAGAAAAACTGTATGCAACAAACTTCTGGAACAGTAAGAGAATGGCGGAGATGACTTTTTTTTAAGAAATGTGACAGGAGATGAAACATGGTTGCACCATTTTGAACCGAAGACGAAGAAGTAAACAATGGAGTAGCATCATGCGAACTCATCCAAGAAGAAGCAATTCAAAACTGCACCTTTGACAGTAAAAGGTATGGCTACTATGTTTTCGACATCATGACACACGGAACCACCATTAATTCTGACGCGTATGTAGCAACTCTAAAGAAACTTCAAGTTCGACTGCATCGTGTTCAACCATACCGGCAGAAGCAGCATGTTTTGCTGTTACACGACAACGTCCGGCCACATGTCAGTCACAGAATCACGGATGAGATCAGAAAACGTGGATGGACAACATTGAAACATCAGATTTACAGCTCTGATTTGGCACCATGCGATTGCCATCTCTTTGGTAAATTGCAGGCATCCCTTCGTGAACGCTGCTAAGCAGTGGCTCAAACGTGATGGTGTACAGGCCTAGTTCCAAGGTGGCGTAAGGCAATTGAAAGGTACGGAGATTATGTGGAAAAGTGACATTTTGTTCCTAAAGGATTATCTACATTCTATTAATATAGAAAAGCTGTAGGACAAAAATTGAAATAAAAAAAAAAAGTCTTACATTTCTTTTGGAATGATCCTCGTATATGCCTATCTGTGCTAGGGAACGAAGCTCGTTTGCTCATGAATGAGATGGCGATAAAAGTTACAGCGTATTTGTGACGTTCCAATCTTATTGCCAAGGGATATAACCTAAAGACGTCCAAAATTATTGTTACTCATTGACCGAACAAAAAATGTTGTTTCTGTTGCAATTTATACGAAGCTCTATTTCATAAGCGGAACTTCTGTTTCAGCATAAAGTAAAGATATGTTTTCATGAGCTATAAAAGAGTCAGATTTCTAGCTTCAATAGATTTTGAGAAAAACGTTCTTAAGTAACACATAATTTAACATTATTAAGATAGGCAATTCCATTACCTCTTAATAGAAAGAAACAATTTGAGAAGTATTTATAATTAAATCAGTATCATTATAAAACTTAGGAAAATTTATAAGCTAATTAAAATAACTTGATTATTAATTAACAATTCCCTAAAATTTTCTTCCATATCAGTACAATTTATTATAAAACTACGCAAAAAGGAATAATCTAAAAAAAAAAAAAATCTTCGTGTAAACGGACAACTTTCGAGGCAATTGAACATTATATCGCTACAATTTTAATCAATAAAAATCAATAACCCAAAAAAATTCGGAAATATTTCCTTGTCTGAAGTTGGGATCTATCACTATCCTTAGATCATGCAGATCGCTTCACTTCTTTCCTACGTATAAAGAGGAAAGACTTGTTCACTTCTAATATAGCGATGTTTGGAATGGACAGTACAGAACTCTTTGCTCAGGGTCAGCATGGCTTGAAATATCACTTACTGTAACATGGGATAAACCACGGCACTCTTGTGCTTATACTGTAACTGAACGATTTTACAAATTTCTTACAAAACACTGTTTTTCTGTCCGTCACCTTTTCACAATCGCTTAATTCAAATCCGAAACTTTCACCAACTTTCCATGAACATGTGATGAAAGATGAGTGGAACGGAAAAAAATTCTCTCCGGCACCGGGATTTGAACCCGGGTTTTCAGCTCTACGTGCTGACGCTCTATCCACTAAGCCACATCGGATTCCCATCCCGATGTCGGATTGAATCCTCTCAGTTTAAGTTCCACCTCTTGGGTTCCCTCTAGTGGCCTACCCTCATGCACTGCGTCATAGATGTATGACAGTGGCACAATGTCCATACATGTGCAGAGGTGCACTCGTTATGAGTGACTAAGTGGCCGGGATCCGACGAGTAAGCACCGTCTTAAATCACTAAGTGATTATTTTTCGCATATCATATATTATTATGATGTACCGAAGTACATATGATAATGCTGCAGGAAAAAAATTTTTCTCCGTTCCACTCATCTTTCATCATATGATGACGGAGAATTTCTACACGGAAATATCATATGGACTTCGGTACATAATAATAATAATAATAATAATAATAATAATAATAATAATAATAATAATAATAATAATAATAATAATAATAATAATAATATGTTTTCACGAACAGAAGCCATATTCGTAACTAAAGTTCACAAATATGTATACAACACTACCCTGACCTTTGAATAATCAGCGGTCATGCACAATTTTTGAAAGTGAACTGATACGCTGCCGTGGATAAACTCAAGCAAAAGAAAGAAAATCAACTTTGGGAAGAATTTATTTATACATTCCTACTTGGAATAGAACAAGAATTCGATGTAAGATGATTATGATTATGATGATGATGATGATGATGATTATTATTATTATTATTATTATTACTAGAAAACATGTAGCTTTTAAAATTGCCAGAGGTAAAAACGCAGGAGTGTTTACAGATGCTTCACTTTATCATATCAAACACTTAATCAGCATGACCTCGGATCTTGTATCCATGGCTGTATGTCCGAGAGAGTGCAGGCGTACTTAGCAAGATAATCTGAGTGCAAATACACTTGTCTTCCTTGATAATGTAATATTATCTTCCTTAATATACATGCAATATAATTAATTGTATGTTTTTCATTCAAATGAACATAACACTAAAAAGAACAGATTGACTTATCGGTCAAGTAATACAGACAGAATTGGAAAATTACATTAATTTATCTCTATCGCTGTAATTAAGAAATACTAATAGTTTTCAGTAATTCCTAACTGCAAGTCTTATACGGCGATACGTTAGTGTTTCTGGTAGATTACGCATTAAAGAAGTCCGAGTTTTAATTCCCAGCAGAGAAGTGTACAGTATTTCCTTTCTCAAGAAATGAATATGTCTGTTTTTTATTTGCTTTAGTTTTAGACCAGGCATGCACAAACGGCGCTCATCGAGCGGGAGAGTCGTCTAACAGCTCGCCGGAAAGGTACGTCGGAATAACGTAGGCCTGCTATAGGTAGAGGATAATTCAAGCAGCTATCTGTTGTAGTGTGTGTTGTCAGTAGCTATTTCACTTTGCCTATCTACAGCTACATAATGGAGGAATCTAAAACGCGGAAAAGTGATCATCAGGCAAATTCTTTCAATATTGCATGGGAAAATGCTTATTTTTTCGCAGCAGCTGGAGTCAATATCAGTGCCTTATCTGCCACAAAAGTTTGAAAGAAAAAAAAAAAAACATAATGCGTCATTACTAGTCCACACATAGAGATACGATTGTTTTGTTGGTGAAGATCACAGTAAAAAGGTTCAGGAGTTGAAAGTTGCATTATTACATGAGGTAGGGTACGTTAGAATTGATTAATCTTCAACAATTTAAATATCTCTCTTCAGGGAAAAGGCCAGCTCATTGTTGACATGTTGAATAAATTACGGGATTTCAGTCGTAAACTTACACTTTTCGTAAGTCAGTTTCGGGAAGGTAATATGGCTCACTTTCCAATGATAGAAACTGCTCTTGATGAAGCCATGGTAAACGATTATATGCAAATATTAATTGAAATTCAAAATAAATTTAATTCTAGGTTCCAAGATCTTGTCTTAATTGGAAAGAAGTTTAAAGTTATAATAAATTCCTTCAACAGCAGTTGAAACAGTGTTATACGATTTACGGTTTGAACTTATTGATCTTCAATGTGACCTAAGAACTAAAGACCGTTTGAATAATACTAATAGTCTGATTGAGGTTTACAAGACTAAACCTCAGTAATAATATCAACGACTACACAAGCTAGCTGTGAAAATGATTACTATGTTTGGCTCAGCATTTATATTTGTGAGCAACTGTTTTCTACTATCAACTTTAATAAAGGCAGACATCGAACATCTGTAACTGATGTTTAATTACGATCAGTACTGTCCTTTTAGCTGCCAACAGCATAAAACCCCGTTTTGATGTACTGATAAATAAAAATATAACAAAATGATATTGTATATTTAAGTAGCTATAGAGTTTCTATTATTTCTGTAAAATAAATATTTCTTTATTAATTAATAATAGTCCAAGATAGTTTTGTAAACATTGAACGGGAATTCATTACATGAACACTCGCACTAATACTTTTGTGTACATTTTGTACGAGATCACCCCTTCTTCCAGTCCACCCTTATACAGAGCGCAGCCAATATCTGCATTCCGCTCTCGAGCTGTGAGTCGACTCGGAGAGCGCAAACCTTGTGCAGGACTGGGTTAGACTATAGCCTTGCGCCAGAGAGCCCTTTGTTTGTAATTGTTTAATTTCGTTAAAAATTATCTCCACTGCAAAAGCCTAATCCTTCAGTTCAAGACTAGTGAACTAATAAATGAAAGTAAAGTTGTCAAATGAGCTCACACATTCGCTGATATTGTCAAATATAGGTCTACCTATTAAGTTGTCTGTACTGTTATGCAATAATCCTGCTGCAAATGTCGCACTGTTTCAGTATTATTGATCATTTTCAAGACTTTATGAAATTAGTGAAAGTTTTTTCTTCCCAATGAAGGCTACTGGACTTTTGTCACTCACCCAAGCATCCTCCTCTAGGATGGACGTCATTCATTCATTTTCATAGTGTTCTGCCCAAATCATATCTTTCACTGCAAACCCAGCATTCTCCAGTCTTTCCTATTTTCTGCCTTTCTTTTTGTCTCCTCATATGATCCATATATCTTAATGTCGTCTATCATCTGATATCTTATTCTGCACCGAACTCTTCTCCCGTTTACCATTCCTTCCAGTGCATCCTTCAGGAGGCAGTTTATTATCAACCAGTGACCCAGTCAATTCCTTTTCCTCTTTCTAATCAGTTTTATATCCATAACACTTTGTCGCTGGAGTAATGTGCTTGGTGCATCATGGAATGTGGTACGTCTACACAGCACCAGTGTGATTAATAGAGCAACATATTTCCGTAACAATTCAATTAAAAGACGATCCAGCATTTGTTACACTTCAACAAGCCACACCGGGTCCAGAAAGCCTCCATGGACAGTAGCATTCAATTGTACTCGAACTCTGAGAATTCTCCATCTTACTTTGCTCATGAAATTATTCGTCGTGATAATATATTTAGCATATCCTATTTACGAATTCTCATTCTAATTGGCTACTTCAATTTTGCGCTGTCACCAAGTTCAGAGATCCCTAGAAGTCGTTCATAACTTAACGATAATAGGAAGTGTTGAGATAAATATTCTACCTAATACGAAAAATGGAGCGTACCAGAGTTTCTAAATCTCAGTTTCATGGAATTAACTGGAGGTTCATCAACGTGCACTTACAGACAAGAGCACTATTGCATTATGTAAGGAAACCAGCTGTTGTATTCTATATGAAAATTAACAAATTATTTAGGTCTAGTGTTAAAATAATGAATTTTAGCATCTAGAAAATTTTGTCTAGAGTCTTAACAGCAAAGTAGTAACATGAGTGACAGTATTCGAGTTCAGGTGGCCCGGATTCGATCCCTGGCCACGTAGTGATGGGGTTTATGGTAGACAAAGCGGACGTTGCAGAGGGTTTTTCCCGTTTCCCTCTATCATTCCCACCGACACTCTCCACTTCTCCCTCATTTCATCTATCATTTCCAATAGCAAAAATAGGCTAAAGAGAAGCGTTTGGGATAGTATGAACTTCCAATGCTATTATAGGAAGGGCTTGGGGCTCCGGTCCCTATCAGGCTACTCGTCTATGGATGGGACCTAATTCTATCAGGAGCTGAGGCAGAATGGCCCACCTGTCAGCATCGGTTTCACAATGCTGATTCAGAAAGGCCTTGGGGCTTATTATCAGACTACCCGTCTGCGAATGGAACCTGACTCTATGGGAGGCTGAAGCAGGATGACTCATCTGCCAGCGTCGGTTTCATGATGCTGATTCAGGAAGGTTTGGGGCTTATTATCAGGCTACCCGTCTGCGGATAGGGTCTGGCTCTATCAAGGGCTGAGGCAGGATAGCCCACTTGTAAGCGTTAGATACACGAATGCCAAACAGATCATCTGTTGAACTTGGACAATCAGCACATATACAGACCGCATTAATGGGCCAATGCGTGCTTAAGTGTATGAATCCATGATTATTAGATAAGAAAAATTTGCTCCGGAGCCGGGGTTTGAACCCGAGTTCTTGGTTCTACGTACGAAGTGCTCTAACAACTGAGCTACTAAAGATTAATTTTTGGTCCTACAGAATATATCTGTTATGGTAGCAATGATTATTATTGTAACAATTAATCTTTATTTACATTCTTCGCCCAACAGTGCATATTACTGTGGAATCTCGGCCACCAAGCCACTCAATTGAGTGCTCTCCTTGTATAATGGCAGTCAACATATATGTCGAAATTGGACTCAGGCCACAAAGGGAAAAATACTAGAGGAGAGGGATTCGTTTCGGTGTTGTGGATTGAACTTCAGCGTAGCTCAGTGGTTAGAGCACTTGGTACGTATAACCAAGGACCCGGGTTCGATCTCCGGCGCCGGAGCAAATTTTTCTCTCTAATAATCATAGTTACCATAATAGATATATTCTGTAGGACCAAAAATCGATCTTTACTTAGTTTGAATCCATTTCAGGTCCAGTCTTCAAAAAGTCAAGTCAAGAACAGTATTCTAGCTTATGAGTGACGATGGTTATCGTGTCAGAATATATTCCCTCTAAACCTGAATCTGATCACTCCTGGAATTTGAACGCAGCAGTATTCTTTCGCCCAGACTGTTTGTCGTGCTTGATCTTAAGAAGTCGTTGCACGACACGATTTGTTTATCTAATCAAGAGAAGTGAAATTGAGACTCTGACAAGCCAAAGTGCCTTGAAAGTTATGCAAGAGTTGTAGTCATCGCAATATTTCAGTGTCACTTGTATTCAAGCAAACTTCAGACGTCAAGACATTTTAAAATCCTGAGCTAATAATTAATGTTTAGTGTGTCATATCTGTGTTCTCCGAACTCATAAAAACTACTAGAAGAAAAGGCTACAATAGTTTGAAGGTATGTACTTAAGAATATTTTTTAGTCCGTTGTCATCAATATTCGTCAATGAAGATTGGCTGAATAAAAGCGATCGAACAATAACTCGATTATATAGTTTGAGTCAAAAGTCTGGAATCACCCTAATGTATATCTATGATACTTTGCAGTGAGTTACAATATACAATGGCCATCATTTATAATAATATCAATGAATTAATCAATGCTAGACATAGATCTAAATCTCTGTTACCTCGAAAACCGCTGTTTTGAATAAAACTTTGAAATTTAAAATGGAAAAGAGGTCATGCGACCACTCTAAATTGTTTGAAATTTTAAGAGAAAACCAATGGACGAATTAGTTACAAAATATGCCAATTTTAATTATCGTACGTAGTATCGTACATTACGATTTCCCTAAAATTTTATTCCACTTCATTTGTAATAAGTAGAGACAGGCAAAATATGAAATCCATATCCTAAACTATTCCTACTAGCATTATGGGAACAAGGATATTCACGATTCACGTTATGTAGAAGGAAATGAATCCCAACAAATTTTTGATAATTCATAATATTTTGGCAAAATTTTCATATTTCATAAACAACTTAATATTTTTTCATAATTTGAAAGATTTCCCCCTCCATTAACATTTCTATTACTACCAATGAACCGGGGTTTTTCAGACATTTTAAAGAGGCAATAGGTACCGGTATGTTTCTTCAGAAAACACTTAAAAAATCCAATCCATTCCACCAACATTCCGGGATTCCCAAGAGAAAGTAAAATCTCCAAATTGCTCTTTAATGTCATTGAACTCATAGCGTCAATAAATTAGAGAAAACAAAATAAGTGGTTCCTACCCCACTTTTGCCCATTCTTTCGAATCCAGTGAAAGTCTTTTCATTATTTCTGTGCCTACTTTTATAAATGTAAATTAATGTTTAAAAACAGACTTCAATCATCAATCTCCTCTTTTTGAAACTTCATGAGTTTTTCATCGTACAAAACAATGCTGACTGAAAATATAGAAAAGTTACTTATGTCGCTGTACTATAATCTATGTTGAATTCTGCCTATGTAGGAACTGTTTTATTTTGCTTTTCTTCAGTATACAAAATTGACAATTAATATTTGAGGAGAAAAATTCGTTCCGGCGCCGGGGATCGAACCCGGGTCCTTGGTTCTACGTACCAAGCGCCCTGACCACTGGGCTACGCCGAATTCAATCCACAGCACCGGACCGAATCGAATCCTCCTCCTTCAATGTTTCCCTTTGTGGCCTGACTCCAAATTAGGCATATATGTTGACGTATATGTCCAATGTCAACTGCCATTATATTAGGAGCGCACTCATAATGGCAGTTGACATTGGACATATACGTCAACATATATGCCTAACTTGGAGTCAGGCCACAAAGGGAAACATTGAAGGAGGAGGATTCGATTCGGTCCGGTACTGTGGATTGAATTCGGCGTAGGCCAGTGGTCAGGGCGCTTGGTACGTAGAACCAAGGACCCGGGTTCGATCCCCGGCGCCGGAACGAATTTTTCTCCTCAAATATTAATTGTCAATATTACAGATATTATTCTGTAGGGCAAATTAATAAAAGATCTATAATATACAAAATTGAGTTGGTGGTAACTAGTCCTTGAATTCAGGTTAGGAGTTCATGTTGCTGAGAAACTGTTAAAATAAAATAAATACTGTATCATAATTAATTTGGTAGCATATTAAATACAGTAAAAACTATTAATTTATAAAAGCTTATTTTGTAAATAATGGTGTAAAATTCCTCCAAATGGTTTAGGAACGAGAATATTTTAGAATTAAGATATTTATTGCATATTTCTATACCTTGCCAAGATAAATTTTGGCAAAATAGTCTTCATATTGTTCCGGTCTCTAGTAATAAGCCATGGATGTTTAGAGCGTTTTGTTTGTTAGTAGGCCCTATATTCTTGTACTTTTATAAAGCATTTATTAACTAATCTTCTAATAAGAGCCATGGGTTTTCATTATTTTTGTAACGACATTGTAAACAGAGGAAAGAATTGTAACAGATAAAAGATGTGAAAGATATCAACGCGTCGCCACAGTGAACGTGCCCCTATAATCCATAGATAGCACTTTGACGGAAGTTATCAAGAAATTTCGTGATACGGAAATGTATTGATAAAAAGAGAAGTGAACGTTCGAGAAAAGTAGCACATGGACAGTCTTCAATCTTGATATCGGTTGCAGTTGCAAATAACCCAAAGAAAACATTCGACATCAGGGAATATAATGCGTCAAACTTCATCAAAACAAAGGGCTTCCTTGCAAAATTAAAATGTTTCAAAACCTGAATGAAAATTATCCTGACAGACGAGTTGAATTTTGTCAGTGGGGTATACTGCAAATATATGGCAACCCGACGTTTGCAGCGAAGATAGTGTCTACTGATAAAGGAAACTTTTATAGCCTATAAAATGCAAGGTGCTAGGAAGTAATAGTTTGGTATGGAATTTGAAATGCCTTCATTGTTGGACCGTCATAAATTAATAAAAAATTGAACGCCAATATTTAATTGAACATGTTGCAAGAAGGCATTTTTCAAGCTTTTATAAATAAAAAAAAGAGAATTGTCTAGATTTTTTAACAGAATGGTAAACGCCTCATTACAATATTCCTGTATAAAACTATGTAAGTAAACAGTTTCTTGGACAGTTAGATCTCCAGACTTAACACCGCCTGATTTCTTTCTTTGGAAATATGTCAAGAGTTTGGTTTATACAAAGAAAATTCACAATATTTCAAAGACCGCATCATTGACGCTTGTTGTAATGTCACTCCTGAGGTGCTTGAGCTTATTCTGTGCGGGGAAATATCTAAGATTGTGCATTGCCGAAAATGGACATTATTTTGAATATAATTTATAAAGATTTGTTTTATATATTATTATAATTATTAAGCTTTCATATGAGAACTATGATTAAAGATATTTCAAAATAGATTCACCACTGATTTTCTCGTAAATCTGACAGAATTTAGAGCTGTCACATGACCTTTTCATTTTAAATTCCAAAGTTGCATTCAAGATGATGAGATTCGGGATTATACAGTTTGTTACGTCATTGGTTGATTCATTGGTATTATAATAAATGGTAACATATTTATACAGGGTTGTTTCCGATCTCTGATAACGAATTTGAATGACATCATGTGCGTCAGGAGTCACACGACAGCTGAACTGTGGCGCGAGGTGACAGACCAGTAGTGAGTGCTTTCATAGTCAGAATGCACGGCGACTCACAGCAGAAATTCCCAAGAAAATCGAGCCTTTTGGGGGGGGGGGTTACATAACAATCCTTTCCGATTCCAAGTACAGTTAAGTGAAAATAAAAGAAGCGTGCAATAAACGAGGTTTCGTTATTTCCAAGAAAGGCATCTTCTGTATACTTAATAAGATTAGTAAAGCTCGAATGGAATTAATTTGTATCATCTCGTGGGGTGCGGCGACTTGTGACGGGGGATGGATTTGCTTGCTTTTTCCACTCTGGAATTAATCCCATCCGAGCTTTGACAGTCTTATTAGGTACACACAAGATGCCTTTCTTGGAAATAACGAAACCACGTTTTTTGCTGGCTCCTATGATTTTCACGTAACTGTACTTGGCATCGGAAAGAGTTGTGTACCCCTACCAAAAAGACTCGATTTTCTTGGGCATTGCTACTGTGATACACCGTGCACTCTGATTATGAAATCACTCACTACTGGTCTGTCACCTCTCGCCGCAATTCAGCTGTCGGTGTGATTTCCTGGCGCATATGACGTCATTCAAATTCGTTATCACAGATCGGAAACAACTCTGTATTAACCTACAATAATGTGTTAGATATAATGTAACCTGTTAGTGTGATCCAGAATTTTGATCTCAATTCTAAAGGCCTATTTACTGATAAATTGAAAACAATAGAAGGATATTCTAAAGAGTAGAAGAGATGATCACTATTTCATAACATTGTTTTAAAATGCTACCAAGTTCAATAGTGTGACTGCGGGAAGAATACAGTCAGAAAATAATGTTTTCCATAATAATTGTCGGATCTTTTATTTTGAAATTCTCGATAACATTCTGCAGCAAATGACTGTTCGATTTCAAAATTGTAATAAATTGCAGTTCCTATGTCTTGTGGAGTCTCCAAATGTCAAGATCACTCCACTAATTTTCCATCTAAGCCCTTACAGCAGTTATATCAGTGCTATCCACAAACATATGGTGCGTTCCAACGCCTGAAAAATGAACTGTATCTTCCTTATGCAGATCAAAATTACAGAGATTTTACTCCTGAAGAAATACTGCACTCTCTCTAAGAAAATCAAGATGTATTGGAGGATTCTCAGACTGATTGTGCAGTAACATTTCGTCCACAGTATTTACGTCCACCATAAATGTTCATCCAGTTGAGATTTTAGTCCACATTAATTTTATGTCCATAACAATTTTGACCACCTAATTACGTCAACTTATCAAAATCGTCCATTTCATGATTTCGTCCACCATACTGAAAAGTCCTCAAACATTTTTGGCCATTTTATATATTTTTAGTTCATATTTTTTTAGTTCGCAATATTTACGGTTCGTTGTGTAATATACAGAACTATATTAGACTATTTAATTTCAGTTATATACAATGAAATTAACTATAAATCTGATTTTGAAAGCAAACAAGGAAACATTTAAATAACATACCGGTATTAATTATTTTTATAGTTCCTCTTCAGCCCTCTCTTCGGTATTGTACAAGTTTAATCTGTAGATAGCTCACGAAACGCAAATATAAATCGAACACATTTTGTGCTCTGTTGACAGTACGTAATAATGCATTTATTTCTGGTAAATTCAGTAGTATTTCCTGATCTTCAATGGCCTGAATTGCTTCCCTTGTACGGCTGTGGAAGATTCATTTGGGTGTTATTCGGCCCTTCTTTTCTTTTTTCTGCCACGGCGTTTTTCGCATCAAGTTCAGCTCTATTCCGAATATGTGTGTGCTCACCTTTCTTAAATACATACAGATGTGAACATGTATATTCCTATTTGTGACACAACGGACATTGCATATATCACGATTTTCGCTCCGCCAATACGTTCGATTTTCATTTCTTCTGAAAGAGTGAAACTGATATAGTATGTGATTGTTATAACTATTTTATTCTTGCATTCAGACGAAGGAAGTAAGTATGCCATTATAACGCCTTTGAAATTGTACTGTATAAATTTGATTCCTCATTAAGAGCTCTGGCACATTTAAATTGGATTTCATTACTATGGAAACCATAAGAAAGCACATTAATAATGATGAAATTGTTTTCTATTAACAGCAATTCAACTTGTCTTGTATTTAGTTGCATGGACAAAATTTCAAATGGACTTTAGAAAAAATTGACAAAAAATGTTGATCAAAGAAAATGGATAAAATATTTGTGGACCTTAGATATTAATGGATAATAATGAAAGTGGACGATTCTTTTATGGACAAAAAATAGTGGACGAAATGTCTGTGTACCAAATGAAGATGGAATATATGACTCCAGACTATATAAAGTGGACAAACTGACCTGAAACGTATTCGAGGAATCTTACAAGTTATTCTCTCTTGCTGTAACGATTCCCTGGAATAGTACATAAGTGAAAAGAAGTTTTTCTTACTTACGAAGAATAAAAGCTTCTGTAAGAAACAAGGTATCAAAGAGTGGACTTTCGCCTTTGTCCAACATTGCAATCCAAAAGGAACTCTTAGCTGAACTTACTGAACATCACCAGTTTTACATTGACATTATCGACAGGTTTGATGTCTTAATGGATAGAAAGATCGACCTAATATGCAAAAAAAAAAAAAAAGAAAAAAAAAATAATAATAATAAAAAAGAGGTGAGTTATGTATGACTGACTTACTAATTTAGTCTATTTCATTTTTAAACAAAGTAGTTATGTTTTTTATGCCTGTAAGTTTTCTTTACTTACTAGTCGAGGCACGAGCCGCCACTGCATCATACTTGAATTTTCGCGTGTCATTAATTACTTTAGGATAATGGTACTCAGATATAAATATGGTCTCATTAAATTAATCGTCTAGAACATAAATAATGTGAAAATTCTTAACTTTCACGTCCGCGAGGCTAAGTCGCTGTAGCCCTTAACCCTTTGCAGCATAGTGGTTGTTCAGAAGAACCACCATTTTCTTTCTTCCTAAATTTTATGGCACAGATATTCCACCAAGGAACCACCTCTTGAGTATACATAGAACTACATACATGTGTGTTTTGAAATTGTGTGCAGAGTTAAAATGTTGAAAAAAATTGATCGAAGTTTTGTTATGATCCATGAAATAAAAAACATAAAAAATTAATTTGTGCTGTAAAGGGTTAAAGACGCAATGCCCTGCCATTATATCGACTTTAAAACGTGGCTCTACTACATAGTTTCCAAGTTTGAAAATGAAGATCTAAGAGTATTTTCATAAATGGCATAGGGCTGGAGACCAGGCATGGGCACCGAGTTCCCGCGCGGACACTGTATACACCACCCCTTCATTTCTCCCTTTACAAATATGTATTCTACCTGTCTGCGTGTACGTAACGTAAGCAGAGGTTGAACTCGGTACCTTAACGTTCTAATCAGGGGTGTTTAAAGTGGTGGAATATGGCGAATAAATTGTAGGTTTCGTTTTAATTTCCAAGAAAGATGATAACAAGACTATTTTGTTATTACGAATAAAGATAAAGCTCAAAGCCTCAACTGTTCAGTTGAGATTTATACAGAACATTACATCAGACGGAACTTCGATCTTGAACATAAGAAACATTTTGGGAAACATAAACTTATAGGTAAGGGTTTAAAATAGTATTGTAAAAATGGTTTATATTAATAAAATAGTTATGTAATGTGTTATTTTAGTTTAATTTGTTGTGCATGTTGAAATAGAGAAAAGTTTTCAAGAATCTACAAGAATATTTTTTAATGGGAAAGTCAACACACAATCACTAGAAGTTGAAAATTCAGTCCGATTAATTTTTCGCATTTCAAACATTCAGGCGAGTCATACCCTCTCTAAAATGTCAGGTAGAACCGGCAAGGAATTATATGAGTTATTACCTAATGACAAGTCTCTTAACTTACGTAATTTCGCAGCTAAAATTCCGGCAACCTTTGAATCCACATATGCCTTGGAACAATTTCCCCTGAAATAATTCTGATGAAAATATTGCGCGTACACGTCTAACAGCCTATCATCTCGTAATTGTTTTACGTTTATGCAGTAATAGTATTCATCCTAATATAGACAGACTCGTCCTGAACAAACAGTATAGGCGATCTAGAGCTTATAAGTGATTACTGATTATTTATATTACTCATTATATATATTAAGCCTTAGGGACCATATGAATGTCTATATTACGTATTTGACTCAGTAGCGGCCGGTGATCGAAATCCTCGGTGAGGCCAGATGCAACTAGTTTAAGTGCCTCCGATAGGAAATGTTTATTCATTATATTAATTATTATTGTTATTATATTATTATTATTATTATTATTATTAATGACAAGTAATAATTTCACTCACCAAATAAGCTGTTATACTGTGAGTTTCAGTGATTGTTTCAGTGTGATGAAGCAGCCCATTATTATTTGTTGAAATTTCCCTTTCTTTCTTTTTTTTTAATTTTTTTTCCTTTAACAGCAACAAACAAGGCCAACAGAAACGTTTATTTTGCACCACATTACCACTTAACTATTTATGTTGCCCATACCAGGATGCAATAGAAACTCACGTTTTAAGATTATCTGTCAGAAAGATTGTCAGCAATGTCGTAGGTATCTCGGTAGGCTCTCTCTTTATTTAAAACGTCCTTTCTTTCAATATTATTTCTTCTCGAAAAAGGACACTAACAATGAATTAGCTACACCAGCATTATTTCTCGCATTTGTTTCTGTTTATATTTTCCCGAAATACATAACATTGGCCCAGATTCATTACTGTACTACGAAGTACAATAGTACAACATCCTCGCTTAAGTCATAAACTAAGACATAAGGGGAGAGAATAGTGTGGGTCTCTCCCTGCCGAAGAGCTGGAATTTTTGTTATTTATTACCTATTTAGGAAGACAAATCACCAGTGCTATTGCCACCACACTCTACCCTTGAGGCCGGTCCATGGATGGGAGGAGTGAAAGCTGACCAGGCCATGAGGCCAGACGAATTGTGCCTCAGCTACAACGTTTCAAACGCAACCTCAAAGCCCGCGAAAACATACGAAATGCAGTAGCCAGAACCGACATGAGCGATCCTGGCCTCAGGAAAAAATTTTATTGCAAAACAGGTCTATATACGTCACAAAGTTTTCAAATGCTTCTACAGCGATTCATTCAAATAACTAATACATTATATAAAAACACAAAATTTGATTTCAGTTAAGCCAAGTGACTGAGTCCCGACCTCACTTGCCTCAGCCAATCAGCCGCTACTGATGTGACTGATTTAAATTGTTTAACGTAATGGCATTTCACATTAGTTTTGTACATCCCTAAACGGAAGAGGAGCCAAGTCCATGTACAGTAGTTACTCTTTGATGTAAACACAGCACCTACGTCCGAAATATTGTGGAAGGAGTGAATTCGATCATATTTACCTCCCTTCTCTTATGCCCATGCCTGTTGTAGACAGATAAGTAAAAGGATTATATTTTGTTCCTAATGAACGTACCTAAATATTATGCATAGGCTACATTAAACCTGTGGAATAAGTGTGACCTGTTATTATTCAAACTGGTAATGATTTCCTCTGTAAATTCTTTTAAATAAGACAGAGAGCTAAGTGAAACATTATCTAGACGGTATCTATCTAACATTATTATTAGAGAGAAATTATTTGTTATCTAGAGAATTATATCTCTAATTGGGAATTTCTTAAGACCAATATTTAGGGTTTATGGAGATTTATATAACTAATTTTGAAGAATTAATGTAACTATAGTTGTTAGGTAGAGAGCAAGAAGTAGCATTCGTGCTAGCAGATTCTTTTATAATACATCATACAGTTAGTGGACAGGATCTCAGATCTGTTAAGGTAGCATCAGTAAGCTTATGATTGAGGACTGAGATGAGGTAGAAAACAATCTTCAAGGCCATTACATTCTATAATAATAATAATAATAATAATAATAATAATAATAATAATAATAATAATAATAATAATAATAATAATAATAATAATAATAATAGTTTTAATGTCAGAGAACAGTTATTACTGCAAATGATATTGTCAAGAACATACAGTTTGAAGTTTACATTCACATCACTTTCCATAAAATGTAACAAATAGGCCTACTGAGTGAATTTTTAATTATGTTTTAAAATAACTGCAGGATACACGCAAGCATCCGAGTTTTATCTTCATTTAAAATAGAGTACTGCAAGAGAACTATTTACTGATTGTAGGAAAAGCAATACTGGTAGATTGTATTAACTTTAATTTGTCTAAATCTGGATCGTGTCACAAAGTTTATCACCTATATAGGGTGAATAGGTATCCTGTAAAGAAAACAATAAAAATAAATGGATCCACTATTGTCCGGATAAAGACAGTTATCCAAAACACAAAAGTTATACCTCAGAAAGTGTTTATTTACACTTCCAGTTTGTTCCATCACAGAAGGATTTCTCAATGTTTCATCCAATGCATGCTCCAGCTGGTGATCTTGGATGAGTTCAGTAAACAATTTCGACACTGCAGGACAAAGTTGCAAACTTGTTGTGGTTAGCCGAGTTAAAGTCTGTTACGGCTGTTTTGCGCCGTTGTAGGAAGGACGCAACGGGAAAGTGAACCTCCAATACGGAAAGCATCCGTTCTGGGATAGCAAACTGAAGATTACAGTAAGTATTTTTTTATTTTGAATAGGGTAAAGATTGCTAATATTGTGATACGAGTGATATTGTGATAGTTTTTTTTTGAGAATTTATTAAAATTTTAATGATCGAGAGAAGGACCGGTTTTGTGCAGCAATTTGTCAACGAACATTCCCTTAACACGCCGACGCAAAAAACCGATCTTCCTCTCACTTAGTAAAATTGTAATAAATTCTCAAAAAGAACTATCACAATATTACTCATATCAGATTATTACTAACCTATACTCTACTTTAGGTCTGCGGTGACTTTTATTCCGACAATTTAGGGTACCAGTATCTGGATGCTCTTCCATGTTGGAGGTTCACATCCATATTGCGTTCTAAAATGCCGTAACACATTTTTAACTCGGCTAGACATAACATGAATGCAACCTTGTCCTACGGTGTCGAATTTTTTACGGAGCTCGGCCTAGGCCACCAGCTGGAGCATGCAATTAATCCTTCTACTACCATGGGGTCGCATGAGACCCCAAGAGCACATACAAAATCGCGTACATTTTTTGTTTTCTTATTTACAATTTTGAAATAAATTGACTATCTTTCTATAAGTATGATCTATCCAGTGATGTTTCGCTTTTCATTTTATAGAATGCGCAAATCATAAATGTATAACAAATACCTTCCGATATAGCCTATTTTTATTTTGGATACCTTTATCCTGACATCTTAAATTTCATATCACTGCATTTGAAGTTAGAGCAGGAAGAGAACTTCGGCAAAGGAAATTGTTTGACTTTGCAAAAGAAAGGGGTCTGTGAATTTGATCGTGGATAATTTGACAAAACTTTATTCAGCATAGTGATTACTTTAATTGCAGCATAAAATGAGAAATGTTTAATAACACTTCTTTGAAGTGTCCTAACTTGATACGTCAGACGTTTGCATCTATTGTGCAGATTTCCATCAGTTGCGAAATCAGAATCACCGAAATTTGGATCTTGTTCTCCAGTGTACACAGTAACTCCGAATTAAACGACAAGAGTTCCATATCTGTATGTGTTCTTATTCCCCAGGGAAATGCACCTTCTGTTAGTGGAAGCAGCAGAATTCAATTGGAACTAAGCCAACATAAAAATGAATTTTTTAAAAAATCTCCTCTCGAAGGATCGAGAAGCTGGTAACGAGAAGCCTGTTTCCAGCACGGTAAGTTTTCTCTCATTTATGTTGGAATAACTTAAAATTTAAATATATTTCAAACTACCATGTTTCATAATTACCATAAGAAGAGAAATTGTATGCTTATTGCCGGTCGTGCTGTATGCATCATTAAGGGAAAGTAATGTTGCCAAGGAACTAGTAAGTATCATAGGTGAAATTCCATCTAGAGCAGGTGTTCTTAACCTTTTAAAGACTGTGAGCACCGCCCACATGTAATAGTAAGTGAGTGAGCACCATGAAATCAAATAGGTTTAGTAGGACTATATGAATATATAAATAAAATAAATGAATGAACAAATAAATTAATTTTTAAAACACTCACCAGGATAATGACATCCCTAAACTTGAATGTTACTCAGAATTTCAGTAATATCCAAGGAGAAGTCGCTTGTAGTTACACGTAACAATCCTGCAGATGCGAATTAGTCAATCGTGATCGTGCCTTGTTCTTGAGGCATTTCATAAGTGAGAAAGTTTTTTCTCATAGGTAAGTTGTCCCGAACATAATCAGACATTTAAGAGAAACATCCCGCAATATTTGGATTCTTTTTGTATCTTCTGCTTTCCAAAGGCTATGAATGTCTCCTTTTAAACATAAAATATTTCAGAGCTAAGGAGAACTGGAAATTATCAATTGAAGCTCTGCACAAGGAGCTGTATTATTCTGTTGAATAATATTGATTTTTCTGATTTAGTCCACAAGGAGTTACGTACCGTGAAATGCGGGAAGGTCTATCAGGTCACTAAGATATTATAATGAATGGATGGTAACACTATTTGTTCTGGCTTATATAACAAAGTCTGAATTGAAAAATGAACCTCAGGGGTGTTCGTGCTCACGAGCACTTTTTTTATTTCACGACGAGAGCACTAAATGTCATTGAAAGAGCACCATGATGCTCGCGAGCACCAGGTTGAGAACGCCTGATCTAGAGCATAATGTTGTTAACGAGATATATGTCTTACAGGTACTATCCGTCCGTCCGTCCGAGTGGTTATGTCGCATCCCGGTTTCCCCTACCCGTTTCTGCTCGTCCTTCTGTAAAGTCTATTGACTGGACTGTTAGACTCTTTCCTGAAAATATTTGTTGTCCGCAATTGGAAGTCTACGTAATATTATACAATTGTTTAAATAATTAAAAAAGGGATCCTTTAATTAAGTAACTGCCACACGATTTCCCCCGTTCCTACGACCTTGTGGCATAAACACTCGAATGGACAGTAAGTGTTTCATACCCTGACTACTCAATCATCTTGGCAGACGACCAGTGTGTTCTCAAAATGTTGTTTAAATGTAAAATACAAGTTGTCATGTTTTTGGTAACGTGTTGTTAAATAAAAAAAATACCATACATCTATGACGCAGTCCATGAGGGTAGGCCACTAGAGGGAACCCAAGAGGTGGAACTTAAACTGAGAGGATTCAATCCGATATTGGGATGGGAATCCGGTGTGGCTTAGTGGATAGAGCAACCATGGGGAAAAATGGCTCCGAAGGGCCACTGCACTCAAAGCCGCCTTACCTCACTCCACCGACCCTCTCCTCCGCCTGGTGCTTCTCTAGACACGCTTCATTCAGTGGCGGGTATGGCTTCGATCTCGGGACGTCAGTTTCAGGAAGAGTGGCAGAAAGAATTTTTTGTTACTTACAAAAAGAAGAAAGTCTGTTGCTTAATATGTAAGGTTTAAAATTGCGCATATAAAACGCTTCAATATTAAACGCCACTTTGATCGGAAGCATAAAGCGGACTTCGGTGATCTTATAAGTATTTATTTACAATTTTAAAAGCTATTTTCGTAATATTTGTGAAAAGATACAAAACAAGATATGTTTATATGGTATTTTCAGGATTTAGATACTTATTATTTTATTAAGTATCTGGAACTGAACTTATTTAAAACTTTGAGTGCATATTAGGCCTACTTGATGCTTTCTCTTTCCAAGAAAGATTTTCAGAAGTATTGTATTGTATTGTATTGTATTGTATTGTATTGTATTTATTAACATTCCATGGTATTCATACATGCTTACAGCTAGAATATGGAACAAGTCAAAAAACTTAATACTATTATAAAATCTTAATTTATAGTCACAGTCTAGATGAAATATATATAGACGAGATTTACAATATAGTCTACTAGTACAACACAAAGTTTTAGTATAAATTTCATGACGTGTTATTGAATGTCATGAATTCACCTACAGAATAGAAAGCGTGAGAAATTAGGTACTTCTTTAATTTGGCCCTAAATAATTTAATGTTTTGAGTTTCATTTTTTATATCGATAGGGAGGCTATTAAAAATTTTTACTGCCATATAACGAACCCCTTTTTGATAACACGATAGACTTGCCGATGGAGTATGAAAATCATTTTTTTGACGTGTATTTATGCTATGAACTGTTGAACTGTTGCAATGGACATGGAGATGTGTCTGTTCAATAATCCATTTATATTTGATGTTACCCAAGCATCAGAGCCACTATAGAGATGCAAAAGAGCACACGACTAAAGTGTTTAGGAAAAAATGGATTAGCTTTCCTTAAATACCTACCAGAGGAGCAATTCCCTAATATGCGCACATTTGCAATGCGTATGGTATCTATGTTTGGCTCAACTTACTGTTGTGAGCTGTTTTTCTTTGCAAAATGAATATGACCAAAAGTATCTCCAGGTCTAGGATCACAGACATGCATTTAGTTTCAGTATTACGGTTGAGTTGTTCTATTTTAGAGCCAAATATATCCTTTTTAGTTAATAACAAGAAATTTCGAGGGCAATCAGCAAAAAAAAAAAATGAAAACCAGCAGTATAGGCCTACAGTAGTATTTCGTTTCATTCATATCTAATATATTTTGTTTAATATGTTTTAAAGTTAAATAACTGTGGAGCTTAGTTTTGCTTTCTTTAGTATTTATAAAAAGAAACAATTGATTTTGTTGATCATTATATTGTGTTTAATATGTTTTCAAGTTAAATGACAATTGAGCTTAGTTACTTTATTGGTTTTAAAAAGAAACAATTTATTATGTTGAACATTGTATCTTTTAATATATTGTGCAGTTAAATGATAATGGAGGTTTGCTTTTTTCTTTATTGTTTTTAAAAAAGAAATCCTTTATCATGTCGATCACAAGGCAGTTCAAGAATTTTTTGTGACATGATAAAAGAATAGTTATACAATTGAAAAATATACAATTTGCCTAATGAAAGTAGGTGGCCGTCATAATTATTGTATGATACGTGTACTTCCTATAAACAAAATACTGTAAAGATTTTGAAACAAGAAATAAGAGCGGAGAAATTACTGATGCACAAGGTGTGTCGAATCCACCACTGCACTTGACTTAGCAAAACAACTGCGTTACCCATCGCCTGTCAATCAAACGAATGTGGGGTGAGTAGGAACGTTCCCTCCCTACTTTGCTGATAGTCCTCATAGCTGGGATAGAGCGTCAGCATGTAGAGCTGAAAACCCGGGTTCAAATCCCGGTGCCGGAGAGAATTTTTCTCCGTTCCACTCATCCTTCATCATACGATGATGCAGAATTTCTGCATGGCGGTACATCAGCATTGAAGATAAACTTCGCTAAGGAAAACTAGGCCTACCTTTTATAAAGTATAAGGCTATATCGACAAAACTGGAAGAACATCCACTTGGCAGTAGCAGTGAATTGTCAGCATGTCTTGGTGTTTCTAAGGCTATAGCCTGTCACATTCTTACCAATTTAGACTAGCCTATGTCTAAATAGTGACGATTAGCTCCATATCAATTGACCGAATTATAGTTAGGCCTATAGGAAAGAACTTTTGAGACAACCTAATATATCTTGAACTGTAGTAGTTTTTACTAATACTGTTTTCGTTTTACTTTAGTCCCAGCATTATGCACAGAAAGGACGAGAAAATTTGGATTTATCTTGGACTATCCTAAATTCTACAGACAACTGGAGAGTCGAGAAAACGACAGCCGACGGTATTACCGTCTACAGCAAACATCTTCCTGGTGTCGGAAAGATATTCAAATTATCTGTACGTATAACAATTTAATGCAACTGTGATATAAATAATAACGTCATGAAGCTCAAACTACAGAACTTTTTCTTAATGTTAATCCTTAACAATTATCATGGATTCAACGCTCGAAACCTTATACTATTAAATAAGATATTAATAAATAGACCTAGCTTGTAAAAAAGTAACACCTGATCGTATGATATATCTGAGCTTTGTGAGGTGGAGAGTTACACACCAAGGATCGAGGAACAGGTGTTCAGGTTATGGCTTTAAGTGATGTTATGACTTTACTCAAACACTGACAGTAGGCGAGAACTCTACAATAAAGCAAGCGTATATTTTGAAATACAATGATACGAGTTCACTCACCTTAAATTTCAGGAAACTAGCGGCATGCGATCTGCATTCCTTGCAGAGGATAGAACTGAAATGGAAACTGTAGTTAGTGTTATTTTATCCTAATGACATTTCATTTTATTATAAAAAGTAGAAAGTATAACGTCATTGACAGTAACATAATATTTCATGACATTCTCATATAATATTCTTCCCAGTACGGAGATTATTATTATTATTATTATTATTATTATTATTATTATTATTATTATTATTATTATTATTATTATTATTATCATTATTAGTCTGCTACATAATACTTATCATGAAAAGCTGGCAATAAATGGCACCCCTATTTTATTTCGTAAATCAAGAACGCCAAAGCAAACCAGCGAACTGCTGGTCTCAAATCCATACGTCTCAGCAGAGGTGAACGATCATCCAACCAGTATGAGGTAACATGAAGTTAGCACAATGATCCCCCCAGCCTTCATAGCTGGCTTTCGAAATCGGATTTCACTACTCATTGTAGCTCACCAAATTCATCACGATGTTGGGTGGGCACAGCTCTTACAGACTAAACGAAATTCCATGAGAAAATTTCTTCTCATGAAGAATCGAACCAGTACTCATTTCATGTCTCAGCCTATGCGGCTATAGCGCGGGATCATATTTTTTTTAGTTGAGACACAAAATACTGGTCTTTTGTCGTGAATTTGGGATCCCCCTAGAGATATATGTCCGTTATTAAACACTTCTTCAGTGTTGCCTTAGGAGAGACCTGGCGTCGTGCTAATTACGCGTCGCGAGTGTAGCGGCGTGTGTGCGTGTAATGTAAAGCAGAACAGGGGAAAATACAAATTCAGTATGAAACCAAACTATATAAAGTCCTGGTCTACCGTTCTGGTTTGGAGTAGCTACAATCACCCTCCCAGAGATTTCTGCAAAATGCTTGTCAATATAAAAAAATAAGTAGACTATAAAGATTAATTGTTTATGTACATGCAATTGAGACATGCCGGTAGAGCTATTTTATTCTGGATCACGTAAATAGAAGATGATGTCGTTGGCATCAAGCTCTGGCCACCTTTTACCTCCGGTGAAAGGTACGTTTTCCTCGGTGCGACTATCACGATGATCGTTCAACGATGATCGTGCAACGATAATCGTTGAGCACTATTTCTTTGTATTTCATATGGAGCTATTTTCCTTCGAGCGACTGCCGCTAGAGTCGTTAACGACGATCGTACGTCTTGAATAGCCGTTCGGGAAAAGGTTGAATATAATCGTCAGTCGCTAACGTTTATTGTGAGAAAGACGTTTATCATGGCTCCTTCGTTTTCTGACGCGGATGATGAAATTCCTCTCGAGGAAGAGGCGAATCATCCCTCACTGTGGCAGCTGTCACATGCGTCCCACAAGGATCAAAGGGTCAAGGATAATATATGGGCTGAGTTTGTCAATAAAGTTGGAAAATTAAGTTATTAAGTTATTTAAATTTTGATACAGTCTCTCTTCATTATTGAGCTCAAGCAGATGGTATTTTTGAGCTCTTTTCATCCCATACGTATGGAGAAGTATTTCGTCGTCTTCCATCTCCTCAATCAAAGGCATGTAAGTAATCTTTCACGTCTACTCATTAAACTCATTCTGTTAAACACAATCTTCCTCTAGAACAGCCGTGGCGAAAATGTGGCTCACGAGCACATTGTGGCTCGCAATGATAGCTATCCATTTCTCTTGCTTCCTACCTTCTCCAACCCCCCCCATCCTCTCACTCACTGGAGTCAAACTCCGTTCCTTTTGTATTTGTCTCTGACTTGCGAGTGGCGTATCGTCGCAATGTCTCTCTCGAAACCATGTAGGCCTACCTCTACAAAAACGAAAGTTTCAAAGTAGGATGGGAGGACGCATTTTTTTGCTGTCAATATGATGAGAATATTAAATTTATGATTTGTTCAAAAGTATTACGAGGAAAACGGTTGTGTAACATAAAACGGCATTATACTACATGCTACTCATGAAATATTAAAATGTTGTATTATTATTATATTATTATTATTATTATTATTATTATTATTATTATTATTATTATTATTATTATTATTAATACCTCTGTACGTCGATCTTTTTTCAGCAGATGTACGAATAATACGGTAAGATCTTCAATTGAAAGTTACAGATTTACAACGTGATGTTAAATGAAAGTTATATGTAAGGACTTGACAATTGGTGAACTTTTCAAATCTTTGCCAAAAATAAATATCCAGAGCTTCGTTCTTTCGCTTGCTCAGTTGAAGTCATGTTCGCTACAACTTACGTTTGTGAAAAATTATTTTCAACAATGAAAATAGTAAAAACCAAATTTAGATCACGACTGACAGACAAATACCTTCGTGACGAACTACGACTGGCAGTAAGTGACATAATTCCTGATTTTGAAACTTTGCCGCAGAGACATTTTGAAGACAGTTAATTTTAGATTGTGATAATGTGTCCTATGTTTTCTTATTCATTTCTTTCTTCGTTACACGTAGTAAACATTAGTTTGTAGCCTTGTACTGTATAAAATTATATTTGAGTGCTTGACGTAAAGAAAATGAAAATCCGTTAATAAGTCAGACAGTTGCTTCACTTCCCCTTCGGGTGTCCGCCTCACTCCATAGGTGCTATGCATGTTGCAGGTTACACAGTGGCTCGGCGCACAATCACATTTTCGCCACGGCTGCTCTAGAACGATGAGATTGCGAATGAAAACACGCGACTAGTGAAAAATCAATAAATCGTAGACGCTCCGAGCAAAATGGTAACCAACGATTGTCGTTCAACGTTACATCGTTCAACAAAAATCGTTGAACGATAATCGGAACAGTCGCACCGAGGAAAACGTACCTTAAGATCCGTTTTTAAATTTAAAGGGAGTTTAGCAGATTCTGAGGCCGTTCTGGAAGTTATTAAACTCATCTTCAGTGATGAAAATCCCACATTCATCTGGGCTTAAACGCGCGCTGATTCATTACATTACCACTTTACCAGGAGAATCAACTCGCTTTTAGATAAAGGAAATATGTGAGGCTTATATTGCAATTGCATATCATTTTTCAGAGTGAAATTGACTATCCGCCAAAAGAATTGTTGAATGTAATTTGTCGGAATGCAGAGAATATTCCGAAATGGAACCCATCAGTTATCGAATCTCGAGTGATAGAGGTAAGTGGTTACACATATCAATTTTATTTTCATTATCCGAGGACTGTCCAGAAAACAGTTCCTTTTTATTATAAATAAAATGAAATTACAATATATCCAATATTGTTTAATATTTACAAGGTTACATATACTGTCAACTAACATCTGTCTCAGAGATACAAGTTAACCTATGAAGATCAACATCAATGACGAAGTGAATCTATAGTGATCAACAGCAGCAATAGTGAAGTGAACCTATAGTGAACAAATGCCCTGACGTGTAACTGTGGAAGTCACTTGCGATGACAGCACTAATATTTTACCTGTGACAATGAAAACAATAATGACGTTAACATGTGAAGATCAACATCTATGACGACGTGAAACTATAGTGATGAACAGCAACAGTAGTGAAGTGAACTTGAGGTAACACTTTCAGCCGCATAACACCCCAACTCTAATGTATAGAGTAGTGACATGATTCTCTACTATAAACATTCATTAAGGCAAATTCTACTACTGTCCTCCAACCAGGAGATTAATCGTGAAAGGAATGTGCTTACTATTGCGTCATCTATTGGAGCGAAGTAGATAGATAATATTACCGTTATAACGTCAGTTTAAAATACATGCGCTCTCCTGCATATGTTATTTGCTGTATGGAGGGATTAAAAGACCAGGAGATTAACCGTGATCTAATTTTGTAACTAGGTGTGTATCAGTGTTACTGTTTGTGCTTTGAGAGTTAGCCAATGGAGATGCGTGTACCCACGTGTGTGATCTTATGACATCTTATGACATTAACATTCATTCACAGCATTACCCTGCTGCGTCTCATTCCCCCGAGACTTTCTTCTGGTTGGAATACAGTATGGCGTTCTTCACTGACTAGTCTTCGACAACTTTCGAACGTAACGTGTGTGTGTGTGTGTGTGTGTGTGTGTGTGTGTGTGTGTGTGTGTGTGTGTGTGTGTGTGTGTGTGTGTGTGGCAAAAATGAGTTTAGAATTATCAGTATAAGTTGACTATGGACCTAATTGTGAATTTTCTTTTCAGAAAGTAGATGAACACACCGAAGTGCACTACCAGGCAGTAGGCATTGCGAGCGGTCTACTTTCTGGACGAGACTTCGTAAACATAAGGCGTCTTGGAATGAAGGATGGTGCATACATTTCTTCCGGCGTCTCCACTGAACATCCTGCAGCGCCACCTCTGAGGAAATATATCAGGTGCTTGAGGGTATCCAGCTTAATATAGAATGAAAAATAACACCAATTTCAAACGCAGAATACGTTATGCTGACATAAAATCGGCCTGTCTTGTTCCACACAACGGCAAAGTGCCAACAAATGTTGCATCAAGTTAGAGTCGTGTGAACATGAATGTTAATTTTAAGCTGACTCTTCAAAATGAGCAAATATCGCAGAGCAAGCGAACGAGCCAGTGTATGAGTGAGTGAATTAGTGAGTCAATTATTCCATTACAAATGGGCAGATGGTAATGGTAGTATAATACAAAATGAAAGAAACACAATTTAAACAAAAAAGACAAAACAAAAAAGAATGCAACAAAATGTAAATATAAAACAAAACACAAAATTACATCCCAATACAAAACAAATAACAAAATTCAAAACAATAATTAAATTACAACCAAGAATACAAATACAAAACAACAACAAAAATACAAAATCACAAAATGAAAATGACTCACAACACAAAACAGCACAAATAAACTTAGAACACATTGAATCACCTTTAGCACTAACAAGCAAACATTCTGATGGAGGCAGATAAAAAAGTTATTATTTTTCTTCCATCATCTTAATAATGTCAAATAAGTGCTTATACAAATTTTGGCCACTCGACCGCAATGACGAGGCCGTCCAGAAAGTGATTTCCCTGGGCCCTCATTTACAGAAAAAAGCACAACAGCCTAATTGCCCGGAAAGATTAAATTGAAACAGATACAGCAATTTTTGCGCTATTTGTCAACATATCTCCCCCTGGAATTGAGACATTTGTCATACCATGGGATCAATTTTTGTATTTTGTGTCGTAGAAGTCAGCCCCCTGGGATCAGAACCAGCGTTTGACAGCCGTTTGCACCTCTCTGTCGATCCCATGATATGACGAATGTCTCAATTCCGGAGGCGAATATGTTGAAAAATAGCTCAACAATTGCTGTGTCTGTACCAATAAATTTTTCCAATGAAATTGTGTTTTCTTTCTGTTAACATCCACTGGCGAACTTATTTTTTACGGCCCTCGTAATTGCGGTTGAGTGGCCAAAATTTGTATAAGCACAACTTTTGACATTAACACGGTAAAAGAAAAAAATTAACTTTCTTTTTCTACTCTCATAAGAATGTTTGCTTGTAAGCTGAATAAAGTACTAAACATGCGACACTTGCACCGCTTACACAAATCTTAACCGACTTAACCAATTACAACACTTAGAAACACTTGAGTACTTAGAACTTATTTCCAAAAACTTTCGCAGTATTAAACACTTGCAATGAACGTAAAGAAGTGGCAACATAGAAAATACAAAGAGAATGTAGGGAAGTAGAAGAACAACATATGAAACTATACACAGTAATTAAATATTCATTACACACTCACACTTACATAATATTTAGGTGTAATAGTAATAGCATCAACAGTCGTACACATATGCAGTAGGTGTAATAGTAATGGCACTGACAGTAGCAGCAATAGTCGTACATAGATGCAGATGTGATAGCAATGCCACTGACAATAACAGCAACAGTCGTACATAGTTGCAGTAGGTGTAATAGTAATGACACTGACAGTAGCAGCAACAGTCGTACATAGATGGAGTAGGTATAATAGCAATGCCACTGACAATAACAGCAACAGTCGTACATAGATGCAGTAGGTGTAATAGTAATGACAAATGATAGTAGCAGCAACAGTCGTACATAGATGGAGTAGGTATAATAGCAATGCCACTGACAATAACAGCAACAGTCGTACATAGATGCAGTAGGTGTAATAGTAATGACAAATGATAGTAGCAGCAACAGTCGTACATAGATGGAGTAGGTATAATAGCAATGCCACTGACAATAACAGCAACAGTCGTACATAGATGCAGTAGGTGTAATAGTAATGGCACTGACAGTAGCAGCAATAGTCGTACATAGATGGAGTAGGTATAATAACAATGCCACTGACAATAACAGCAACAGTCGTACATAGATGCAGTAGGTGTAATAGTAATGACAAATGACAGTAGCAGCAACAGTCGTACATAGATGGAATAGGTATAATAGCAATGCCACTGACAATAACAGCAACAGTCGTACATAGATGCAGTAGGTGTAATAGTAATGACAAATAACAGTAGCAGCAACAGTCGTACATAGATGGAGTAGGTATAATAGCAATGCCACTGACAATAACAGCAACAGTCGTACATAGATGAAGTAGGTGTAATAGTAATGGCACTGACAGTAGCAGCAATAGTCGTACATAGATGGAGTAGTTATAATAGCAATGCCACTGACAATAACACCAACAGTCGTACATAGATGCAGTAGGTGTAATAGTAATGACAAATTACAGTAGCAGCAACAGTCGTACATAGATGGAGTAGGTATAATAGCAATGCCACTGACAATAACAGCAACAGTCGTACATAGATGCAGTAGGTGTAATAGTAATGGCACTGACAGTAGTAGCAATAGTCGTACATAGATGGAGTAGGTATAATAGCAATGCCACTGACAATAACAGCAACAGTCGTACATAGTTGCAGTAGGCATAATAGTAATGACACTGACAGTAGCAGCAACAGTCGTACATAGATGGAGTAGGTATAATAGCAATGCCACTGACAATAACAGCAACAGTCGTACATAGATGCAGTAGGTGTAATAGTAATGACAAATGACAGTAGCTGCAACAGTCGTACATAGATGGAGTAGGTATAATAGCAATGCCACTGACAATAACAGCAACAGTCGTACATAGATGCAGTAGGTGTAATAGTAATGGCACTGACAGTAGCAGCAATAGTCGTACATAGATGGAATAGGTATAATAGCAATGCCACTGACAATAACAGCAACAGTCGTACATAGATGCAGTAGGTGTAATAGTAATGGCACTGACAGTAACAGCAACAATCGTACATAGATGGAGTAGGTATAATAGCAATGCCACTGACAATAACAGCAACAGTCGTACATAGATGCAGTAGGTGTAATAGTAATAGCACTGACGGTAGCATCAACAGTCGTACATAGATGCAGTAGGTGTAATAGTAATGGCACTGACAGTAGCAGCAACAGTCGTACATAGATGCAGTAGGTGTAATAGTAATGACACTGACAGTAGCAGCAACAGTCGTACATAGATGCAGTAGGTGTAATAGTAATGACACTGACAGTAGCATCAACAGTCGTATATAGATGGAGTAGGTATAATAGCAATGCCACTGACAATAACAGCAACAGTCGTACATAGATGCAGTAGGTGTAATAGTAATAGCACTGACAGTAACAGCAACAGTCGTACATAAATGCAGTAGGTGTAATAGTAATGGCACTGACAGTAGCAGCAATAGTCGTACATAGATGCAGTAGGTATAATAGCAATACCACTGACAATAACAGCAACAGTCGTACATAGATGCAGTAGGTGTAATAGTAATGACACTGACAGTAACAGCAACAGTCGTACATGGATGCAGTAGGTGTAATAGTAATAGCACTGACGGTAACAGCAACAGTCGTACATTGATAGAGTAGATGTAATAGTAATAACACTAACAGTAACAACAATAGTATTACAGATGGAGTAGGCATAATAGTAATAGCAATAACAGTAGCAGCAACAGTAGTACAGATGCAGTAGGCATAATAGTAATAGCACTAAGAGTAGCAGCAACAATAGTACAGATGCAATAGGCATAATAGTAATAGCACTAACAGTAGCAGCAATGGTAGTACAGATGCAGTAGATATAATAGTAATAGAACTAACAGTAGCACATATATGCAGTAGGTATAGTAGTAATAGCACTAACACAAGCAGCAACAGTAGTACAGATGCAGTAGCCCTAAATGCAATGCAGTAGTATAGGCATCCAACAAACAAAACTCAGTGCGCAGAAACCAGCGGGCGTGACTATCTCGCGCAGATGACGTATGCTCCCGTTCCGAGCATGCTCTCAAGCCTGCTGCAGGGGGGTAAGAGGGGTATAGCATGCGCGGCGCGAGAAGTTCGAGCTGAGTTTTGTCTGTAGGATACCTATAACAGCACTACCAGTAGCAGCAACACTTAACTTGTTACATCTAAAGTGTGTATTGTCTTTGTTCATTTGAAATTTATCTGTCCATTCGATTTAATGTCCATTTATCTCTTGTGTAGGTCTATAGAGATATTGCCATCTTCTTTAAATTTTTTTATTTTCTACTACTTAGGCTTTCTCTTTCAATGTTCTTCATGTCATAGTATAGGCCTATATTCTTGTAAAGTTCTTTGATATCCTTATTTTTCAGGTCTTATAGACCTATATTACTGACATTCAAACATTCTCTATGAGGACATAGCTTGAAGTTGTTACATCTCATGCGTGCTTTTCATATTTGTCTTTGTTTATACATGATGAAATTTTAACACTAAGTCGTATACGGTAAAATCTGAAGATAATCGCCTGCTCTTTCGATATCAAGATGATAGAGTAGTTTGAAAGTGTTTGACACTGCCTAGAGAGCTAGTAAGAAAATAGTTAAAGAAATTTAGGGGCAAGGGATATTCCTAATCAATTTATTGTTTTGCGTTAACATTCGTAAGCCTAATTTGACCTTTCATTCATACGGATAATGGTGTAAATTTGGGGAAATAAAACTATCAATTTTTTTTTTTTTAGTGATTTGAGATATTTTGTTTTCAGAGCTGAAAACGGACCCAACTGCTGGGTATTTCGGCCCATTCCTGGGAAGACGGATCGCTGTAATTTCGAGTTCCTGTCGAACATTAATTTGAAAGGTTGGCTACCTCAATATTTGGTAGACTCAGCTATGTCATCTGGCATGGTGGACACTGTTAAGTACATTCGAGAGTATGTGCACAAGATGAAGCAACAAGAAGATTAATATAGTATATTATGCTTTTAGTTTGCTGTCTGCTGGTGAACTCGGTACAAAAGTGTAATAATTAATAACAAAATGTGAAGAATTGTTTACATTTTAGTGAATTACATTTTAGTGAATTATAAATGCCTATATAATATATTAATATGAATAATTAATATAGGATTATAAACGAATAAATAAAAAAGAAAAAGAGTAATGTAAGGGAAAACAGTGAGATATGGAAAAAGGAAGGTGTCAAAGGAGAAAGAAAAAAAAGAAACAAAGAGAGGGAAAAAGAAAGAAATACAGGGAAAATGGGTGTACATATAGAGAGAGAAAAATTAAAAAGGGGGAAAGGCAGGGAAAATGAATATAGAGATATAGAGGAAAAAAATTAAAATGGAGGAAAGACAGGAAAAATGGGTATAGAGACAGAAAGGAAAAAATTAAAAAGGAGGAAAGACAGGGAAAATGTGTAGAAAATGAAAGAAAGACGAGAAGAAATAAAAATGTGGAAGAGAAATAGAGAAAAAAGTAAACAGACAAAGAAAGATAGGACGAAATAAATTGACAGAGGGAGAAATAAAGGAAGAAATAAACAAAAAAGGAAACAAGAGGGAAAAGAATAAAAAAGAGGGAGAAACAAAGGAAGAAACAGAAAGGAAACAATAAACAAATAGAGAGAAATAAAGGGTATATAAGAAGAAAGGGAATGAGAGAAACAAAAGAACAAAGAGATGAAGAAACAAAGGAAGAAATAGAGAAGGAAAGAGAGGAAAGAATAAACAGAGAGAGAGAGAAATAAAAGGGAAAAAGAGAGGGAGAGGGAAAGAGAGGAAAGAAAAAACAAAGAGGGAGAAATATAGGAAAAAAGAGGAAAGAATAAACAAAGAGTAGGAGAAAGGAAGACAGGAAAAATAAATAGCGGGAGAATGAAAGGAAGAAATAAACAAAGAGACGGAGAAGGGAAGAGGTAAACTAATACTGTGAGAATGAAAATGAGAATTAAATAAACAGAGAAATAAGGAAAACAAAGTGGAAATTGAGTCTATATACAATAGCTATTGAAGTACCTAATTCACCATCAGTGAATGAACAGTATAATCAGTCTATGGCGATAAAGAAACAATGGTTGAATAAGAGCATAGAGCAGTCATGTCAACTGATGCCCATAGGCGCAAGCGCACTCTTTAGAGCTCAGGAGAGCCTGAGCGCTTTACAGCGGAAAGGAAAGATACAGACGAAAGAGGTAGTATACTATATGCCGCTTGGTCGAGATATATACAGGGATGACCAGCACTGATTCAATGGATAACGGGAAGAGAACTTATTAAAACTGTACCCATGTTACGTTTTAGATTCGTCTGAGAAGTATAAGTGCATTATAAGAATGTAAGTTTTAATTTTAATGCTCATTTTTCACAAGCTTCCCTTTTATTCAAAAAGAATATTTTCTCAACTTTTTTACAGAAAAGTGAAATTTTCAGATATGTTTATTTAGTAGCCTTACAGGTACTGAAACAATGTTTTCGTAAATTTAATATATCGTAAATACGTATTACTGAAGATAGTGATTACAAATTTTGAAAACATTCGCATGGAAAATGTTTGTAAGGAAATGAATTAACAAAGCAACTACTGTTACATCAATAAACAAAAGAAGTGTGCCCATGTGTTTATAAAACGTCAGTTCTATAGCTTCAGCAGATTTCGAGAAAATAATTTAATATTCTGATGATAGGAAGTTGTGCACCAGTATAAACTTAAAATCATAATGCGATAAGAGTTGTGTTATGTAATATTAGTTACAGTTAAAACATTTACAGTACCTATGTAACTTTGCTTTGTACTATAATATTGTTTTAATTAATTTATTGATTACTTTTATAAGACTAAAGTTACCATCAATATCAATTCCAACTTATGTCATACTCAATCTATTTCTTTCGGATATCACTTTCTTTATGAATAATGTGTTTCATTCATTTAGTACAAAGTACAGTATAATTGTACTACTATGGAATTTATGTGAATATTCCTTCTTAACTCTCTATTATGTTATTAAAGTTTAAATCACAACTGCAATGTTAATAAATTGGTATTAGTACTTTTGTTTTATAGACAATATAGATAATATCAAACAGAAAAAGATCATATAAAATTAATGACATAAAATTTCACGTTCCGTTTGAAGTTTGTACACCACCGTTTTCTTAATTCAACAGGCTGCTTATTCATATACATAATCCTTCCCCCTTCCATACCTAGAGCTTGATGCCCGCGCACGACGTCAAGGTCAGAAAAATGCGCTTGTTTTGACATCACTGGCATAGAGGAACACGATATATTCACATAAAATATGCCCAATACGATGTTTGTCCATTATAAGCCTTTAAAAAGTTGCTGGGTTCACTTGGAAAAATAACTCAAACTGGGTCGAAACCAATAAAAATATTCAGCATTACTTGCTTAAGAAGAAAACGAAAACATTTATGGCATGCAATAAAACGAATAATCTCTGGGGCAAAGTTTTCGCAAGAAAAATTCCCTGAAGGTTTCGTTCACAAGAAAATGAAAATCAGTTCAAAAAACACATCAATTAGAAATAATAACAAGCAAGTCTCTATACAACACACACAATTTTATTATTACGTAGTTCGCAATAACTAGTCAAATAACGCAAATAACAGAACAGAGTATGAAAGTAGGAAAGGAAAGCATCATAGCATAGGTAACAGTCTATTGCATTTTGAGAGAGAGAAAAAAAACGAGTGGGAGAGGGAGAAGGAGAGGGGCAAGAGAGAGAGATCGAAAATGTATGTTATCACGTTATCAGAAAGAAAATAGTCCGGTGTTTTACTTTCTCTTAAAGGGTTTAATATTCCTACTTATCTACACATCCCTTTCTTCCACTACCATCAGCCCTGCTGCTTAATGCACCAGATAAGATGTCTCATCATAGTAGGGGGCCACATAGGCTAAGACAGGGGTCGTCAGCACAGAGCACTCTGGGGCTAGAGTCTCTAACCCGCAGAAAACGCAGTGCACTAGGGTGCACTCCGTAGCTGCTAGCGGTTATGCTCTCTATCTCTCCCTGTTGCACGACGGTGTACACAGGACAGCACCGCGTACCCTTTGCACATTTCAGCGAGTGCTGACGACCTAAAATAACCTTGTATTGCATTATATTTCAAACATAGTAATAAGTTAGAACACTTACCGTGCATAAGCACACAATTAAAGGAACACTAATTTGCTACCTCTAAGAACAATCGCTACTGAAATGTGATGCATGAATCTTTATACAAAGAAAACAACTCATTGTAAATTATCTCAATTTTTGTTGTTATTCATCTTAGTATAACCATATAAAGTTACCTAAAATTTACCTTAAAAATCCAACTTTATTTTTGATCAGTTGTTCGAAATCTAAACATCTGATACAAATATTGAGGTAGGCTTAATTAAAATGTTTATCAAGTCTAATTGAGACCCGGAATCCAAGAAGGGCCCAAGTCCATTACATTAAACTTTTGGAAAATTGAAAAAAAATCTTTGCTGTTGCTACAAAATGCCTCTAATTATTTTTTGTTTCGTAAGTACATCTCCATTACATATTTTCATATAACCATGGCAACAAGCTTCTACTAATTATTTTGTGCGAGATCGTGCGTATTTGCTTGGTTTCCGCACAAAACCAATCCGCGGAGAGTCTAAAATTCCACATTCAGTATTCCCAACCTAACACATAACAATTTCCCTCTTCTTACCGCTTAAGTGACATATTGATTTTACTGCTTTAGGCTTTTAACATATTATTTTTAGAGAAGTTCAATATAGTAATAATTATAAATTGGAAACTTACCACTGCAATTTCACCTAAATTGCACTGTTAATTATTGTTTTTAAATATTTGCAAAAATTAAGTAAACTCTACAACTCCACTAAAGTTATTGCATTCGTGATGCAAGTAACATTAAGGAAGCCGTGAAAAAATCAACAAGATTCCAGACTCATCATAGACTGGGGGGGGGAAGACGACGTATATCACGGCCTGCTGGAGTATAGTAAACACAGAAAACATTTTAAAGCAACAATGTTGAAGATAGATATTTTTGTTTTGCAAATTTACCGTCGTTGAACAGAAACCAAGATGGAGATTTCATTGCAACTAATTAGAAATTCCTCTTTCAGGTATGTAATAAACGATCTTCGCACAAAATAATGTACGATACACGAGCGGTATGTTTTCTTTCAATTCTCGGAAAATAAAAAAGCTCAACTACGTTTCGCTTTTTCAAACTTTTCCTCGAACATGGAAACTTCAACATACAACTCTTGTAACGCATATTACTATTACATGATAAATAAATTTTGAAAGTGATTAAATATTGGGCCCCTCTTGGATTCCGAGTCTCAATTTAACTTTGATATGTCAAGGATTGAGGCTTAATTTTCCCTAGACGTAATTTCCGACATACTGTATCATTACCATGGCTCTTCAGAAAACTCAGACACCGGTAACAAAGAACTATCAACACGTTCGCAAGGTTTCTTTCCTATTAATGTGGCAGTAATTCCACATTTTTATTTTTTAATACATCTCACTTGACGATATTTGTCAGAGGAAGAACAATTATTGTTTGTATGTATCTGAAGTCTGACTAGTGTAATATGTAGCTAGTTGGCGATGTATGCATTGGAGGGGGAAAGGACCTGGCCACCCTACCCCATTATTTGCTGGCCTAGTTGCCTCATAAGTGGTGCCTTCTTGGTATCACTTGTGGGGTTCAGACCTGTCTTCGGACAGTTGACCAACAACAAATAATGGTCAAACCAAAACATTTCTGTTTTTACGACAATTTAAACAAACATATGAAAAGAGATATAGTTACTGTAATTCTCTACGAATAATATACTGTAGGTGATACAGTCATATTTTATGAGGAAAATTCGTTTAGTATATTTGAATGTTTAATTTTCATTACTGAATTCTGATTCTGACGCTGAAAACTAACCCCACAGCCTGATCGAAATTTAAAGTTCCAAAAATGTAAATATGTAACTTACAACTCATTTAGTATTCCAGTAAAATGCACAAACGAAGAATAACTCGTGCTAAATTAAGTTAGGTACAGAAATAACTTCAAATTAAGAAAGCAGACATGATAGAAATTATACTATAATGATAGGTTCTACCGTACCTTGGCTTTATGTGTCACACAGCTGATCTTCATTTTTCCTATGGTATTTTACATTAGTCTCACAATGTAAAGTTAAAATTATAGACACGATACTTTACGTTACTTACAAACGTAGTACTAATAAATACACTAATTTCAGAACTGTTGTAACTTCTCACACACACGTCTCCCCCCCCCCCCAACTCTCCATTGCTAGTGTATTTGATTGCTACTACAGCTCATTTGTTTCTGGAGTACCGATGAAGATGCGACGCTAGTGTTTTGTTTCCTTTGGTACGGCAATATTCAGTACTACCCGTTTCAGCTCTACCTGTGGCGTCTTCATGAACTGACTGTCAGTAATATCACAGTCTAGTATATACAGTCACGAAGCTTGAGTTTATGAGGGTACTAGAAACAATAGACTGTGGAGGTACTATTTCGCATTGTCTGTAATAAGGCGATAGTAGCGATCCTAGTGGTTAGCAACTATCTATGGATGCATATTTACTACGTATTGAGCTTCGTGACTGTATATACCAGACTGTGGTAATACATTGTACAGTTGCCGTAGAACAATCTATGTATGATCTGTCATCTATGGGTCAGTCTGTATATGATCAGTAGGTCTTGGCTGCAGTTGTGTTGCGTGTTTATAATTTGTTCAGGCATTTTATATTTTATTACTGATTAATTAATTACAACAAAAATGTACTGTGCATTGATTTAAGTTTAGTTTCATTTTAATACAACCAAATTTGTAATAGGCCTATAATTGACAATGTGGGTGTGCAATTTTCACACAGAATATAATGTGGAACTGAGAATGGAATTGTGACAAAATATGGAAACTGCTCCAAAGAAGGCACCAGCTCCTAAAGTTTATATTTCTCAAAGCAGGATGATATCACAGTCTAGTATATAGTCACGAAGCTTGAGTTGTGAGGGTGCTAGGAATGATAGACTGTGCTGGTACCATTTCGCATTGTCTGTAATGAGGCTATATTAGCGATCCTAGTGGTTAGCAACTATCTATGGATGCATATTTACTACGTATTGAGCTTCGAGACTGTATATACTAGATTGTGATATTCTGTGCAGATAAAGAAAGGGGAGGTCTCTTCTTTCATTGAAAAAATGTGAAGAAAAGCAGAAAAATAAGTTATTGTAATTTACAATGCACTACCAGCATTTAGAAATAATAATAATTATTAACATTATAATTAAATAAAATACAATACGTATTATAAAACGATGCGAAAGACTTTAAAGAAGCCTGTTCGACTTAATGAAATCGGTTCAATTCTTATTTCAAATAATATCGCCTTCGTTCAAAGCAGCCTTAATATTCTTCGGTCCAGACACTCTGTACCACAGGATTAGACTGTGCTCTGTACCATGCGGCACGACCTCGCAACTCGTCTCACGTCCCACAGTCACCGAAGTTCTCATGTAAACATCGACAGTGGCGACCTCACTATCAACGGCAAGCTGAGCTGAAACGGGTAGTATGCCTAGATACTAGCACACAGAGTTACAAGTTGTTCAATATAAACTCGTCCCAATAAACTGAACTTTTAAATAACATTCAAAGGCAAGATGCTAGAACTGTCCATTCATAAAGTACAGTATAATGCTTTGTGTCAGCATTCGTCAACAAGGACCAAAATAACGTGTCTTATCTGAGATATATAGAAATTTCCATATCGAAAATAACAATAGGCTATTATCATTATAATTTCATTCCAAAAATAGAAATAGCATATTAAGAATGATATTGATTTCAATTTTTATACGTATGTATGATAGAAACAAACACAACCTTTTAAGGTGGGCGCTCACTTATCGGAACGGATTCGTTCGACGCTTCGAATTGTTATTCTTTGTACTATTTCAATTTGAGCATCGCCCACTTGGCTGTAACGCCTCTATCTGCATGACCGGATTCAGAGCTTACAGTCTACTGTAGTAACTTATGTATAGGCCTACTTATTTTTTTGAAAGATGGGACATGACAGTTAAGCGGCCGAGCTTGGAACTACAGTGCCATGTTGTCAATATGGACTACCACGCTGCCAGCTGATGGAAGATAGCAATTGTCGTTAAGATGGCTGACGTTAAAACATTCATTGACAATTGACGCGAAGGCAAGAAAACAATACAAAAATCGACAGAGAATCAAAGACGAAACGTACCAATGCTAACATTATGTGCACAATAAATGTCGCCAAGAGAGCTATTAAGCACTCACCACGTGCGAACTGTAAGTTTGGCAACTCAACCCTTGTTACCACAGCAACAGGCCTACCACGCTATGTGACATTCAGTTGTTTTTCCGATCGCAATGCTCCTGTCATGTCCCATCTTTCAAAAAAACTAGTCACGAAGCTCAATACGCAGTAAATATGCATCCATAGATAGTTGCTAACCACTAGGATAGCGACTATCGCCTCATCACAGACAATGCTAAATAGTACCCGCACAGTCTATTGTTCCTAGTACCCTCATAAACTCAAACTTCGTGACTGTATATAATACTAGACGGTGGCCTACTTCAGTTACAAGCCGGAGCATGGGTAGATTTGACAACGCTGAGTAGAGGCGGGAGATTCTAAAGTGATATTGATGTAATTGTGCTTGCTCATTGCTTTCGTTGTACGTAACGTGTATTTTTTTCAATATTACTTTATGCACAAAAGTAAGATCAAGATTCAGAGTAGTGATGTAAATTATTACGGATTCGAAAATAGTGTTTTATTGTAATCAATTAGCTATACTTCAGAATACGGCGTAAGTAGACTACTTACATACAAAGACTGCCACTTAAAATAATTACAAAAAACAGGTTTTTTATTGATAGTACAAAGGTAAATAAATAAATAAATAAAAACGATATTCCTTGCACCGAAAATAGTAAAATCGATAATGCAATAAAGACGTAAGTTCCTACGCAGTATTCTTAAGTTCCATTCAATTAACAAATTTGTGGCTAGTAAATTGACAATGTTTTGCCGCTTTATGTTGTTTCACCTCTGACGTGAAAGGTCTAGGATATCATATACATTTTAATTTCATGTGATTATCTATCCTGCCCAGGAAGCCAGTTTTAGTTTGAACCTGGCCAGTCACCATAACAATACTGTTATTCTAAATTATTTGTTATAAACTTTTTAAAATATAATTTTAAATAAATATAACTACAGAAAACTAGTTAAGAATGTAAATTACGCAAATAAAATAAAAATGTAAACAGAGGAAATTACTGACATCTATACTAATAATAAATCTGTAGCCGAAATTTTTCTGATAATTTTCGTTTTTCCAAAAATAATTGGTCCTATAGTCGCGACGCTGTTATTTCCGGCGTGACTCCGCCTCTTTGCTTACGTCTTAGGAAGTGAAGGCTCTATAAAGTCTAGGTAGGCAGTATCGTTCGCCATTTTTGTTCTTTCGTTCCCGAGCTACCATACGAGGAATCTATTTGCCACACCGTTAAACATTATCATGTCGTAGCTCCTATGATAATAAATCAAACGCACTGTAATTCAGCAAATAATTGAGCAGCAAATAACGTCTTCGTGTGCTTTCTGCAAACGCCAACGAAAGAGCCAAAATGGCGGGCGATTACATTAAGTATTTATCCAGCCTTAAGAAATGGATAACGTCTTCATAAGCGAATCACAAGACGCACACGTTTAAATGTAGCCGACCTGCAACGCGATTGGCTGCCGGAAATTAGAGCGACGGGACTATAACATATATAATTAACCACCCTGAAACCGAAAATCGTTTTTTTTTTAAATTATTGTTTGTATGTCTGTCTGGATGTTTGTTACCTTTTCACGCGATAATGGCTGAGCCGATTTATATGAAAATTGGAATATAAATTAAGTTCGTTGTAACTTAGATTTTAGGCTGTATGACATTCAAAATACTTTATTCAAAAGGGGGGGTTATAAGGGGGCCTGAATTAAATAAATCGAAATATCTCGCTTATTATTGATTTTTGTAAAAAATATTGCATAACAAAAGTTTCTTTAAAAATGATTTCCGATATGTTTTATTCTTTACAAAATTTTGATAGGACTGATATTTAATGAGATAAATGAGTTTTAAAATTAAAATAATGCCATCTAAGATAGTGCAATGAAATAAGAAGAAATGACTTCGTCTATAATGGACCTTTGACAACAACAATCGAAAAAGGGGCCTTGGACAACAACAATCGAAAGCTATTAAACATAGCTTACAGAGAATGTTTCTGTGTTTGTATGAATTAATATCGGAAGCTAAATTAACCAATTTGTATAATTAATTATTATTTCACCATTGGAAAGTAATTGATTCAGTATCCATTATTTTATAATTCAAATTTTAACTATGCTCAATTGAATCGTGTTAAAATACATATGCAATAAATGCAATACAAAAAAAAAAAATTGGGTAATGAGCCAAGCAGATTATGTTGCGCTGTTGTAAAAGTTGTTCCTTCTGAGATTCAAGAGTCCCCACAACAAATTAAAAACTTACTTATCGGAGTACATCCGTTATCAACGCACTTTTTATATAATATAATATAATATAATATAATATAATATAATATAATATAATATAATATAATATAATATAATATAATATAATATAATATAATATAATATATACTAATAATAAATATGTAACCTAAATTTTTCTGGTAATTTTTGCTTTTCCAAAAATAATTGGTGTTAACATGTATAATTATTCATCCTGAGACCGAAAATAGCTTTTTTGAAATTTTTGTTTGTATGTCTGTCTGGATGTTTGCTACCTTTTCACGCGATAATGGCTGAACGGATTTCGATGAAAATTGAAATATAAATTAAGTTCGTTGTAATTTAGATTTTAGGCTATATGGCATTCAAAATACTTTATTTAACGGGGCCTGAATTAAATAAATCGAAATATCTCGCTTATTATTGCTTTTTTGTGAAAAATGTTACATAACAAAAGTTTCTTTAAAAATGATTTCCGATAAGTTTTATTCTATGCAAAAGTTTGATAGGGCTGATAGAATTTTAAAATAACAATACAATACATTTTCACCACCGCCTCAGATTGTAGCGTTGTTGTTCCTGCAGTAATTCTTATGTGCAAAATATAAAATTTTTGAGTAGGAAGAAAAAACACATTTATTCATTCCATGGCAATGGTACATAGGAGATCGTGAATTCTTACATTTTCGAAAGAAAGAAATATAATTACATATCACTGTTTATGCTGTATCACTATTTAAGTTATAATGGGCCAAGCGCCATTTACTGAAGACGTAGAAAACAATGGTTAAAGTTAAGTTATTACCATAATTCAATGGAAACATATAGCAAGTAATATAAAGTTTACACATTAAAACTAAATGATATTATGTCAATCTTCATTCAACTATGGTTGCATGTAATAACAAATAAGAAACATGTTAAAGGAATTATCATTGCACCAAATGAGTGCTCTCTGGACCAAAATGATCGCATTTTAATTATTTAAATACAATTTCAATTAAGTAATGATATTAAACGATTTATCCTTCTAACAAACACGAATGTTCCCTGGATCAAACGTCCTATTTTAATTAAGTAATTACTTTATATTTATTTCTAACGGGTGCAGCGGAGCACACGGGTACGGCTAATATTATAATAAAGTATGAGGATGTAAATATAGTTACAATGTACAATTTATTTCGTCATTACACGTTTGGCATTTAGATGAACAAAACATTGAACAATATCGATAATGCTAGTCTATTATTAAATCTGTATAAAGAGGCAACAATAGTAGCCTACGTGTCATTATTTGAAGAGGCATTAAACATTTTTTGTTCCTTTTTCTTTCCCGCCCCTTTTCAAATTCAATTAAAAAAATTTAGCAGAAAAATATACCGAATTAAGACTAAAAAATGTAGTATGACAGTTTTTGTTACATTTTATGCCTGTTATTATTTCAGTGAAGACGGGTGTTGACTAGATTCACTTTTCTTTCTTCGTGACGCAGAATGAACTCCTTTAGACATGGCGCTTCACTTACAATGCCAATTTCTACTATCCTTTGCCGAGTCTGTGGTTCAATGCTAGCGACCCGGTTCGACCCTCGCCAGGTCGTGATGGACAAAACACAAGTTGCATAGGGGATTTCTCCGGATACTCCTGCTTCCCTCTTTCATTTCACTACATACTCCATCTCCCCTTCATTTAATGTATTACCTGCAATAGTTAAAGACAGTCTTGGAGGTAGTACAGGTTTCCAATACTGAAATCGGAAAGATTTGGTTCTCCACCCAATGGAGTTTATCAGGTAGGCTACTCGTCTGAGGATGGAACCAGGCTGTCAGGACTGAGACAAGATGGACCACCTACCAGGATCGAATTCACCAATGACACCCAGACCACCATTGGAATCGAACAATCATCGCATATGCAAGATGATAGGAAATTATGTACATTGATGTGGTATAAATGCAAAACAAATGATTTCATATATATATAAACATATAGCCATATTTACCGATCACCCTATGTAGAACACAATAGATTAATGTGAGGCTACCAGGTCAGCTCCTCGAAAAAGCAATTGTTTCTAATCGATTACAATGCCCAATTTATTTCATTACATGGTTCACATTTATATGATCGAAAACTCCAGAGTTTCGATAATGTCATTCGATTAGTACATTTACTAGCACAGCACTGGACACAACGGGGAAGTGGAACGGAACTCTGAAACTCTCGTCCATGTCCTTTTCGCTTATACTGCTTTATAAACAAATACACAGTAGGGAACTGTGCATCAGTGATGGATCTCAGGTGACCAGCAAGAGCCAAAATTTCGTAAAAGTTATGATGCTACATTCTTGGCATTTTCATTCAGGGAGCTACTTTTTAGTTTTGATTTCAACCTTACGCACTTAGGCATTTGGCCTACTTGCGGCATATTAAACTTCAAAGAATGTGTGTTCTTTAAAATAGTTGTAGCATGACACTTTTGATTCTGAATATTTTTGTTTTAATAAAGTGTGCAAAGTTTACACATTTAGCCCAGCACTGAAGTATTTTGGAAAATGTATTATTTGTCTTTCTTGTGTTAAATTTTATATTACCTTGTTAACATGTTTCAGCCTGCTATTGGCCATCATCAGAACTGGTTGTTGCTGGTCTTGGCGCCTTTTGTTTTGTTTCCTGTGGGGGTGTGTTTGTGTAGGAAACAAAACAAAGACCAATATCAGCAACAACCAGTTCTAATGATGGCCAATAGCAAGCTGAAACATGTTAACGAGGTAATATAAAATTTAACACAAGAAAGACATATCATATAGTGTCAAAAGTTGTGTAATCAAGATGTATAATAATAATAATAATAATAATAATAATAATAATAATAATAATAATAATAATAATAAAAGCCATAAATCCCCAGTGGGGCAAGGCCTCCTGCTTGGGCAGGGGTGGCTCGAATCTTGACCATCAGAAGAGCCGACCTGATGGTCTATTTACACTCCTAGTTCTTTGTCCACAATCTGACTAGCACTGGTTGTTGCTCCCGCTCAAAGTTGGTTGACTGCGTCCTTCCACCGTGTTCTTTGGCGTCCTATTCTGGCCCACAGTCCTCCTAGCTGCAACTTGAACTCATTCCCCCATCTGGTTCTCGGTCGTCCATGGTTTCTCCAGCCAATTCTTGGATCCCACAGTGTTGCCGTGTGTGCCCATCTGGTAGGTTGCATTCGTACCACGTGTCCTCCCCAGCGCCATTTCGTCCTATTAGCGAGTGTGACCACGTCCTCTACGCCGCTTCGTCGCCGTACTTCTTCGTTTCTGATTCTGTCCTTCAGGCTTATTCCGAGTACGGTATTTTTCCTTTCCATTCTTTTTTGACATCTTCCTAGTTTTAATGCCTGTTTCTTGGTGAGTGACCAGGATTGCGCCCCATATAGAAGTACAGGTGCAATGCAGCTGTTGAAGATCTGCCTCTTGTTCTGCAATTTCTGGCTCTTGTCCATTAGGATGAAGGACAGACTCCAAAACTTTCTCCATGCTGATGCTATTCGTCTATCAATTTCTTCTGTTCTGAAATGATATGGTCTGGCCAAGGTAAATGTAGCCTATTGTGTGACAAATTCGATTATCGCATTGTTGACGATCATCTGCCCTTCTGCGTCATTTGTCAGTACTTTGGTTAATCAAGATGTATAATGAAGTATTTTGATTGACCAACTAGAATAATGTGCTTTTTACTTCGAAAGATTCAATATGACGAGCAACTTGTTCACAAATTTTTCTTTATTTTGAAAAGGGTTTAAGTCAGCGATTTAAGTCGTTTTCAAAATAAAGACGAAATGAAATGCAGCAGTAAAATGATAAAAACTGTGAAGACTTGGGTCATTTCCATACCAAACAGTGTATTCAAGAATGTAAATCATATAAAGCTGTTTAGCTCAATTTTGTTGATTTGTTGACTTATTCTCTTTTAAAAATAAACAATCGAATTATGTAATTCATATTTTTGTACATCAGACTAATTCAAATGTTCATGTTAATGAACTGAATTAATCTGCTTGTTATGTACTGTATGTTTTTGTATAGCTCAACTGATGAATTGTTTAGGTTTATAAATTGAATTAATCTGCTTGTTGTGTATTGTAGGCCTATATTATTGTATAGTTCATATGCTGAAACTGCTTGCTATGTATTGTACTATATTTTTGTAAAGCAACCAGCATAGCTCAGTCGGCAGACTCGCTTACCTGGTGATCCAGAGCTGCGCTCGGACTTGGTTTAGATTCCCGCTTGGTCTGATTACCTAGATGGATTTTTTCCGAGATTTTTCCCCAACAGTAAGGCAAATGCCAGGTAATTATGGCGAATCCTCGGTCTCACCTCATCTCTTATAATAACTCTTAACTTGTTCCACATCTTAAAGCTTTAATGCTAATATAAGATCTATGGAATACAATAAATTAAATTGAAAAAAGCTTTTATTCCAAAGATTTTTATCCAATAATCATCAACTCTACAGTACTTACCGTTGAGTCTGTCTTTTCTTTAACATACCAGTTTTCTGTAGGTATAAATGGTGGGTATAAACTTCAATGTACTCAAATAGTGTTTCTTTAAGACCACTACTAAAAGCACTTTCTTTGATTTCATCATCAACTTGGCATTATCCACATTCTAGCTGTGAAGCAATGTACGAATACCATGGAATGTAACTAAATACAATACAATACAATGTCGAAATCCATACTGAAGGATGAGTTAACCATCACGAATTGTAAGAAGTAGTTTCCTGACACATGTAGAATTTTCTTAGATTATTTGAAAAATCAATATGGAACAATTGAATAAGTTTATTATTTTTCAGTCAATGACTTATCATATAATATTGAAGGAGTGATTCCTTTATGTTACATATTTTACTGTTTGTATGAACGTTTTCACCGCACATGCGACATCATCAGATACATTTTATAATTAACCAATATGTTAACCTCAATTTTATCAATGTGTGTGAGCGTAGTGAACATCAAATATCAAATATCAATGAAATAAAACAATATTTATTTAATTTTATTTATTTATTTAACTAGCTAGCTAGTGAGTACAAATTAAATTTATAAAACAAAAATGAATATAAAACAAGAGTAAGGAGTTAGGTTAAAATAAGATAAAATATGTGAGAGTAAAAGCATTTACAAAATACATTATGAGCCTTCACTTACATTTTGTAACTATTAAAATTTGTCTATAATTGGTCTTGTTTACTAATGCAAGTGAAATCTCGTTTCCAATTTTAATTTACCACATGTGAAATGTGTGATATGTGTTGCTATTGTACTGTATTTATATTCGTTATTTAGAATTATAACCAATGTTAAATATTATCTAAGATAGAAGAGTTAAATTGAACAACGTCTAAATTAGAATAGATGTGCAATTTAGGCTTAAATGGTTATGTTCTAATAGAACTATTGAAATACCCTCAAGGTTTACAAAGTTGAAAAATGAAGCTTTCATAAATATTTTGTATGTGTTTCGATATTGGCATTATAGGCAGACATCGATATTGATATTGGCATTATACAAACAGTAAAATATGTAATATAAAGGAATCACTCCTTCAATATTATATCATACGTCAATGACTGAAAAATAATAAACTTATTCTATTGAACTTATTAGGACTTATCTGAAAAAAAATCTTCAAAATGAATTGTAAAATTATCGAACAAGAAAGACACTACAGTGAAACAATCAGGTTCACCTCAATTTATAAACATTGGGTCTTTCAGCTAACATCTAGTTCATAATGCACATCGGAACCTGGATCGCCCCAATGGTCTCCTTCTATCTGGTAGTTCTTTCCAAGTAACTTCTATCAGGGATTGTTCTTCTCTTCTTGTTAGATGTCCTAACCAGCCAAGTCTTTTACAATACAGCACATGTGGCTCAAACAATCTGCTGTTAGAAGAGGCAATTTTAACTATTGCTACAACTTCTGATTCCAGGTATAGGCTTCTTATTTCCCTATTGTTCCTAATTCGCCACTGTCCATTTTCTTGAATGGAACCAAAAATCTTTCTCAATATTTAAAAACATTGTAATGCACTCTCTGTTTTCTTAGTTAAATTCACATTTCTGCTTCATATATTAAAATTGGGAAAATTATTGTTTTGTAACATCTTATTTCTGTGGTTGTGGTAAAAATTTTGAAAATCACTAATGATTTCAGAGCAAAAAAAAGATCGATTTGCTTCTGAGATGCAATGAAAAATTTTAAGTTCCATTAAAGTTTTATCTGTGATTTTATGTCCCAGATATTGGAATTCATCGACTTTCTCAAATTATTGATTATCCATCTCAAGTGCATCTTTACTGTTGTATCTTCTCAATACTTTCATATATTTGGTTTTTCCTGGATTTAGAAGATGCAAACTTTGGTGGCTTCTTCTATTAATTCTTTCGTTAAACTTTGGACTCCCTTCTTTGTTTTATTTATTAGTATGTATTGTGTCATCGGCATAGGCTAAAACCGATAAAAAAATTTGTCCCCAGATGTACTTAATGTATGTCAAAACTGATTCTTTTCACAGTTTTTTTCCAAGTAAAAAATAAAAAAAATAAAAAAAAGTTGTGATAATCCATTACCCTGTCGTAAATCAGTGTTAACGTTAAAATTCTCTGATAATTGTCCAGAAATTTTGACTTTGCATTGGGAACCTTCTATGCACAAATTAAAAATATAATTTACACAAAAGGACACAACATCGACAATTTACACAGAAGGATGGTTACCTATTCATATTCACCATATTTTGCATAAAGTGCGTATATATATCACGGGAACCCCTCCTCCAAAATTAAAACATCATCCCTGAAGAACCAAGAAATTCAGCAGTGGCACCTTCCACCTCCTGACCGGGCATGATTGTTTGGCAGCTCATTTATATAGAATCGGCATCTCCCTCTCATCCAATTGTGTGTTACGTGGAAAGTACGTAATCATAGATAAGTACCACCTGGAAAATTGCGAAGCTTTGCCTGTTCATCTCAACATCACAGAAAAATAATGGACTGCAAGACGGTTGATGGCGTCATTGCCATGATACCAGAGCATTGGCTACCAACCAACCATATATAGACTTTATCATGTTAATGCACTAGGTTTTAAGTTACTTTAGTTGACTAGTTTTGGATCTTCGTGAAGACCAACCCAGTTCTGAAGATGGTCCCCAGGCTGAAAGTAGTCAACTAAATTAACTTAAAACCTAGTTCCATTGCCTGCTGGATCACATCTTATGGCTGCTTAACTCCTGCTCATTCCTCTTTCTTAGCATTGAGTTTCGCATGGAGCATTATTGTCCAGTTTCGATGCTAGAGTGCAGCAAGTAACTGCCGTTGGTTTGGCTGTGTGAAGTGTGCAGAGTAAATTATAATTTTTATTTTAAATCTTAGAAGTAATTACAGAGTATGTAAGTAATCGTTTATTAATTACGTGCTTTTTTTTTTCTTTAAAATATATTGGAAGTAAGATATACTAGAGTTAAAATATGTTTAATTTAATGTTGTTTTCTAAACAAGATTTTTTTTGTAGGAGATATAAAACTTGGTTTCCTAAACATAATATTAATTATAATATATTTACAGTGGTATAAGTTTTTCCTATTAAAATCTTAAGCTAATTCTTACCATTTTAAGTGTAACTTACCTGTCGTCCATGATATTACAGTAATAAGAAATGGAAAGGATCAGAAAATAATATCTCGTAAAACATATTGATTTATAACTTAATATTTCCAAAAGTATGGGGTAAATTATCTGTTTGCGGTATTTTACTCAGCATTTCTTTTCGGGTTGGGGGATTTTTTTTAAATGAGCTCAAAATTATCACACTTCGAATGGGCCTTTTTATATATGAGGAAGTTACTTTCTGGCATTACTGAACTTAATAAAACAGTAGGTGTAGTGTCCATATAATATTTCCATGGATTTGAAGAAACTGCTATTTTACATATTTTACAAGCAGGAAGTTACCACCATATTGCCATTACCAGTACCAGTAATCTCTTACCTCGGTTACAGAAAGCTTATATTTCTTCGTAAATATGTTTAAACTTGTTGAAATATTTTCTATCAGTTTCAGACATTATTTTTTTATGTTACCAGTAATTGATTTTAATAATAATTTTAGTAAAAGCCTAAAGCAAGCTTAGGCCTACTTGTATAATTGTATTTATATGATGCAAACCCGTTAATTAGAACTTGTGTTTGGATGTAGTATTGCTCAGAAAAAATTAAGTATTATGTTCAGTATTAATATTACTACATATTAAGCACTGCAGAAGGATCCGGACACTCTGGGCCATCGTTTCCCTAAGCCCTTGTCTCTTCTGGTACTTAAGGACGTCGTAACAATAGTTATTTTGGGGTACTTTGCATATATTGATAATGTTAATAGCGGTGTGCACTACCTGCCACCTAGCGGCAAAATAACTTTTTTCATTACTCGCACATAAGCGCTGGTTGATCAGGCAGTGTAAGCACCCATAAGATGCGATCCAGCAGACAGTGCCTAGTTCATTAGATAGATAGAACTAAACTGCCTCCATTGAGGGTAGCCCTTACGGACTCAGTATATCCTCAAAAAAATTATTATACATATGTAAACATAAGTATGAAATTTAAAAAAAAAAGGGGAAACAAAGAAAAGGGCGTGAAACATTACAATTGCTATTAATGTGGCACCATGTGATTAATTAGGATTTGGCAGGATTTTTTAACACAATTATCACAATGTCATCACTCAAAGATGTTGGCAGAACAAATTTCCGTTGAAATTCTTCGAAAAAAGCTGGTATAGTCCCTCGAGCACCTATGAGCAAGCCAAATACCTCAACGTGAATTAAGGCATATTTCAGCTTGAAATAGTTGACTGTAGGCTCATAGATCGACTTCTTCTCAAGGTGGACCTCAGCTGACTGATGACATCCTACTTCAAAACGTATCGTGGGGTCCACAATGATGCCCTGTTTAGTGTCAGCATTGTACGCTAAAATATCTACTCGTCTCGTTGACCCATTTTCAGCTAGACAGGAGATTTCTTCTTCTACTATCCAGCCCTTAGTTCTTATGTCTTACTGTCTATTTTATATTCCTCGGTGATACAGTGTTAAAGTTGTGTAATCAAGATGTATATATTTTGCATAACAATATTAACATTTTTAAGTGAATGCCTATATTAATATTTAGTAGTATTAAAAAAAAAACTATAAAAGAATGAAAGCTCTATATATAAACAAATGAAAGCTCTATTTATTTAATTTACTCCATTCTTCTGTGTTCCCTTTTACATAGATTGCCTCTGTTGTAGTGAGATAAGATCTAAATAATTGTTTCTTCTGCTGTCAGTTTCAACTCCCTCTAATATAGTAAAAATTCCCCTTGAAGTAAAAGGTCTGAATTCAATACTACTTGAAGTAATGACAGGTGTGCATAAAAGGACATTCTGTAAAAAGATTTTTTAAAATTTAGAAAATATTAACCTTACCTCATGAGTAGGCCTACATTCTTTCCCTGATGAGGTTTTACCTATATAAAAAAATTAAGACGAATTTAGTACTGTACTAATGAGAATATTTATAATTTTAATACAAGACACAAATCAAATCTCTATTTATCCTCTGTTAGTCTCAGTTGTTAGGAAAAAGGAGTTCATTATTCATGTATAACAGTCTTCAATGCACTGCCTAATTACCTTTGAGCTTCGAAGGGCTAACATAACAGGAAAGGTTTAGATCAGAATTAACAAAATTTCTCCACATTGATATCATCTACTGATCCAACGAGTTGTTATGCTTGTAAATTGAATTAATTTGCTTATTATGTTTCACATATTTTTGTACAATTTTTTACCTGTTCCAAATCTCAAAGCTACCAGATCATGGAGGCAGTCAAACTGTGTTTTGTGAATTAAACTGTATTGTAATTTGTAGCTACAGAGCCTACTTCCTGTAAATTTGTACGTTTGTAATTTGTACTTTCGTGAAAAAGGCCCCAGGTAGATGTAACAGTTCGCATATTCGTATAGTCTGTAAACAATGTGACTTTCTTTCTAAAATATTAAAAAAAAAAAGTATCAGTCATGGTGTTGCTGCATCGTCCTCTGGTCCTACACTTTCTTTTTTCATTCTCCTTCCATATCTATACCGTCTAGTAGGCCCTACTAGACATTTTATTCTTGATAGTAAAGTTTTCATTCGGAATTAATGTTTCTTGGTTATTAAAGATTACCAATTAAAGTGTATAAAATTGAACTTTATTTTTTACCGTAATTGTGTAATTTTCACAAATATGTTATTGCTGTTTGTGCTGAAGGTACCGTAGTGAAGTTGGAAGTGTTGATGCTGAGAAGACCAAGTCGAAATTGCAGTAGGACAACCAGGTAGGTTACCAATGTGCAAGTAAACTGAAATAATAATTTACAAAGTTTTACTAATTATAATTAATAAATTGAAAAATAGAGAATTTTAAAATTTGTAGACGAAAGTATTTTAATATGGCTTGGCTAGTTCTATGTTATGTGTTAGAAAATACGGTATGATATTTTAAAATAATGTTGACTTTCTTGAATTGCAAGTCTTAAAATTCTACAATAAAATTGGAAATGGCGAAATGTAATAACGTGTATTAGGTATTAAATATTAGTTCTCTATTATACAAGATGTTTCTCGATACAGAAACATTTTCGTACACTAGTTCATTAAGAAAAAATTGTTTAATTACATCTCCTCTACATTATATGAAAATTAGGAATAGTTATTCCGAACCACATTGTAGATGCGAGTAAAATGAAATGAATTATTCATGAAATTCAAGAACGTGATAATAATTAACCGTTTCTTATATCTTATGTACATAACATTGTAATTGTTTCAGTAATTTTATGGATTAGAGATTATATATTTATCAACCAACAATTAATATAAATAAAGTACACTTAAAATGTTGGAATAAGTTCAACACTACGGTAAAATATATTAAAAGTGTAAACCCGAAACAATAAGAATTAAAATAGTTATAAACATCTCGTACAGAAGTCTGAAGAAATCAAAGAAAATCATATATAGTTATTGGAAGTTCATCTCTTGGACTACAGTATAATTATTTATTCAGCCTGAATTACATTGCATAACAATTTATTCAAGACCACACTCATTAGCTACGAACTCACAATTCAGTAGATACATCAGAAATATTTTTGTCTGTAATAGGATGAACACGAAATAATAGCTTTGAAATATCAGAGCTTGAAATAAACCTGTATATCAGTAGATCCATGTGGTAAAAATGTGGTAATTTTTTCTTCTTAATATCACACCTTCATTCGTTCTTTATTTATATGCTTTAAGGTGCATCTACATTGTTCAACTTTTCCTTCAGCTTTAAGCATTCTAGCAATGCATGCGAGTGAAAAACATATTCAATTGTGCATGTTTTTTTCACTAAAAATAAGTTCGCATGCGGAAATTGAAAACTACCCATCACCAGTGGGTATCTTGTGCGTATTTCTTTCAACAGTAGCAAGTAGCTGAGTGTTTTATAGCAAGTAGCAAGCAGCTAATTGTTTTAGATGACTGTGAATAAACAGAAAATTCTCTTGTTTGATGATGCTGAACTTTTTAAGCTGAAAATGGCGGTAAGTACGATTGGTTTGCAGAATGTTAGTCCATTACGTTTTCGTCCATTTGTAATTTGGTCCTAATTTTACGTTTGTCCAGTTATATGTTTGTCCTGCATCAAATTTTGTCCACAAATCTTTTGTCCATGTCATTTTAGTATTATGTGTAATTTCGTCACGCACGCACGCACACGCACACACACACACACACACACACACACACACACACACACACACACACACACACACACGCGCACACACACGGCCTTACCTGATTTAGTCCAATTTTATTTACTTGAAATTTTCGTACCTGTGTTTGTAACAAAAAAAGAATTACTGAAATAAAACATGAGATTTATTTTCAGTTATTTCAAAGAACAAAGATCATGCATTCATTGCAGCTATTTCATAGGAAGTATAATTTCCTTCTTCAGGGTTCTGCAGGTTGCTGTATAATTTCATTACAGGTTGACCGATTCTCACATCGCCAATATATCCTGGTTCGATCCTTATTATAAGAGTGGTGTTGATAACAGTAGCCGTCTTTTATGATCAGTGGTTTGTTCTTTTTGAAGTAATTACTTTGGTATCCATACCTGATAATTTTAACTAAAACTAATGTATGCATTTCCCTAGCAACATCTGTCCATTTTTGAGTTCTCCATTATCTGGTATTATATTATTGGCAACTATTTAAAATGTGCTTCTAGTATCTGAATATCCAAAATCAATCACGATTGGACAATATTTATATTGAACTAAATTTTTGTGGACTAACAAATTTCTGGACGAAATTTACTCTTGGACGAAAATGCTATGGACTTATTTCACTGGACTTAAATATATTGATCATAGAAATTTGGATGAAATATTGTATTGGACGAAAATATTTGGATAAACATGAAAGCGTACAATTAGCTTTATTAAAGATTATCGCAAATATGAGTGCCTTTGGAGTGTTCAACCAGAATTCTGCGAATCAAGTAGGCATAAATATTGAATTGGTATTTAATATTTATTAATTAATACATATACGTATAGAAGATGACAGTGAAGATGACGTTCAACATGGCGCACCATGTAGACATAAAATCTGCATGCATCTTAATTGAACATTAGTTTTCAACTTGATTCTTTCAGTGCTGGTACCGGATTTACCCTTCTCCCTTCCTCATCTTCATCATCTTCATCATTACTCATTCCAGACACTACACTTACACGAACACTTACACATACACTCACTGTAGTACACGACAAAATTCTCCACAGATACACATCATGTACAGTGTGGCCTGCCGAAGTTGTGTACAACTAGAAATGTGGGTCACAGTCCTGCCATCTATCCGCAGTATGCGGAACCCGTATCATGTAAAGTGAAGTGGGTAGGCATTGGATACATACATATATATTCTCCCCAGTGTAGATGCACCTTTGCTGAACTCATAAATAGCTAAAAGTCTTGTGATAAAATATGAATCCCAGAAATCTATAAATTTTTACGAAATTTAGGAATACTATTCTTACTTATATGCTGTGTTATTACACGAGAGAAAATTTGTTATCTTTCACTCTGCTGTACCAAAGATGATATAAGAATGTTTTTATCGTTATATTTGCTTAGTTTTGTTATTATGTGGGCCTATATACTAACAGTGGAATATTTCTGGATAATATAAAGAATATAACCAATACCGGTATGTTGATATTCACATAGCATTCAGCTTTGCGAGAATGTGGGATCTAAAATAATACAAATTATTGATAAAATGGCAAACTTACTAGTGTTATAGTAATTATGTAAGCCACACGTGCTTATATAATTAAACTAGTAAGTTTGCCATTTTATTAATCATTTGTATTTAAGTGTTAAAAGTAGTGTATGCAAGATTAAAGATGGACTATAATACTGTAATACTTAGTATATTACTGGTAGATCTGAGTTGCGTGCATTATAATAAAATTGAGAAAAAGTTTGAAAAACCACTCAGTCGAGTTTTCTCCATTTCCGAGATTCTATTATGCACTTAACAAATAAGAAGAAGTAGCATATAGTATTTTTTTAATGATGAACGTAGTGTAAATTTAAGTAGATACATTTTATTAAGATAGCTTTTAATTTCATATATTGGACGAAAATATAAAAAGTATAATTTATATTTAATGTATTAAGACCTGGCTGTGTATTATTTTTTGTGGGCCAATTTATTTACCGCACATTACTATAGAAATGTGTACACTGTTGCAGCAAAAATAAAGTTTAGATAAATAAATAGTCTAACTCTATTACTGTAGCAAAAAAAAATCATTGTTTTGTTCCAGTCAGCTTTAATAACTATAGGCCTACTGTACTGGTGCTGATTGTGAACTGAATTTTACTATAATTACGTATTTTAATTTGAATGTGGTTGCTATGGATTAGTTGAGAACTGACTAGATGTGCTGTAAGCCAATTTACTTACTGCATGACCGTATGGTAAGTACCAGTAACATAACATTGTTATTGCTACGTTTTCTATAGTAACCTTGTTATCTTGTGGTAAAAAGTCAACTTATATGGCATATCATATAAATAGTAGCTAAGCTTATTGACACTGCGCCTCCAAAATCCGCTACCTATGTGTTTTTAAAAAGATTTTGCAGGCCAAAGAAAAACAGCATTGTCACTCGAATTCCTGTGATTTTCAAAGTTACTTTCGGTATAATATCATCATTCATCATTTTTCTTTGGTATGCAAAATCTTTTTAAGAACACATAGCAGATTTTGGAGGCGCAACGACAATATACAAAATAAAGTACATTGTCGAAAAAGGTAATGAGAAATTAAGTTATACTTACTCTCAATAAAAATTTTCTGTTAATTTTGACATAACCTCCAAGATTTATGTCTGAAGAATGTACTGTCATGACTTGGGTGAATATCTTGAGCTGTAGAGAAATTTTATGATTAACAAATTAATTAATGCTTGAGATAGGCTCTAAGTTATAGCTACGATACAATATATTTTAAACATTCCATAATTTGTTTTAAAAAACTTTTTTTTGTTAAGTTTATTTATACATACTTTAACACCTGTGGTCATATCGCGAGTTTACAATCTGTGGGTATATCAATAGGCTATGCTTACTATTGCTGAGTTCCTGTTTCTGCCATTATACAAGGAGCATACTCAACTGAGTGACTCAGTGGCTGGGATTCCACAGTATTATGCACTGTTGGACGAAGAATCTACATAAAGATTAATTTCTGGTCCTACAGAATATATCTATTATGGTAACAATGGTTATAGCAGTTGACTTAATATATGTCAACATATATGTCGAATTTGGAGTCAGGCCACAAAGGGAAAAACACTAGAGGAGAGGGATTCGTTCCGGTGTTGTGGATCGAACTTCGGCGTAGCTTAGTGGTTAGAGCACTTGGTACCGGTACATAGAACCAAGGAACCAGGTTCGATCCTCGGCGCCGGAACGAATTTATCTCCTCTAATATCCATTGTTACCATAACAGATATATTCTGTAGGACCAAAAATTAATCTTTACGCACGTGGAAGAATCTTGCGGGCTGTTTCCCATACATCCCTGATTTATGTCAATGATTTATGCCACATGTACCTAAAATGATTACACATACACATCTGTGTACTGATGCTGCAGAGGCCCTCTTTCAATATCTTTTATGATAGTGAGTCATTTCAGTACTTTGCTCCTATACTTATTTCAACACATGCTATTCTGATTTTGCTCTATATTTTTTCATGTGCCACCAGTATTTGGAGCCTGTGTACAATACAGATCGAATGCAATAACCGGTACTTTGTAATATTTTATGTTATGAGTTTTATGCTATTTCTGTATCCAATAGACTTATGATTATGAATTTCGCTGTTAAGTTGGAATTTGAGATTTAAGTGAGTTGGTTTTTGACAATTATGTATATATACCAGTACAAAGTTTATAAATATGTTATTACTAACATTTTAACTAATGGGATTATAATATTAAAGTACAGTATACTTGTGTATTTAGAGTCCCATACAGAATCCAATACAAAATTCTGTTTAACTTTGTAATTTCTTTACTGTGTTAATATGAGGAATTTTACCTGGCTGACTAGTTTCGAAGTGATATTCTTCATTGTCTGGAGCCTAATCCTACGGACAATGAAGAATGTTACTTCGAAACTAGTCAGTCAGGTAAAATTCCTCATATTAACACAGTAAAGAAGTTACAAAGTTAATCAGTGATTATATAAGTGTTAAAAGTGTATATAGAACAAAGAAAATAAAATTTTGATTGCCCTCCTTTTTAACACTGGTACTACCAGTTCTTCAATTATCTTCTGTTACAGTTCCCCAGATCAAACTCACAAAAGTATTAAAGTTTCTTATGCATAGTGTTGTTCCATTCTTAATACCTCTTTTAGCATATATGTGCTACCTATAATTTTCTTCTTCTTATGATTTACACGATTCAGCCAGTAAGGTTACTATCCATGTTATTAATCCTAAGAATTTAAAATTTTTTGTCTTTATAGAATTTCCTTGCCTAGCTTAACAAAGTTTTGTTACACTGCTTCTTGTTTACTGAAAAATATTACACAAAGGAGCCCAAAAAAAATATATAGCCTATACAATTTCACAGATGTTATGTTATATGGACTCTCAAAGTTTAACTGAATTACTGGTACTGCGGGAATGTGTAGTGTGATATTCTGTTAAAAGATAATGCTAGTTACATAAATTCCAGACCTAACAATGCAACTAGCAAGACAGTAAAAAGAATATGGCTGCATGTTTGTCATTTAAAGAAAAGGTACAAAAGAAGGAGGAATTTGCGAGCAAAATGATTTGGTCTAACAAAGCACAATTTAAGTTGAATGATAGACTGAATCACCATTATTGTGTGTAGGCCTACTAGGCTCCGGAAAATCCACACATTCATGTAGACAAGGAATCAATTTACTGGGAAGTATCAATCACTTCGGGCACTTGTGATAGTAATTGTTAAAACATGTCTCACAGCCATCCTTTGAAGTGTGTATCAATTTAGTAATAAAGATTTTACTGAAGATATTTTGCATCTTTAATTGTGTATAGGGAAAGCTGTTGCACCTAGGGACAAGTTGTACCTGGGGACATTGGTTTATTTTCAAGGTTATGTGGTGGAATTTTTGTTTTCGCAGTTGACCCCACTAATTTCATCATTCAGCTGTTCTATGAATAATTTACGTTTTGTTGAGGCAATTTGGAAAAATTTTATTTAAAAAATCTGTTTTTGAATCTAAACACAAGTAATTTTCAAATTAATGAAATATTTTTAAATTAATCCTTTACATATATAATTCAAAACTTAAATCTATATTTTTAAACCCTGTTATTCTAGCTACGAATCCATGTGGTTATTGGCTTGTTTTCGGCACCGGTACCTCAGTCTTGGAAACTTGCTGAGATTTATTTTACTGATTCCTGATGTACCTAAGGATGATGTACCAGGGAACAATTACTGTCTTCAGGTGGACCTCGTTATATTTTAAATAATTTTGTTAATAAGTTACTCTTATGATGAGTATCAAAAACAGTATTTAGTAATGAGTTTTATGGGGTTTCAGCTTCAGTGGAAATGCCACACAGCAAATTAAAAATCAAGAGACTAGCCCTGATGAAGCTAAATTATGCTCCTCCCAGGAAAAGAATAATTCATAATTCTAAAAAAAAAGAAAAGCATGCGTTTCAACAGAAATGCCAGAGAAAACCGAGACAGAAGAAAGAAAAAGAAAGTTGAATGAGAAGAGAAATATGATGAGTAAAGTTCAGAAATGGAAGAAGCTGAAACCACAGGTTCTGTTTCCAGAAGATAACTCAGAAGAGACTGCAGATAAGCCGAGGAATGTGTTAGTGCTAATGATAATGATGATGAAGATGCCATTTCAACTATAAAGTGAAACTGAGTTGATTGCTTGAGCGAATTTAGAGGAAATATGAGAAGAAAATTTTGTTCTCATTCGTGTGGCAGGAAAGAGAGACTAATTATACATTTTTTGTCAGTAAAATTTATAAGAATATTTGTGAAAGAGAATTTGAAGTTCAGTATCTAAAGAAGTTTACTAAATATGACAATTTATTTTTTTTACATGACGAACAATGAGAAATTTTTTATCTTCCTTCACAGGATATTGTGATCAAACTTCCCCACCTTCTCTAAGAAAAGATTCAAGTCTAAGGGGCACTAAGAAATATGTTGTTTTTCATAATGTTATTTGAAGAATATACTCTTGGATAATAAGAAATTCATTTAATTGGAAAGCCTAATGCCTAATGTTTTCTTTTGTCACTGATTCTAGTTCACGTCAACACTTTGTTTAAAAAAATTAAAATTGTTTAGTCACACGTTAAAAAGTTAGTGTTAAAATTTATTAAAAATGGTTATATACCTTGGACAGACGGCCCATTTCGACGTGATGTTGCGTCTTCATCAGTGTCCCACGAACTACAGTGTCGTGGGAAACTGATGAAGACGCAACACTGCATTGAAATGGGCTGTCTGTCCAAGGTATATAACCTTTTTTAATAAATTTTAACACTTTTTAACTTGTGATTAAACAATAATGTTTTCTGTCAAGAAAATTGAGAACTATTTTAAAACTTTAAACTTGACAACATTATCATTATTATTATTATTACTGTACTGATACATTATATTTAAAGGCAAACCTATCATTAATAATTTAGAAAACAGCAAATTGTCAGTATTTTGTATAATTATAAACTTAATAAAATATTAGTTACATTAATATATTACGTTGCACCATGACCCAAGGAATGTCATCTTATGTTCCAAGGTACATCACCCTTATGTACCTAGGGACAGTATGTAGCACTTTAGGAAAATTTAAAAAAAATGTAAGTATAAAAAAAATTATTTAATTAAAACCTTATCTTTTTCTACGATGCTTTACACTTCAAAGATACTGTTGTTAATAATAAAAAGTTATAAAAGCTTATACAAAAAAAAACTGTCCTTAGGTACAACAGCTTCCTCTACTTTTTTGTTGGACCCCTCTATATATATTGCATTAACAAAATTGTTAATTTATTTTCTTGAATTTTACTTAACATATCATCTATGTTTGCACCTACATAAAAGATAGCAATATCACCAACACAATACAAAACTTTAATTACATATGTAAATAATGTATCAGGAATGAAACAGTTAATATGTCAGTAATACTAACCTCTCGTCGTACTTGCTTATCATTGGAGAACAATTGGGACAATTTCTCAGAGAACTCAGTCCCTACCTGTAAGGCAAAAAATAGTAGGCTAATTATATTCATGTTCTGCCTATGAGAAAACAAGATACATATTATAACATTCACCAATAGTATTAAATTACATGAAAAATAACAACAAAGCAAAGTTTCATATGATGTGATTCAGTTGTCGTTGGTGAAAGCTAGAGAAGAGTGGATGAAGACACTACAGGAGGTGAAGGCCCGCCTTGGGCTATAGAGCCAAGCAAGAAGAAGAAGAAATAATAATATTGCTTATACTAAAATAATCAAATTGAGAATAATTTATATTTTGAAGTGAAATAGTAGTGTGTGTCTTATCATAATGCAAGTAACCTTGCTTAATTAATATATTTAGTTTGTAAGCTTATTTTACATTACAATTATTTAACAATACTAAGAACAAGAGCTGAGCTGCCAAAATTCTTGTGATCTTATGCAAGAATAAATAACAATTTCTAACAGAAATCTGAACTTAAAAATTTTTTTTTTTTTTTACAAAAAACTTTTAATATAAAACAAAGTATAGCCTAGAAGTATGAAAGAAACACGATGGGCAAACGTAAATTGATCGAAGTAAGTACCGGTACTACTTCAATTTTATTCTTGGCATTAATGTATAAACTAATGTAGTAAATTAACAGGACATAAGTAAAGGAGGCTAAGCTAGAGCAGAATATAGTGTCTTTTTACCTCATTTGCTGCATGGTGTGCAGAATTGACGATAATGTAAAGCATGCCAGCAAGAGTGCATACTGACATAGCTAGCCCCAGATGCTTCATATACATTCCATCGTGTATGTTGGAGAGAGTGCCATAGAGACTCAGTGTTTCCACAGAGAAACATAGGGCACACCAGTGTCCGTAAGTGTAGCACATGAACAAGCCAGTCTCACGTGACAATCTAGCCAGACTCATATAGAGTGCTCTATACTGGGCCACAATCGGAGCTGACCTCTCGTTTACAAATATACTGGGATCCTGGATAAAACACATTAACTTTCATTAATACTACTCACAGTTATATGATATACAAAAGTCAGTCTAAATGTGTTCTGTTTGAGATATAGTAGCTTGTAAGGGATCGAGCTCTTTGTTTTATGAAAATACAACAGAAAAAAAAAAAAAAAAACGTTATAGGGCCTTTGGTCCATTACGTTTCGTCCACTTTTTTTTTTGCCCACTGACACATTTGTCCATTTCATGATTCGTCCATTAAGTTTCGTTCACTGACCATTTAATTCATTTTAATGCTTCGTCCATTATGTTTTCGTCCACTGTGGCAAAAAAAAAAAAAAAAGATAACATGAAACATATTTCATTTTGTGAAAATGTAATAGGTCGAAACATGTAAACCTGGTACGATACAATTTAACACAAGAAAGTCATATAATACATATTCCGAAGTGATACAGTGTTAAAAGTTGTCTAATCAAGATGTATAATTTATTTAAATTTAAATGTGTTGTTGAATGTACATACTATTCGTATTATAAACATGATTAGTCATCATTTTCTTCTACCTGAAGAATTTCAGCAGGGTTAATTTTTAATCTATACGAAATTCCTCTCAGATATGTTTCCTGCCGGTCATCATTCTTGTAGTCTTGTGTAACCATTTCCCTGATGCGTTCATGATTATAGACATATGTCTGACTTAATGGTGCACAGACTCGCGTGTGTTCTCCCAACAATTTTATTGAGTAATCACTTGCTTATTTGATTCCTGTTCACCCAGCAAGACTTCCAAAAACTTTCAAATGCATCTTGCATTATAATTCTGTCGATCCTCACATGTCCAATAGCTTCTTCTTCCATCTTTGCTGACTGAGTGGAAGTGGTATAGCAGTGTACCCATTATAATGTAACATTGGTTGCCTCCGACTTGGCTATACAACCTCTGCAATAATTTTAATATCCAAAATGGAAAACATATATATTCGAACTTTTTAATATCCAAAGGAAAATGAAACGTATCTAAGAAACAGACAACAATGATGACAATACTTTCTGTTGTAATTGTAAGTGGGAATTACGTATTCTAAGATGGATGAAAGGTAATGGACATAAAAGGTGTGGACAAAATGTATGGATGGACGTAAATTATATGGACAAATCGATTATCGACAAGAGAATGTGGACAAAAGTGAGTGGACGAAACAAATTGTGGACAAAAGGTAGTGGACGAAAGGCCCATAAATCGAAAAAAATTAAACTTCAGACTACACTAATGGTGGCTCGTGAAATTTTTATGTGGTAGAGATGGACTAGAATTATCATACTATAAAATTATCATCAAATGTCATAGTGAAAGTCATATAATTAATATTTTACCTGCATTAGGTTAATTAGCAGCAGGACATCATACAACAAATTTTGATGCGGAAATAATGGCTATTCATATCTCACTCCAACACCTACTATACAGAATAGATAAATTTCAAAATGCTGTCATTCTCTCTGATTCTAAAGCAGCATTATATGCAATAAATTCATATAAAATGATGTCAATCCAAATTAAAGAATGTCACAAAATGATCCAACAACTTAAAAAATTACAGAAAAGAATTCAATTGCAATGGATACCTGCACATTGCGGAATTGCTGGAAATGAAACTGCTGACTTTCTTGCCAAAAAAGGATCCAATTTAATTCAGAATACAAATACAAGCCTACCTTTTACATCCATCAAAAGACTAATTAAAATTAAATATAAAATCAAGCAAAACCAAGCACTATGTACCAAAGCCAAAGATAAAAAATGGAGCATTTTAATAAAAAAACCAGAAATTATTCCAGAAATCCCACGTAAATCTGCAGTAGCAAAATTCAGACTGCTTACAGAACACGATTATTTGGCCAGACACTTGAATAAAATAGGAATTTACACAAATCCAAATTGCCCTCTATGCAACAAAGAGGAAGAAATGACTGAAGATCATCTACAAACCTGTGAAGTTCTACCTGATGGACCCACCACAGAGAAATATTGGAGAGCAAGAACGCTAATGGCTTTGTTGCCAAAGCCCGGCATTAGATAACAACAACAACAACAACAACAACATATTTTACCTGCATTGAAGCTGAAACCGTAACAAATCCTTGATCTGGTTCTTGTTGGTGATGCTTCTGCTATTGAAGATTATGCCTAATTTTAAACTACAATTAAGGTTACGAAATGCTATAGATACAGTAAAACTTCCGTTTACACGTTTTATGGGGTCAGAAGAAAAAAAAAACGCGTACTGAGTAAATGAGAAAACTGAAATAGTCCAAAATAATTGATTTTTTTTTTGTAAAGTAATCACATGTTATTAAATGAAGATCATATGGGGAGAACAAGGTAAGTCATGTTGTAAAAATTTTCTGGATTGAAATGCAGCTTTAAATGTAATATAAGAACTACATTTTGTTCTAAGCATATAAGATTTTCTATAAATAATGTTAATTCTTCATTGGCTGACCATACATCCCGGTTTGATTGGGACAGTTCCAGTTTGAAAGTCCTGTCCCAGCGTCCCGGCCAGTTTATGAATTGTCCCAGGAAAACGGGAATTAAACATGGGCATCAGGTCAGGAAGCAAATTCTTCTTCCTGCTGCTGCTGCTACTGCTACTACTACTACTACTACTATTGTACACTGTCGTGAGTAGGAGGGAAGTAAAATAGAAAAACAAATAAATTTATAAAAATAACAATGTTGCACTCAACTCCAGAATATTTTAATCGATCTGCATCACGTCCACTTCGATTTTGGATAGACCACTACCACATACAATTACAACAGACACAACACATAGGAAAGAAATTAAATTTCTGCCTGTCGTGAGGTACTTCATGTCTGAAGATGGAATAAAGGTTGAGCTTTTGGATGTTGAAACACTCCTTGCTGAAACATCGGAAATAGTGATGGAATTACTTAACACTGTCATTAAAAACACAAACTGTCTACTAAAATGGTCGGATTCTGTGTCGATAATTGCAACAATCAATTTTGAAGGTGTAAAACGTCAAGGTTAAAATAATGTTTTCTCACGTTTGAAGAACACTGTTGGTGTTGCCTATGAGGCACATATTGTCTGAAATTGTCTACAACCTCTAGTAGATGTCTTCCAATAGATATTGAAGCTTTGATCGTTAAAGTGTACAAGTGCTTCTACATTTTTATGCCGTACAGAAGCATCTTGCTTTGGGAAAACGAAAATATGGTCAGCGTAATTCTTCAGGAACATGTGTTATAAATTTGAGTGCTCTATTATAGACTCAAAGAAGGCTTAACTGAAATGACATTTAATAACAATTGAAATAGTCATAGTCACAGTCTTGGTGAGGATGCACTGGAAGGAATGGTGAACGAGAGAAGAGCTAGGGGCAGAAGAAAATATCAGATGATAAACGACATTAAGATATATGCGGAAACCAAGAGGAAGGCAGAAAATAGAAAAGATTGGAGAATGCTGGGTTTACATTGCCTTTGGGCAGAACACTTTTGTATGTATGTAGTCTAGTTAAAATATATAGAAAACAGTAGCGGCTCGCCTTAAAAAAATAGGTGAAGTGCTGTTCACATACACAAATGCATGAACAGTTTTACCAATATAATGAGTAGGCCTACTATTCGTAAACTACGTACAATTTTACTAGTTCTAGAACACATGCAAACAGGAAAATTAATTTATTTCAGGACTCACTCAATTTCTTGCATACCAAGTCAATCCTCCTACATTTTAAAGCAGCAAACCTGTCTATGATGTCTTCATAAAATGTCTGAGTTTAACTGAAGGTGGACAGTATATCTCTATGCAAAGCTATGGGCTAATAATGAAAGTCTCTCCTGTGATGTAGCATTCCGAGTGAAATTTTCAGTCTCTTCAAACAGAAAAGCTTCTTTCATCAGAAGAATTTTTTAAAGTTATTTTATACAACTTCTGTATTTTCTTAGCACTTTTTAAAACAAATAACAAATGGAACTGTAGGTCGTCCAGAATTTAAAACATCATTTTTATCCTCATATTTAAGTCTACAAAATGACATTTCTAATAAATTACAAACCGTGTCATTTTTGGGATACATATTTCGCACTCATTAATCAACATTTTCTATGTACTGGTACCTAAGTATTTGTATAATAGCACTATAGTGATTAAACATGTAATATACACTATGATGTAGGATTAATACACTATGTACACTTATCACTAATATATTCTAAATACATTAAATAATAAGTTAATATATACGTACACAATATTAAACTACATGCGTACATTTATGCGCGCGTTAAACTTTCAAATACAAGCGTTAGAACAAAACTGGAAAAAAAATAATAGGCTTACACGAGGCGGAAAACAACTTTTAAACTTTGCGAATGTATGTGGGATTTATTCCTGATAAAATAACATAGAGCCAGCTAATTTACCACTGCAGGGGTGGATGCTTGGAAACAAGAAATGAGGATACTATTCTCGAGCCAGGTAGTACATACTGTAAAATTTCACAGCCCCTAAACAATAGCCCCCAGCCTTGGAGACCGGCTTTACCCCTTCTCTGTTATTAGTACCGTTAGATCTCCAAACTGGTTACTCCGCCTACAAAAAGTCTGACAGTTCTCCGTAACTGAAAGACTCAGAAACGCACTTCACTCATACAATCTTTCTTTTGTGCGTGACGTCACGTTACCTTGGAAATCAAGTGCTGTATGAGAATGGGAGCCCAAATAATTTCACCTTTACAGTATTGTAAGTTCCAATAGTCACCGCCCGGCGCTCGTAACAGTTGACATTATTCTATTCAGCGGATGGTTACAGGTAGTATTTATACAGCTAAACACTGGTTATAACGACTGAAAAGGAAACTTTTTTTTTTATTTCAGAAATACGGTATCAGTAATAACTGGAATTAATTCTTAATATGAGACAAAATTGTGTTTTACACGTAAATACGTGAAGTGACACTTCACCTACTTCACCTGAATAACCGCCCCTGATACAAAAGGGTTTTACAAAATACTAGTATAACACAAGAGGTTAGTATCGATACTTAATACAAGACAGAAATCTTCATACAGTGTTATTGAATGTTATACATTCACATACAGAATAGAAAGCGTAAGAAATTAGGCACTTCTTTAATTTAGACCTAAATAATCTTACTTTTTTTTTAATTTTTATATCCATAGGCAGGCTATTAAAAAATTTTACTGCCATATAACACACACACTCCTTATTAACAGCACGATAGAATTGACAATTGAGTAAGAAAGTCATTTTTTACGAGTATTTATACTATGAATTGTTGAATTAGTTACACTCCAAAACTCATTATCAAGTGGAAGTATGCAAAGTACATTGCTTTCAAAGTATTGATATTTGGTGTCTCTTGCATAGATCTAATAGCAAAATATGTTGAAATTAGTTTGGGGTAATTTCTTTAATATGATTTTTCCAACTTAATACCGGTATATTATCGATTTGTAAGCCAAGGAATTTGGTTGTTGTTGTTTCTATTAGAGACCTGTTGTTAATTAGTGCGGTTGAAATTTGCGAGGTTGGATTTGGGTAGAATTAATGAATTCAACTTTTTTATAATACCGGTACCAGTATTTCAGATATAAAAAAGACAATTGTATTACGTACTTATGTATGTTATATGGTGTATTTGAGATCACTGTATTGTTAGACAATATGTTTGTACCTACCATAAACAACTAGATTGTTTGAAATCCCACCCATAATATCCAGTAGGTGACACCCTTCACCCTTTCAAAGGGAGTAAATATTGAAGTTTCGAAATGAAAAACATTTTAAGGAACCTCACTGACATATATAACTGAAAATAACTCAAATGACTTTTATCACCATAAGTGATATCTATATCAGTGTCAGGAAGCCAAGTTTTGTTATGAACAAAATTTATGTGCCTCACAAAGTCTAAATGGGAATTGATTGGTTAGTACTAATTTATTGGCTGAGAATCAATCACATACTTTTAGGAAAATTGCCTCAGTTGAAGATTGGAATATGTTGGAGTTATTGGCTGTAATTACAATACTTGAATCTAAACTGTTAGTAACATTATCTTGGGGGATGTTAAGGTTAACAGTTAGGTTATTGAAATAAAATATTTGTTAAATATATTTGCAATTTCATTTGGATCCGACATTTTTGTATTGCTAGATTTATATTGTTCTTTATCTTCATTCAATAATAGTGGTAATCATTTAATAACATTATTATTTACAAAAAAAAAAAAAAAAGAAAAGTAGATTATTTTGGACTGCTTGCTCTTAATGAATAAACAATGCCATCAAATTGTGATAAATTCAGTTACATCATGTTGTATTACAAAATGTTTCACTGTTTCTAAAGCAGTATCAGAATCATCAAAGGGCACAAGATTGTTGGAGGCAAGCATTTACAGGTTCGAATTTCCATGAATTTCGAAGTGGGTGGCATCTTAGCAATGAACACGTGCTATATTTTCGCGTTCTTAGATATTCATAGCAAACCTAATTTCGAGAAAAATTGATTTAAAACATATAAATGACGTTTTGTATCTTTTGGGGTTTAAAATATGATCATATACTTACTTACAAATGGCTTTTAAGGAACCCGCAGGTTCATTGCCACCCTCACATAAGCCTGCCATCGGTCCCTATCCTGTGTAAGATTAATCCACTCTTATACTTCTTGTAAAAAAAAAAAGACGTATAACCAAAATAAATTAACATGGAAAGTGTAGGAATTTTGCCGGAACTTCAGAAAAAAAACGCATAAGTATGAAAAATGCAAAAGTGTGAAACATATAAATAATGTGACTAAACGTCCTGTTTTGGATGGGACAAACCCATTTATCTTCTGTCCTGGTGTCCCAACAGTTTTTGTTGGGATGCCTGTTAGTCCCGTTCGTTTTAATAATTGCTATTTTGAAACATTGCTAAAATTGTAGAATATGGCTTATATCTATCTGGAAACAATGCTTATGTAGAAAGAGATTTTGCCACAATGAACAAAATATGGACATCGGAGAAAATAAAATTGAAGCTTGACACAATGAAGGAATTTTTAATTGTCAAAGTTAGTTTTAAATACAGTTTCCTTGTTTTCTTCAATTTATTGAGAAATATGCCCAATTTGAATGAATAAAATATAGACATCGGAGAAAACAAGCTTGACACAATAATGAAGTCAAAGTTAATTTCAAATATAGTTTCCTTGTTTTCTACAATTTCTGGAAGGAGAATATGAAACTTCTTATGAAAATTCACTCATCAGAAAAATATGCACAATTTGAGTGTTATGAGTAGGCTGTAATTTTGTGCTTTGTGTTAGGAGTATGAGTAACGCAATTTTATTCTGTTTATGATATGATATGATAAATCTTGAACACTTAATGTCTACATTTTGTTTACATTATTTTAAAATTAGAAAATTAAATTTCTATTTGCGATACAGAATGTTGTATGATTAGGAAAGGCAGTTTCTGCAAAGCTGTAGCAGTACTACCATAGTAAGTGTCCTATTTTGAGCTTCAGAAATTTTTGTTACATTAAGTTTAATAAGTTTGAGAAACGTCAGTGTTTAATTCCCGCCTCCTTTCTTTGCGATTACAAAATTTATGGATCATTTTAGCATTAAAATGAACGATGGCTTTTTCTACGTACCGGTAACTTAACATTGCTAAGGCAGCAAAATAGTTTGTAACAATGTGCTTGTTAGAAAATTATTCACTCTTTTTAGCATGCAGAAACATCTCTCAGGTTCAGCAGTAGTCATGGAAGTATAAGTATCATTTTAAGGATAGTGAAAACTTCTCTACAGATACCGCCTACTCCTGCATTCAACATGATTTCATACATTTATATATTTCCTGAGATTCTGCGGAATTATTCTCTTTCATACAAATCAGATACCATAAAACGGAAATACTTTGAACAGTTTTAAAGTTTATCATAACCTGAAAGGAAGCCCACTGATATACTGTACCTGTAACTTAAAATTTTTTAGTTAAAATAGAATTTACCTGTAGTTGGAGTTGCTCATCAATTTTATTATTATTAATGTGGTGGGCATTTGAGAAAAACTACGTGGTCAAATTTATCCAATGATTGGGGATACTATATCATAATTTATTTCTACTTAAATGAATATTAAGTTCAAATAGACTTGAACACTATAATTAGCAAACTCTGACCATAAGAAAATGACAAATATTAATTAGGATTATTTTCTTTGAAGACTGAAAAATAAAAAAAAGTTTTAATTAGCCTACTTCCTGTACGGTAATTTATAAAAAAAAACATATTTAATGACAAATTTACCCAAAGTTGAAAAATCATTAAAAGACACAAATTAATACAAATCAAAACCCTCAAAATCATCCTTAAAATAAAAATAGAAAAAAAAAAGTAGTCTCGTTTCAGTATTCCGGGTTTTGATAGAAGAAGATCAATTTCAGCTTTGTCTACAGTGCCCTTACCTGCTTCCTCAGGCCAAACAAACCTGTTGTTTTTAGTTCACCGCTGTGGAGTAACGGTTAGCACATCTGACCGTGAAACGAGTGGACCCAAGTTCAAATCCTGGTTGGAGTTTTTTTCGGTGATTTCCTTCAACCAATCGAAGTACATTTTTTGGTTATATTTCGGCGTTGATCTCCAACAGATTAACTTGGTATTTAGAATCCCAAAATCTTTTATCACCAAGACAAGCTGGCTTTCGACAACTACACTCTACCAATGAACAAGTCATATGCCTCGGCCAAGAAATAAAAGACAGTTTTAACAAGAAAGAAGATGCCTTGGCAATATTTATTGACTTTCAGTTAGCATATGACTCTGTTTGGAGAAATAAATTATTACTAAAACTCCAGAAATTAGGTATCTCCAGCAATATGTTCAGATGGATATCAGAATTCCTTAGTCAAAGATTAATTGCCACTAAATTCAATAATTCACTTTCTAGTTACACACAAACATATCGAGGTCTACCTCAGGGCGCTGTCCTCAGCACAACTTTATTCAATATTTATATAAATGACTTACCCTCCCTATGAAAACAGCACTATTTGCAGATGACATAGTTTTGTGGACTTCCTGATCTTACAGACATAGAGACAAAATTCAAAATTCTGCTCTTAAAGCTCTTAATCGACTACATGAATGGAATACATCAAATTTGATGACACTCAATTTAAGCAAAAGTATCTACCAAATATTTTCACTCGGTAAAAAAGAAAGAGAATTCAATATCCAATTACAATGGCCAACACCTTCCTAGAACTTATGAATCCAAATATCTTGGAGTTATTTTCGATAGTAAGTTAACATGGAGCAACCATTTGAAATATATTTCTGAAAAAGCTCGTAAAAGATTCTCCCTTCTAAAAAGACTAGAAGGAAAGAAATGGGGATGCTCTAGGAATACTTTGAACACTACGTACAAAATGTTTATACAGCCAGTGCTGACATACTGCGGAGAAATTTTAATTACTTCACCTTTCATAAACGACATAGAATATGTTCAAAACCAAGCTCTCAGACTCATTACTGGTGGAATCAAAACAACTCCAATAGATTCTATGAGATTCCTCACTAATATTAACAGTATCAAAATGACAATAGAAGAAAAGCACTGATTCAATATGAAAAACTTATCAGATTACCAGGAAACAATTGGAATTCATACAGTCCTATCTGTAGATTGAAAACTCAAAAAAGTTTCATATCCATTGTTCAAGAATTAAAACAGAAAATCAATATCCCGAATTTAAAAGAAAACTTACAAATTAAACCAAACCCTTTAACTCTATTAAATATAGAATATAATCTAAATTTAACAGAAGAAATATTGAAATCCGAAGTAAACACTGAAATACTGAAACAGTTGTCTTTAGAGACAATTAATATTAGGTACCCTCCACAAAACTGGCTTCATTTATATACCGACGGATCCTTGATCTCCAGAGAACAAGGTGCCGGTGCAGGTGTTACGTGCTGTTTCTTCTCACTTTATAGATCACTTGGATATGGAACAACAAGTTTTGATGGTGAAATCATTGCAATAAGCGAATGTCTCAGGAATCTTCTATGCCACATCAATAAATTTAGGAATGCAGTTATATTGTCAGACTCCAAAGCAGCTATTCTATCAATTGTCTCTAAACACACACCTTCATCTCAAACAGCAGAAATAACTAAAATGCTCTCTCAATTAATATCACTCAATAAAAGAATTGTATTCCAATGGATACCATCCCATTGTGGAATCCTGGGAAACGAGAATGCGGATGCTTTAGCAAAGAAGGGCAGCACTGCTACTTACAGACCTGTTACTAAATCTACGTATTACTCTGTGAAGAGATTTATTAAATCTACATACTTAGACTTCAACAAACAAAATTTGATAACACAATCCCAAGGGAAAAAATGGAACTCTCTGCATCAAAATCCACAGTTAATTCCCGATTTACCACGAAAATCGTCTGTAGCTGCATTTAGATTGGCAAAAGGCCATGATTGTTTGGCTAAACACCTGCATAGTCCTGAAATATATCAGTCCCCTAACTGCCCATTGTGCAACTCAAACCAAGAAATGGATTCGGAACACCTCAAAATCTGTGCTTCATTGGCTGGTCATGATAATATCTTTGAAAAATATTGGAGTGCAAGAGGTCAAATGACTTTATTGTCAAACGCCTGGCATTAGAAAACAACAACATATTTCGGCGTTGGACTCATTTCGCCATCATTAATTCACATATCACCATCATCATCATTATTCCTACAATAGCCCAGGTTAAGTTCATGGTGTGGCATGTTGTACTTATACAAGAGCCTGATAGTTTGGCTATCCAATCATTCACAGAATAGGAGTGGTAAGCACAATAAACCTCAGGCTGCAGTGTTAGCCTTGGGGCTCCTCCTCCGTACAAGAGAAAAAAATCTGTTTTTCATTTTTCTCAAGTATTAGACACCATCACAACACTTTTTTCTCAGGAGAAACATTTTAAACCTGGGCTATTTAATGTCTGAATTTGTCTCTTTTAATCAAAGAAACTCTAACAATCATGAAACAACCTTTTTTTAACCTCTGGCTGTCACTTGTCCAGTGCTAGCATTTCAGAAATTTCGCCGTTAGTTGTATGAGAGTGTCTGTCACTTTCGTTATCATCTCGTCCTTCAGTCCAGTCACTCTGAAGTCTCCATGTATGAAACATGGGAACTGGCTTCAGAACTATCATTGCTGGATGTAAGATACCTCCTCTTCCTTTTCCTTCAGGTTTTAGCAGTTTCAGGCAAGTTATTGCCTGATGAAGGTTCGTAATCTTCAATGGTAATTCCTACTCCAGCAGGAACATTCACTCTCCTCTTTCTGCTACATAGGTACCATCAAATGCAGCACAGTTCATTATCACCATAATTTTCTTGCACTGCTTCTAAAGTTGCCTTTTTCATTCACTTGGCAACATTTTCAACAGCCTCAAGTACAGTTTTCGTTAATGTACAACATTTTTATGGTACGGTAGTAAGTCTAACACAGCACAAGACATTTCACCTCCAGCGTATCCTTTTCAATGCAGTGCAAACCATACATATATATCTCATTTTAATTTCATGGTGACCTGAATTTAAGTCTCTTGGAATTTGAAAATTCCGTCTCATTATCACAAACCTCACACACAAGTTCATATACTGTACATAAACCTCTATGTGAACCAGCCTCAAACAAATAAAGTTTTCCTTTGAGGCATATTCAGCATACTGCAGCTGTATACAAAGCACGGTCAATGTAGAGTATCCAGCGCCCATTGAACGAATATTGGTTAAACGAGCGTTGAGTGACTTTCGCCGATTTTGGAATAGACACTGACGCACTTAGGTTAGGTTAGGTTAGGTTAGGTTAGTTTAGGCTTTTATTATCCCGTCAAGATGAAGGTGAAAGTGATTGAGTGTAAATTTTTGTTTTTTAAGTTGGCAGTTCAAGTGCGTCGGTGTCTATTCCAAAATCGGCGGAAGTCGCTCAACGCTCGTTTCACCCGAATATTTCACACTTTTATCACTGCCAATGTTGCGCTATAAACCAATTTTTGCAAATCTAATGTAAAAGACTGCCTACGCAAGCAACAAGTTATACTAAATGTTTAGGATTAGTGTAAAACTGGCCTATGTCTCCTATAGTGGGCGGGACATAAGTAACATTCACCAAGAAACCTTTCTACAAGTATGCACCATAGAGTAAGTATAGGCCTATAGGTAGATTGAGTGCTCTTGATCTACTGCGCAGGGTACAAGAGCAGTGTTGCCAACTCGCTATCACTGAATCCCGCTAGACGAAACTTAAATATAAGTTATTTTCGAGCGAAAAAAAAGTTAATTTCCATAAAATACTTTAAACTCAAGCAATTCAAAATTTATTTATATATACTTTTCATTATACATCACATGCTTTAATATTGAATAATTGAAACTATGATTACCTGATTTAAATAGAGATTTTGTCAGGATCAACAAGATCAATAAATTGGATAGTTATTTTTTTGCTTGGTTGTTTAACGACGCTGTATCAACTATGAGGTTATTTAACGTGGATGGAATTGAGGAGCGAGACGATATTTTGCGAGATGAGGCCGAGGATTCGCCATAGGTTACCTGATATTTGCCTTAAGTTTAGGGAAAACTTCGGAAAAAACCCAACCAGATATTGCGCCTGAGCGCAACTCCAGATCAGTAGGCAAGCGCCTTAGCCGACTGAGCTATACCGGTGGCTGATACTAAATGTTCATTAGCAGTGAAGAAGTACTTGCAGTGGCGGAAATATCTCTGCTATTCGATGTAGGCTATGTGAAGTATGTAGGCTACTCAGTGAGCCATCACTTGATCCCTTCTTGTATGCAACCAGGATCAATAGTTTTAGGTTAATACTTATATAATATTAAATAAATTTATCTAAAATTGGATTAAACCAACGAAGCTTCTCGCCTGCTAAGCGAAGGAAATAAGCTAATCTACCCCGCTAAGCGGTATGGATTTTTTTTGCCGCTAAGCTAAACATAAAAAAGCTAGATTTAGCTTGAAAAAAGCTAAATTGGCAACAAGAGGGCTATAGTTCTCTTAGCAGTGTATCAACATTGGAAATGTAAGTCAAGTGACTTTGATATGCTATATACGATTATGTAATATTGTTATATGTGGGTTCTTGCTTGTGATTCATTAGTCAAATGTATTCAAAGAAAGATAATAGGTTAATATTTAAATTAATAATGCCATAAATGTGCCTGTTTTTCAGAAAGTAGCTTCTCAAATCTGAGCTCTGTATTAGACGCGCGCACGCGCACACACATATTTGAATATCAAGGATATTTTTCGCTTTTGTTTCGATGACAGTCATAGACGAGAAAATTATTTATTTTATTTAAAAACAAATTACGAGGTTGCAAATGCTATGAAAAATTTAAGAGTTTATTATTTTTTACTTTATAATTCTGCAGTGCTCGGGAAAAGTGACTTAAGTCAGTTTCCACAAACCTCTTTTGATAATTTATTGACAACTTACGGAACATCTGCTCGCTTGGAAAAAAAATACGTAAGTATTTCTCCCTTTACAATAATTCATACAGAAAAAAATCAAATCTATATAAACCATTAATTATCAAAAAAGGTTTGTGGAAACTGACTTATGTCACTTTTCCCAAGCACTGCAGAATTTCTGAAACAATTTTTTTCTTTTTATGTTCAACATTGTTTTTGATCATCATCATTCATAGATTCTAGTTCACACTAACACTTTGTTAAAAACTTAAAATTGTCCAGTCACACGTTAAAAAGTTTTAAAATTTATTAAAACAGGTTATATACCTGGACAGACGGCCCGTTTCGACGCGGTGTTGCGTCTTCGTCAGTGTCCCACGAACTACTGTTGAACTTGAATTCTGCGATTTGCATTCGTCAGTTGTAGGGGTGGGGGTGTGTTGCTCTTATGGTGGGAGGTGTTTGTTTGTGTTATGACGTATCATGATAACGTTTTTGTTTCTAAATAGAACATAATGTATATATTAATGAAGCTCTTCTTGTTTTATTTTGTACATCATATCGCATCTCCTCAGCTCTTTACACGACTTCCCAGGGGAGTCCTAAACAAACTCGTTCTCACAAGTATTTCCACAATTTACACTCAATCTTCTATCGAGTAAGTCATGTTGCAAAATGCGAACATAAACGTATGATTCGAGTAATAGTGCACCGCTGTGGAGTAATGTCAGCACGTCTGGCTATGAAACGAGCGGGTCTGGGTTCAAATTCTGGTTGGGTTTTTTTTCCGGGGTTTTCCCTCAACCAAATGAAGCAGAATTTCTGGATAATTTTTGGCGTTGAACCTCGGATTCATTTCGCCATCATTAATTCACATACCATCATCATCACCATCATCCATACAATAGCCCGGTTTAAGTTCACGGTGCGGCGTGCTGTACTTGTGCAAGAGCGCGGCTGTTCGGCTACCCAATCATTCACAAGAATAGGACAGAAAAGTGTCAAATATCGATTATTGCAGCTGTTTACACAATAGGATACGATATTGGCATTTCCAGCTGTCAAATATTATATTCATTCAAACAAGAGACGATCTACTTTTCCGTACGCCACCGAGTACTTCATAGACCTACTCTTAGTATCTCGTTAGATCTAAAATATTTTTCATTATCTTATTATTCAAATCTGCTTTACAGGGAGCTTTACCTGAAAAAACTAGATTTGCATAATTACGACGAGATTTGTACATAATTGTGTAATAATACTGTGTATTTGCCACATTTCGGTCCCCTGAACGATTTTCTCGTTGAAACTGCTTTTTTCCATTTTTCTCTTCTGAAGCAATTCAACGTCATACATTAGATTTGTCCAATCCATACTTTCTTGCGGCCTCTCTGTTGGTTGTTGTTTTGCCATAACGTACAACTGCAAGTTTGAAGCTTGCATCGTAACTACGCCGAATTCCTTAGCTTGATGATGGTTTTCACTCTAAATTTATTCGTATCGGCGTGAAACAGACTTTCTTACCAGTATCCAACTTCTTACTGAAACTGAGCTGAAATATACAAGCTCACGAAACAATAATTAAACACAATTTTAAGGCCAGGTAAAAGTTCGCATTGTTGCGTCATGAAATGCCGCCAGTTTCGCTTACAGACGCTAGCGGTATTGTTGCAAATGAGCATACATACATGGTATGTAAAAGCGTAGGTAGCGAATATAAGCCGCACCCTGATTTTTTGCAGTTGAAAATTGGATAAAAAGTGCGGCTTATATTCAGGCATTGCCCTTCCGCGCCCCTCCATATCTCTGCTCATGCATGAATGAGTAACGGCATGTGCAATATGAAGTTACGGCTACACTTCTTTACCTTGAAGAAGTTGGTCGATAGACTAGCAATGGCTCCCCGCAGACAGGAACAGACCAGCCACCACCAAGCCACGTGCTGCAGTATCATTACAAAGATGTACCAATAGAATCCAAGCTCCCAAATTTGCTCGTTGGCGGAGGACATGAAGAACTCTATGAGGACGAATAGTAGAGCCAACACTGGAATCAACACTACACATATCCTAGCTCTTCGCTTCTGTCCCAAGTACAGCTGCTTGCCGGTCACAGTAAAAAACTGCTTCTGTAACAAACAAAAAAATCTAGGTTCGCTGTCACAAACTGGTTTCAGAATTATGATGGAATAAAGTTTTTTATGTTACATTTTATATAGATCCTTATGACAAAGAGTTTGCCCAGTTTCTTATCAACGGACACAATTCGATTCCGAGCAGATCCCATGAGGAAGCGGTTGAAAAAGTGACTTTGTGTAGTTTTCTCTTATTCGTCTCCTAACAAGCTTCGTGGTGACATTGATGACAAATTTGCATTATTCATGGTCCAGCGTAGCATACTAGATCGACATCATTAGAATATTACAGCACTGTTTATAATATTATAGGCTTTCTACGTACAATGACGTTCAAAAATGTCTGACACTACTAATCGATAGTGATCGATAATTTGTTGGTGTAAGTGTGGATTCTTTAGTTATTACTTCTATGACTAGATGGCGAAGATAATGGTCACTGTTGCCAATCGTACATAAATATACCCATGTTATAGAATTCAATACTTCATTCCACTCTACTGATTGTAAAACAACACTGAGTTTGGCTGGAAACCATTGATATTGTCTATTAGAAGAATAGTTTATGCCTAATCTACATATTCATTTTCCCAGACACTTTTTTTTAGCGACTCTCAATAATGGAGCCACCTATTGTGAAGTACCGTAGTGGAACTATTTCAAAGTTTGTCAATTTTCCATATCTTTGATTCTGACTTATCCCGTTAGGAAGTTCGCTTACAAGATCAAAAATCGTAGGCGGGATACCTTTGAATGTCAGTGTACAGCTCATGAACGCATTATATTTCTGCATTGTTACATCAGTGCCCTGGGTGACTGGAGGAAGAAGTATTTGATGAAATACTGCGACTAGTGCTATCTTTTAGAATCCTGAGTACTACAATCAAAATATCGCCTATCTCTGTCACAGACGCGGTTATCAAAAAGAGGCACTGCTATTGGGGACATAGATCTCCTTAGTTTTCCGTGATTATTATGATAAAGAATCTTACAATGACATTGTGGAGAAACAATACAGGATTATTTATTTAGGGGTAGGGGTAAAATGATTTTTTTTCTCTCCACAGTAAAGACAGCATCGATCTTTTGGTCCACACCTGTGGAGTAACGGTTAGCGCGTCTGGCCGCGAAACCTGGTGACCCGGGTTCGATTCCCGGTCGGGGCAAGTTACCTGGTTGAGGTTTTTTTTTCCGGAGTTTTCCCTCAACCCAATATGAGCAAATGCTGGGTAACTTTCGGTGCTGGACCCCGGAATCATTTCACCGGCATTATCACCTTCATCTCATTCAGACGCTAAATAACCTAAGCTGTTGATAAAGCGTCGTAAAATAACCTAGTAAAATAAAAAAAAAAATCGATATTTTGGAGGCAAGCCAAAAGCAGAAGGCATTTTTTTTTGCAACATACAGCGTTGAACCTCAGTTTTGAAATGGAAGTGGGGACTATCTTCAGTGTTTGTCTCATGAATAAAACACAGTTAAATAATATAAGCATATTATTTTTGTTTTACAAGCAAACATTCTGATGGCGGCAGATAAAAAAGTTACTTTTTTTCTTCCACCATGTTAATAATGTCAAAAGAAGTGCTTATACAAATTTTGGCCACTGACCGCAATTACGAGGCCGTCCAGAAAGTGATTTTCTCTGGAGTCGTTTACAGAAAAAAGCACAATTGCATGGAAAGATTTATTGAAACAGATGCAGCAGTTGTTGCGCTATTTATCAATATGTCCCCCCTGGAATTGATTTGTCATACCATGGGATCAATTTGTATGTCGTAGAAGTCAGCCGCCTGGGATCGGAATCAGCGTTTGACAGCCGTCTGCAACTCTCTGTCGATCCCATGACGTGGCAAATGTCTCAATTCCGGTGGGAAATATGTAGAAAAATAGCTGAACAATCGCTGTATCTGTTTCAATAAATTTTTCCAGTGAAATTGTGTTTTCTTTATGTTAATGGCCCCTGGCGAGCTTATTTTTTTACGGCCTTGTAATTGCGGTCGAGTGGCCAAAATTTATATAAGCACTTCTTTTAACAATATTAACACGGTGAAAGAAAAAAAATTACCTTTTTTATCTGTCTCAATCAGAATGTTTGCTTGTTAGTTTACACAAATGATAGCGATTCTGACTTTCAAATTTAGCGAACCCGAACTCGGTTACCGACAGGGAATTGAGCATTAGTTCCATTCTGCTATGACTGTGTGTATTTTCCTTGTTTTGTTTTGCGCTATGTTATTTTAAGTAATGAAATTTTACCAAGAAGTCTTGCCTTTGATGAATGTCTGCTGCAGGCTCACAATTTTCAATGTGACAATATGGGCCCGAATTTTTTAAACCAAATGACGACGATCATTGAACAATTAAGCAAAAGAACATTATACAGAATCAAACATAAGCCAAGGAAGTACTGATCAACGTTTCCCCGGTTTCATTAACAAGTGTTCATACTTAATACGGAGTTATACTACCAGGGTGTGAATTAAGATTTCTGATGAGAGGGGCTAGAATCATAAATAGAGAATATCATACATAAAATTATTATTATTATTATTATTATTATTATTATTATTATTATTATTATTACGGTTCAACGCTTGGTCTAATAAAATTATATCCATGAGCAGGCTTAAGATAAGATGTGTAATTCCTAAGTTATTGATTGTTGTCAGTTTGCGGGTGATGATAATACATCAATATTATTTTCTTTGCTTACTTTATACTTTATGAAGTATACTCGTATTAAAACAATTATACTTTATGTGGGGGATAAAAGATATCCCTGGCAGGGATGTTCATAAGAATTTATGAGACGTGGATAACTTTCCAACAGGGGGAAATCCCTCCCCTTCCACCCGTTAATTCTTACCCTGTATACTACTATAACACTGGCATTAACAGTAATTGAGGGGTTTGGTAAAAGAACCAAGTAGCTCCACTTTTTCCACATTTCAGGTTTTATACTCACATATGTAGAAAAAAATTAATCTTTCATTTCGTAAAATAGCCATGTAGTTCCACAGCATATACTGTATAGTGTATATAGCCTAGATTTATAGCTGGTAAGGACAAATACTGTATCTACAGAGTATTTGGTAAGGGTCTGCCTCTTCCTGCCAGTGTATTATCTTTGGGGAAAGATCAAGGTAGCTCCGGAAATCTCAGTATGTACCACCATGTGACATGCCATTTTATAATACACTATTGTAAAAATATGAATCCATCAGCAGATGCAACTTCTGAATCACAAGGGTAATGAAATATGTCACTTTGTCTTCAGAACTGTCTACAAAGCAGAACATGGGCCAACAATAAAATTTTTACTAAAAATAAGTAAAAAACAATGTATAGAACTTAAAAGTGAATTTTTGTACCAATTTACTTAATAAACATGTACATATGGAAAAAAAAATATTGAAATTATATGTTATACTACACAGCTTTGGTGGAATAATCAGAATAATCATGTCATTAAAATAGTGATATTTGACGCAGAAATTATAACACATTTTTATTTTCTAAGTGAAGTACTGTACTCCAACCAGGAGAAAGTCTCAGGGGAATGAGACGCAGCGGAGTAATGCCGTGAATGAATGTTGATGTCGTAAGATGTCATAAGGTCACACACGTGGGTACACGCATCTCCATTGGCAAACTCTCAAAGTACAAACGATAACACTGATACACACATTTTTATACTACCCTAGTTACAAAATTAGATCACGGTTAATCTCCTTGTCTTTTAATCCCTCCATACAGGAAATAACATATGCAGGAGGGCGCATGTTTTTTAAACTGACTTTATAACGGTAATATTATCTATTTACTTCGCTCCAATAGATGACGCAATAGTAAGCACATCCCTTTCACGGTTAATCTCCTGGTTGGAGAACAGTACTTCTAAAATGTCTTACTGCAAGCTATATGAAAGTTCTGAATTCATAGGAAAGAACATGAATTTTTAAAACAGTTTTTTTTTAATTATCTCGGAATGTTCTAAAATGAAGCTACCTGGTTCTTTCACTGACTCCCTCAATTCTGTTCCATTAACCAGTGTTACTTTTAAGCCAGTGTTAAACTACATGTTAGCACCTGATGATGAAATCGGGTATTTAAATTTCAAGGAAATTTATTAAAACATTGATAAAATGAAGGAAGTGAAAATGGAGAACTCACCTGGAAGTCAGACCAGAGATTGAAGTAGCGCCCTACTTTGGTGACTTCCTTCCAGTGACACGGGATCACATAGAAGTGAGGCATTACATATAGGAAGTGAACCACCGAGTACATGAGTTCATCGAAACTAGCCTCCGAAGATGTGATGAACTCTATCCTGACCCGAGAGACATGATATGCATACAGGTTCATGGCGAAATAGAAGAGGATGGAATACAGCAGAGACAGAATGCACCTCCTGAAAGGTTCACCTGCAAAGAAAGATTAATTTTTTGAGATTTTTAATGCGTGAGATGGTGTAGCCAGTGAAGGTGTGATAAAGTTATTACTTCGAACGCATTTCCCTCCCCCATATATTTGGTACCTAATAGATTACGTCCATTTTTGGCTTTTCCCCCTTCACAATTTTCTAGAGCTCCTTCAGTGGAGCAGCGAAACCCGGAGTGAGAAAAGTGGCCAACAGGCTTGGAGCTCACATATTTAGTTGCAATCAGCCCCGAAGTCCTTTGCAAGACGCGTTTTCGCGTACCTTTTAAATTTCTCCTCCCATTTCCCCTCTCTTTTAATTCAATTCACAATATGTGCGAATTATTTATTGAGTGCAACTGTATAAATACAGTGTATTAAACGTGATATACGGTATTTCACTTCAATCTCTGAAGAAAATGACAAAGACTATCATCTAAAACTTGGAAGCAACTATCCAACTCACCTGGCTGAGAACACGAGAAGAATTATTCCATATCTAATTCCGGAAAAGCCTCAAGTCCTACGTGATATATCAGGTTATTCAAAAGTAAGTTACATATTTTCGCCGCCATAACCTTTTTTAAGAATTAAGATATACACAAAACAAGAACACACTTATACTCATAAAGATATGGAGTTTATTGGATTCAAGTAATTGATTAACTAGCGGACTTACTTGTGTTAATTAGGTAAGTCTGTGCGGCTTACAGCTGTTTCGGTGCTTCATCACACCATCCTCAGAGCCTACTAGATCTCGGCGACATCTCGAACTTCTCTGCCTGTTGTGTGTGAGTGTGATTGTTGAAAGATTTTTCAACACTTTTCAGCCTTATATTCAAGTGTTAAAAGTAGTGTACGCAAGATTCAAAATTGATTATTGGATTCAGTTTAAATGTTAAATATATCCGCCATTATGATCTTCAACAAGCAAAAATGTTTCTTCTATGTTGTGAACAGCATTTATTAATAGATCTGGTGATATATCTTCAATTTTTGCGAAATTGCATATTTTACTCGTAATATTAGTTAAAAAACTCTGTCTTTTAAATAACCCCACAGCCAAAAATCTGCTTGATTGATATCAGGGGAACGCGTTGGACAGGTGTTAGGGAAATGTCTGTTTATTATGCTATCACCAAACGTGTTACGTAACAATCGCTTAGCTGGTGTATAAATATGGGGAGGTAAAGTCAAAACCATTTTAAAACACAGTCAATGATAGTGATTTCAAAATTCAATAAGAAGTAAATTTACTTTTGAAACATTATAAACAAAACATGTTATCATGTTCATTAAAATAAATTAATGTGATAAATGAACAAATCCCATTGTTCGATACATACACATATGTGTTACCACTAAATGTATCGTCAATTAAAAAAAAATGTTATATCTATTTCAAAATGTAACTTACTTTTGAATAACCCTTTATTTATACTTAATTTGTGCCTTGTATACATTTGTGAAGTAATTTGATCTCTCAATTTAATACGATGAGTTGCAAAACGCAACGAAAATCAGACACAGGCCTATGTTTTTTTTTTCATTTAATTGGCTGCAGTGCGTTACAATGTTGAATGATAGTTTTGACCGCCGGTCATATACAGAGTGATTCAAAACCTCTGCGACAAACTCTGAGCGGTGATAGATCTAACAATAAGAAACCCTTTTTGTTAAACAACCTATGTCTTTTGATGTGTCGTTTCGAAGTTACCGTTGAAAATGTTTTTGGGAGGGCGTACGTCAATGATGCGAATGTGTGCATCCCTGTTTGTTTTTATTTTTTTATTTTATTGGGTTATTTTACGACGCTGTATCAACATCTCAGGTTATTTAGCGTCTGAATGATATGAAGGTGATAATGCCGGTGAAATGAGTCCGGGGTCCAACACCGAAAGTTACCCAGCATTTGCTCGTATTGGATTGAGGGAAAACCCCGGAAAAAACCTCAACCAGATAACTTGCCCCGACCGGGATTCGAACCCGGGCCACCTGGTATCGCGGCCAGACGCTCCCTGTTTGTTTGTTGAAATGTTTGTAAGAGATGAGAAGGGTTGTTGTTGTTTATTTACGTTTAATGTTCGATACCTTTTCCTTTCAGTTCAGTGTAATCATCAATTGAAATCGGATGTCTACGCGGTCTTGCACCAATGCACCGGGGACGAAGAGACCCATCGTCTCGAAGGCGCTGATAAATTCGAGCAAGCATTGTGTGGTAAAGGTGATTTCTGTTTTGAAACTGTTATTGGTACATGTGGAGAGCTCTTCCGTTTCCGTGACTCTCCCCATAACACATTACCATGTCGGCTAACTCGGGAAAAGTGTAGACATCCATTCCAATTGATGATTAGACTGAACTGAAAGGAAAAGGTATTGAACATTAAACGTAAACAAACAACAACAACCCTTCTAGTCTCTTACAAACATTTCAACAAACAAACAGGGGTGCACACATTCGCATACATTGGCATAGCCCGCTCAAAAACATTTTCAACTGTACCGGTAACTTCGAAACGACGCGTCAAAAGACATAGGGTGTTTTAAAAAAAGGGTTCCTTATTGCTAGATCTATCACCCCTCAGAGTTTGTCGCAGGGGTTTTGAATCACCCTATATAGGTATCACTCACTTATCAACATACAACATAGGCCTATGTTGTGCATAGTGAGATCTTAAGATTCAATAATAATAATAATAATAATAATAATAATAATAATAATAATAATAATAATAATAATAATAATAAACTCCACAATAAGAATCTTACTTGGATTTCGTCTCTGAAGAGGAAACAATCCAAGAATCTTCATGGAGTAGAATACTGGCTTCAACTCGTCGAAGAATTCAGCAGCCAGCTCCTCCGTTTCATGTGGGATCGTGATAACTTCCTGTCTGTATGTCAGGTCATTGTATAAAGATACGTCCTCCAACTGACGCCATTTGGTGACAGCAGGATTGCCATACATCTGGTCGAGAGGAATATCCGAGCCGACTCGACTTCGATGCATCATACTGGATCGTTATGGAACAGAACAATGATAATTTTAGACATTTCCTTTCGCAAACAGAGGTCAAGTTATAAAATTTGTAGAGTTCAGATCGATACTCTAGCCCTGATTTGAAAGGAAACAAGCCACTCATAAGAGAATAAAAAAAATAGACTTTGAAACTCAGTTAATATCTGTTCAGAATCAAAGAGTAATCCATCATCATCATCATCATCATCATCATCATCATCATCATCATCATCATCATCATCATCATCATCATCACGTGCAGTACGTACATTGATACTTTTCGTCACCAGAGTTGAACGTATTCCTTTTACTAGCATCAGACATTCAAAAGTAGCGGGATTCTCTGTTCATTACATTAGCAAGACAATCGCGTAAAAGAACATAAAATAAAAAAAGCGAGAAAAAAGACGCACGGTCAGTCTCTGAGGGATGAAGGTAATTAATCTCCACTTCTCTACACTAATTTAAATCTGGATATGCTAACATTATGGGAGAAACCCTGCTGCTGCTGCTGCTGCTGCATCGCCCCTACCACCACCACCACCACCACCACCACCAACTTTATGGAAGTCCTTTCACTGATCTTGTGAGAATTTTGAACCAACAGAAGACACCTGTGGGCCTAGTAAGAATCTTTGGTGATTTGGATATAGGCCTAGCCTACTCAGTGCTGTCATGGTAATTTTTTTCTTGACCATACGCCAAACACTTTATTTTTCTCCCTTGAAATATATTTTACTCATCTCTCTCTCTACCTCTTCGACAGTCATTTAATGATTTTTAATACATATTTTACGACGCTTCTTCAACTGCGATGGTTGCATTTTCTATTAATAGGTTTGTGGAAAAACCTCGGAAGAAATCTCAATCAGGTTACTTATCCCAACTAGGAGTTGAACCCTGTTCCGCTTGTTTCACAGTCAGACTTACTAACCGTTACTTAGAACATTTTAATATAAAAATTAGAGAATTATTGTTTTGATTTACATTGTCATAATTACAAAATAAGCTTGATTTAAGGAATATCCTATGAAGCCCTCATAGTAGATGCACACGTGTTTTGATGAATCTTGGAGCGTGTATCTGCAGCACTTTGGTGTTTTTCAATTATACAATTATGGCGATGGAGCATTTATGATCATAAACATCAATTAAGACAATTATACTAGGAACAGCAAATGAGAATCTAAGATCAGTACAGATCTCCGTGTAAAAATATATAGGGTGTTTCCGAGGTGGTATTACAAACTTTCAGGGATGATGGCGAAGGGCACATGTATCAATTTGGATAAGGAACCCTGGTCCGGAAATGACTGAGTCGAAAGTTATAAGCAAAAATAGTTGTGTGGAAATGAAATTGTAATTTGGCACCACGTGCCCTTCTTCCCTTAACTTTTGGAACAGTCATGGAAAAATGATATGGGCCCGATGTCTCCTTCGTGGGTACTTGTCCCTATACAATCTGTTAGCTTGTCTACTGTTCCCATTGGCTCATCCGTATTCGAAAATCAGGTCTGCTTATTCCGCTCTCGTGTACTCCTCCATTTCACTAGGACTGATCGACTGGACACTGCAACTTGTACACATACACAGACAGCGCATTGAATGGAATACTGTAAGTAGACAACGTAAACAACGTCAGATGAATACAGTATGTGTAAGATGTACAGATAAATACACATAAATAAGGTGTACAGAGGAATAAAATTATTTCATTTCCACAGAAATATTTTTGCTTGTAACTTTCGACTCGGTCATTTCCGGACCAGGGTTCCTTATCTCAAATTGATACATGTGCCCTTCGCCATCATCCTTGAAAGTTTGTAACACCACCTCGGAAACATTCTGTAGATCTCCATATAGGCCTACGGCACGCATACGCCGTATAGCTCCGTATAGGCAAAATTTTCTCTTCCCCATACGATTTATTAAAAAATTGTAGGTTCCCATACGCTGTGTGGTCCCATATGGCCATCATGACAGCACTGGGCCTACTGTATTTAAGTCTGACCAATATACACACAATCCCAAGATAGAAGGACGCGTCTTCGTTGGAAATCTAACCAAAGTTCACTAGATCTTTAGCTAAAAATACTACCACTTTGGCCGCAATATGAATATCATTATTATCTTAACAATCACCATGATTACGTCTTGAAATACTGGGTCTTTAGCCTTTTTTCTTTCTTACTTTTGTAATAATACATAAATCAGTATTTTTAACTAGAGACCACCACGATGGTCCAGTAACTAGAGGGCTCATAATTCTGGGGATCCGGGTTCGATTCCCGGCGTACCCCTGATTTACAACTTGTGTTGGGTAAGCCCGTGGTCCAGGTAACACAGGGGTTTTCTCCGGGAGGTCCGATACCCTGTGGATTCCAACAAATATCTCATCTCATCTCATCTCATCTCATCTCATCTCATCTCATCTCATCTCATCTCATCTCATCTCATCTCATCTCATCTCATCTCATCTCACCTCACCTCACCTCACCTCACCTCACCTCACCTCACCTCACCTCACCTCACATCTCATCTCATCTCATCTCATCTCATCTCATCTCATCTCATCTCATCTCATCTCATCTCATCTCATCTAATCTCATCTCTGCTGTAGAACAATCAAGTGTCCGCCATTAGTAAAAAAATAACATACATTAATAGCAAGACTCCCAAGTTGAATGGTCATTTATGACAACACAAAGCTACCAGCACTATCTAGGTATTAAAGAAGGGGACTCGTGCTCCGTGGCTATAACCTACTTGAGTATGAGTTCGATTACCGCTTGGACTGATTACTGGTTGGGTTTCTACCAAGATATCCACACCTGTGGAGTAATGGTTAGCGCGCCTGGCCGCGAAACCAGGTGGCCCGGGTTCGATTCCCGGTCGGGGCAAGTTACCTGGTTGAGGTTTTTTTCCGGGGTTTTCCCTCAATCCAATGTGAGCAAAGGCTGGGTAGCTTTCGGTGTTGGACCTCGGACTCGTTTCACCGGCATTATCACTTTCATCTCATTCAGATGCTAAATAACCTAGATGTTGATAAAGCGTCGTAAAATAACCTACTAAAATAAAAAAATCTACCAAGGTTTCCCCAAGTGTAAGACGAATGTCAAGTAATCCCATGGTGAATTTTCGAACACATCTCGCGATGACTGCCAGACGACTGCGCAGTTGATATATCATCGTTAAACTATAGATAAAAAGGACAAAACATACAGAAATAAGAAAATACACATATTCTATCTCTGCGGGATGGAAATAAAATAATGACATCTTTGTCGGGGATCAAATCCGAGTTAACTTGATTTGTAGATAAAAACACTATCATTCGAGACTAACTCACCTGGCTGAGAACCCGAGAAGAGTTATTCTACCTCAAACGCCGGGAAAGCCTAAAGTCATACACTATCATTCGAGTCACAAATAAATAGATACCGTTCAATTTCCTCAAGTGAATTTTCACGGAAAGGACTTTGCCATCTCATCCTCTACTGCCCATACTACAGTAAAACTTCGTTAATACCCTTCCACTTATAACGCAATCCCGTTCATTACGCACTTTTTATACGGTCCCTGGACACCTCATATATAGGCTAATCCTGCATAATTTTACCCTCTTATAAGGATTTCAAATCCCATTTGTAGCGGTTTTTTTCGGATCGGAAATGAGTAAAAAATTCCATACAAATTGGAAAACTTATGTTTTAAAAGCATAATGAAGAAATATGTTGCGGTGACTGTACTGAGTGTCAATGCACCACAAGAGCAAGGAAGACATTCACTCTCAACCTGAAAAAAACCGTCCAGTCTGGACTATCGAAAGTTGCACTTACCGGTGCTTTCCTTGGTATGAAAGGATTTTAACATTCAAAAGTCCCCCTGTCAATATATTCCTGTCATTTCTGTAAAATTTAGTCAAGCTTTGAATCCTGTGGAGTGTGCAGTAAGTGCAGTGTGAGCTCATATTTGCATTATGCACTAACTAATACACGATATGTTTCCCATGAAGTGGTGTCTAAATCTTTTCTCCATTTCATAAATCATTTCCCGTCTATAGCGCTGCTCCGGTTATAACGCTTTAAGGCCACAGTCTCTTGACGAGAGTGTTAACAGGATTATAATGTAATTGGTTGTCATAAATAAATATATTTCTTTACCGCAACAGAATCTTGTCTTCGCTTATTAATAACCAATAATAACCCTCGTTTACAAAAAACTTACGACTTTTCTTCATCTCCACGTGGAGAGAGTTTTGTCACAATTGTGAATAAAATGAAGTAGCAATCACTGAGCGATCGGGGATCGCTAGGAATGCGGCACCTGTGTAGGGGGTGGTCAGAATTGTTTGTATAGGAAGTCGTAAATCTGTTAGGCCTACATGGGCGTTCAAAGAAGTCATCGAACTGCACACGAGGAAACTGAACAGATTCTAAGTAAATCAAGATTTCAGGTATAACTCCCTGTAAAGTTGATTTGAATAATTTCGAGGGAAAAATTGTTCCGGAGCCTACGTTAAACCAAAGGTCCCGGGTTCGGTACCCGGCTCCGGAATAATTTTTCCCTCGAAATTATTCAGATTCTAGGTAGGTAGGTAGGGAATGGATTTATGGACCAACATACATACATACATACATACATACATACATACATACATACATACATAAATAAATACATACGAGGGAGAGTCAAAAAGTAACCTTAATAATTGTTTTATTAATTGAATATGTACAGTAAGACTACAAGCACTTCATGACTTTTAACATAGTATAACAGGAACACTTGCATTGAACGCAAGTGAGGACTATGTTGAAAAGTGATAAAAGTGTTTGTAGTCTTATTGTACATATTCAATTATTAAGGTTACTTTTTGACTCTCCCTCATACATACATACATACATACAGATAGACGGACGGGCAGACAGATGGGCCGATGATAAATAAACAAAGAAAGAAAAAAAAGAGAGAAAGAAAGAAACAAACACACAAATAAATAAATAAATAAATAAATAAAAAATAAATAAGCAAGCAAGCAAGCAAACAAACAACAAACAAATAAACAAACAAACAAACAAACAAACAAACAAACAAACAAAAAACAAACAAACAAAAAACAAACAAACAAATAAATAAATAAATAAATAAATAAATAAATAAATAAATAAATAAATAAATAAATAAATAAATAAATAAATAAATAAATAAATAAATAAATAAATAAATAAATAAATAAATAAATAAATAAATCTAACCAACCATTCAGAAGAGCTGAGAGAATAATTAAAATTTAGTTTATGTTCAATGAAAAAGTATTTTTTCAACTACTTGTAGTTAATATTACCTGAAATGAAACAAAAAAAGTCTTCCTAAGTTTAGGCCTACATTTTGTAATCTTATCAAGTACAATGAAACGGAAACAATGCGGCTTTGAGAGTATACTACACAAAAGGTTTTTCATATTTTAAATTATGTACTACCAGGTGCTACACGGCATGGTACCTCACGCTACGGTTGTTTTAATTAGGCCTACGTGCGTTTAATTTGAAGTAGCCTACATAGTAAACATAAATGCATGACAGTTTCCTCTTAGCGATGTTATCTTGAAATTTAACCGAGAAGGAAAGTATTGGGAATTAGAAACGCACCATTATCAGGTTGAATAATTGCAGCCAACTTATATTTTATTTGACGCTTATACTCCATATTTATTCATTATGTTGTAATCACTGTCGCGACCAAGTGGACACAGGTTTATTTCCTGCAGCAAGTGGAGATTTATCACTCTTCTGTATTGACTGGATGTGAGTCATTGTATTGTTTGTACTGGTGTTATCCTAGGAGATGACAATGCATCACGATAACTATATGAAAATATTATAGTCTGGATAATTAATTATCATTGTAATCAAGTAGGTACTGTTTGTTTACAAGAGTGACGATGGAACAGGGCAAAGGGCCAAAGCTTCAACATAGATTTAGTCTATACGTTACAATAATACAGAGGTGGCAAATTATTAAACTAAATCGTTTATTTTTTTAAATAAAATACAATTTGTCATATCAACTATCAGTATAATTCACAGAGTCTGTATTATTATAAATGTGATTGTTTACATCTTCCGGTATATTTTTCCAAGCAAAAAGGCCGGATATTAACCCACTTGAAAATCTGTGGTCTATACTGAAGAAGAAACTGAACAAAAAGAAACTTAAAACAAAACATGGATCATTGAAGCACTGTCTGATAGCCTATCTGGCTAAATGATGTCGATATTCAAAGAAAGTGTCAAACTTTGGTTTCCACCATGCCTGACAAAATCAGCATGTTAATGAAGAATAAGGAAATGTTTCTAGAATATTAGTAACCTCAAGACTAAATTTTCTGTTCATTATTTCTATAGATAAATACAGTTTTGTTGCACATGTACTCACTTTAGTGTAATAATTTGGCCACCTCTGTGTAAGTATTTCATTTTTACATTACATCTGTAATATTGTATGAAACAAAGGGCTATTACATTAACAACACACTACGTTTTATTTGCAGATGAGTAAACCACACTCACAGCTAACAATAAGAATGTAACTGAAGCTCTGTATACAATGAATAATGTAAAAGAAAATAACATAAATTCTAGGCCAAAACAAAGGATTTAAGATTCATTGTAATTAATTTCTCAGGAATTTATCAATAGTATCACTAGTAGTAGTAGTACTGGTACTATTACTAATAGTGGTAGTAGTAGTAGTAGTAGTAGTAGTAGTAATAATAGCAATTATTTTCTTCTATTACCGTGTATTTATTCCATGTAGTATAGTGTGTGAGTGTGTGTGTGTGTGTGTGTGTGTGTGTACGTGTGAACAGTATGTATGTAAACATTTTTAAATTATGGTTTATTTAACGACGCTCGCAACTACAGCGTCGCCAGTGTGCCAGAATTTTGTCTCGCAGGAGTTCTTTTACATGCCAGTAAATCTACTGACATCAGCCTGTCGCATTTAAGCTCACTTACATGCCATCGAGCTGGGCCGGGATCGAACCCGCAGTCTCGAGCGCAGAAGGCCAACGCTATACCCACTGCACTACCTAGGTCGACGCATGTATGTATGTATGTATGTATGTATGTATGTATGTATGTATGTATGTATGTATGTACCCACTTCACTTTACGACCATATAGTATATCATCATCATCATCATCATCATCATCATCATCATCATCATCATCATCATCATCATCATCATCATCATCCTGAAGCGCTACGTAGTGACCTTAGGCCTATTATATTAATTCTCATCCAGTTACATTTTCACATACACCAATTGATTGTGCTAAGGCTCACTGTGTTGTAGGTTTATTGAAGGCACATCACATGTCTCTAAACCGACCCCCTTCACAAGTTACCACCCTATAATTGGAGACATGATATGAAGTTGGATGTGGAATGGAGTTCGGACGGAATGATGTTTTAGAGTAACTCTTCTCGGGTTCTCAGCCAGGTGAGTTGGAGATTAGCTTCCAAGCTTTCGACGGCTAGCTCTGCCATCTTCTTCAGGGATGAAGAAAAAGATGGCAGAGCTAGCTGTCGAAAGCTTGGAAGCTGATCTCCAACTCACCTGGCTGAGAACCCGTGAAGAGTTATTCTATATCAAACGCCGGGAAAGCCTCAAGTCATACATGGAATGATGTTTTGTTTTTATTTTGTTATTACTCTCAAGGAAATACCCCTGCTACTCATTTCTGTTAGAGACTGAGTGAACTTCAGGGTCCCGAAAGGTTTGGATCATGTAAAAAATCCGTAACACTATCGGAAATCGAGCTAGCGACCTTCTGACTTGCAGCGCAACGCCTTAACCGCGAGTTCCCGTAAGTATAGTACTGCAAACATTTTTACAGCCACCTAATTATAAACAGCTTATCTCACAATTCATGATATCTTGAAATAGGCTATTGCATAAGGACTATAAGTATCATATTTACCATCCAATCATACGACGGGCCGACTGCATGTACACAACACCAAAGGCACGTATGTTTAGCGTTGCGTGGGAGTCACCGTCCTGTTTTCGCCTTCCACTTAGGTAATGAATATTTGTTTTCTAAGTCCTGTCATGTTGTCTGTTGCCGTGCTGACACCATATTACAGGAGTTTCATCGTATGCTCATCTGGTTAAAAACGAAGAAGCTCAAATAGAGGCTTAGGATAAACCGCGCTAATTATATGAACATTCTCGACAGATAGTTATATGGAAGGTTATTAACACCTGTCAGTTTGTATACTTACTGTTCGTAGTCATAATGAGGTCTCTTGAGAAACAACAAGTTAAAAACAAACAACTCTTACACAAACGAACTTATAAAATTAAATTCTGTTTTCTGTGTGCTTTCAGTGGGCTACAGCAGAGGATGTCAGTGGACTAGTTTCCACCTAACTAGAACTTGTACCGTCGCTTAAAACACTTATTAAAATTTAAGCTCAATTTTTTTTCTTCAGGAAACTTTGAAATGAATTGGCTACTCGTATACTATGTTATTGTATTTCAATGTGAAAGTGAAATCTTTTCAGAACACTTCGAGCTAACAAGCAAACATTCTGATAGGGGCAGATAAAAAAGTTAATTTTTTTTTTCTTCCACCATGTTAATAATGCCAATCGAAGTGCTTATACAAAGTTTGACCACTCGAATGCAATTACGAGGCAGTCCAGAAAGTAGTTTTCCCTGGGGCCGTTTTCAGAAAAAAAAGCACAACTCCATGGACAAATTTATTGAAACATAAACAGCAATTGTTGCGCTATTTTCCTTATATCCCTCACTGGAATTGAGACATTTGTCATACCATGGGATCAATTTTTGTATTCTTGTGTCTTAGAAGTCAGCCGCCTGGGATCGGAACCAGCGTTTGATAGCCGTCTGCACCTTTCTGTCAATCCCATGATATGACAAATGTCTCAATTCCGGTGGGGAATATGTTGAAAAATGGCTCAACAATTGCTGTGTCTGTTCCAATAATTTTTTTCAAATGAAATTGTGTTTTCTTTCTCTTAACGGCTCCTGGAAAACTTATTTTTTACGGCCCACACAATTGCGGTCGAGTGGCTAAAATTTGTATAAGCACTTCTTTTGACATTATTAACATGTGAAAGAAAAAAAATAACTTTTTTATCTGCCCCCATCAGAATGTTTGCTTGTCAGTCGACTCATTATTATGTTTATATATTTGAAAGTGAAGCTGATATTTTTAGAACACTTCGAATTCAATAAATTGGCTCATTACTATTTTACTGTATTTGAAATGTAGCTAATTTTTGTTTAGAACACTTGGAACTCAATGAGTCAATTAAGTAATTATTTTGTTAATATACTTAAAGGTAAAACTAATTTTTTCAGAACACTTCGAACTCAATTAACTCCTTACTAATTTATTGTATTTGAAAGTGAAGCTGATTTTTTTCAGAACATTTTGAATTCAGTTAACTCAATACAATGTTATTAAAATCGAAAATGAAGCTGTTTTTTCAGAACATTTTGAATTCAGTTAACTCAATACAATATTATTAAAATCGAAAATGAAGCTTTTTTTTTCAAAGCACTTCTAACTCTGTTTACTCATTTACAATGCTATTACATTTCAATGTGAAGCTGAAATTTTATTCAGAATATTTCGAATTCTACTGACTCATTATGTTACTATATTTAAAAGTTAAGCAGAAGTTTTCTCAGAACACATCGAACTCGGTTCATTACTATGTTATTACATTTGGAAATGAAACAGATAATTTTATAACACTTCGAATTCAGTTCACTCATTAATATGTTGTTACATTTGAAAAAGATGCCGATTTTTTCCAAAGCACTTCGAAATTGTTTGACTCATTACCATATAATTTATATTTGTCGCGTAACTTTTCAGTTCCTTCACAGTCTACATTTTACAAGTAACTGTGCATGAACAGACAACGATAACTTTTAGTTTCACAACGGCACTGTACCAGAGTATAATCTTGTTTTGTCGTTACATGAAGTCGTAAATTCTGTAACATTCTACAATATTGCATGTCGAGAATATTAAGTCTATTATGTACTAAGGGTAAAGTTCTTATCACTTCCAATAATGAGAATATAGTGCTTAATAGTATTACTTTCATTTATAACATTATGTAACCAAAGAACACAATATAAATAAACTGAATTATAGTTAATATCATAGTATGTACGTAATGGAATATTAATAACGATTATTAATAGTGGTCAAAGAGCTTAACTAACAATAACAAGAAAAAACAATCATGTAAAAATTGTTCTATTCCACAATAAAGAGAATGGAAAAGAACGGCCGACATATTACATTTTTAATTCAAAGCGAAGGTAAAATAAAGAGCCGAAGAAAGTCGACGAACCACTTACTCTGTTACCAGTAGATCTTGAAGGGCAGCCTCTTATCTGACGGATTGTTAGACCAGAGATTCAAGTCAAGTCTCAATAAAGAATATCAGCCGAGTAAATACGTGGTGTGTCTAAAAAGTTCGGTGAATGGTGTCATATCTGAACGGCAACTTGGCGTATGTGCTTGCGCATGCGCATGGTTCTTCAGAGACTTGGGGAGAATCGATACACAGCATGCAATGCATGTGACTGGCAGTGTAAACAGACTGCGACCAGTTGAGCGTAGTCAGTGTGAGAGGAAGTGTCACAGCGCAATGGAGCAACGTGCAAACATCAAGTTCTGCTATAAATTGGGGAAGGCTGCAACGGAGACACATGGAATGTTGGTGCAGGTGTACGGGAGGGAAGCCGTGAGCAGAAAATGTGTTTACGAATGGTTTAAACGCTTCCATGAAGGGAAGGAAACAATTGAGGATGAGCCACGTTCAGGTCGGTCATCGACAAGCAGAACCCCAGAAATGATCGAGAAAGTGCGACAAATGCTGGCACAAGATCGGTGACTGTCTCTAGGATTGATTGCGGAGGAATTTGACATTAGCAAGGACACGATGCACACCATCGTCCGCGATGATTTGGGTAAGCGGAAGATCTGCTCCCGATTTGTGCCGCACAAGCTCACAGACGAGCAGAAAGCAAAACGGATGGAAATTTCTGGTGATTTCATTTCCATGAGTGACCAGGATTCATTGCTTCTGAAAACCATCGTCACGGGAGATGAGACCTGGTGCTACCAGTTCGATCCGGAATCAAAACGGCAATCGATGTCATGGTGTTCACCGACTTCCCCGGGACCAAAAAAAAAAAAAAAAAAGAAAAAAAAAAGCCGTCTGCAAAAATCCAAGGTGAAAACACTGTTGATCAGCTTCTTCGACAACAACGGCATCATCCACAAGGAATTTGTTCCTGCAGGTCAAATCATTAATGCTGCGTTTTACCAGTCCGTTTTGAACCGATTGCTACAGCGTATCCGGCGGGTTCGGCCAGAGTTGCACAGGACTGGAACATGGATGCTGCTCCATGACAATGCCCCTACACACTGTGCGATCCGTGTGCGCCAATTCCTGGCTCAGAAGATGGTACGGAGGGTGTTCAAGAACAGTTACCATCTTCTGAGCCAGGAATTGGCGCACACGGATCGCACAGTGTGCAGGGGCATTGTCATGGAGCAGCATCCATTTTCCAGTCTGTGCAACTCTGGTCGAACCCGCCGGATACGCTGTAGCAATCGGTTCAAAACGGACTGGTAAAATGCAGCATTAATGATTTGACCTGCAGGAACAAATTCCTTGTGGATGATGCCGTTGTTGTCGAAGAAGCTGATCAACAGTGTTTTCACCTTGGATTTTTGCAGACGGCTTTTTTTTTTTGGTCCCGGGGAAGTCGGTGAACACCATGACATCGATTGCCGTTTTGATTCCGGATCGAACTGGTAGCACCAGGTCTCATCTCCCGTGACGATGGTTTTCAGAAGCAATGGATCCTGGTCACACATGGAAATGAAATCACCAGAAGTTTCCATCCATTTTGCTTTCTGCTCATCTGTGAGCTTGTGCGGCACAAATCGGGAGCAGATCTTCCGCTTACCCAAATCATCGCGGACGATGGTGTGCATCGTGTCCTTGCTAATGTCAAATTTCTCCGCAATCAATCCTAGAGACAGTCGCCTATCTTGTGCCAGCATTTGTCGCACTTTCTCGATCATTTCTGGGGTTCTCCTTGTCGATGGCCGACCTGAACGTGGCTGATCCTCAATTGTTTCCTTCCCTTCACGGAAGCGTTTAAACCATTCGTAAACACATTTTCTGCTCACGGCTTCCCTCCCGTACACCTACACCAACATTCCATGTGTCTCCGTTGCAGCCTTCCCCAATTTGTAGCAGAACTTGATGTTTGCACGTTGCTCCATTGCGCTGTGACACTTCCTCTCAAACTGACTACGTTCAACTGGTCGCAGTCTGTTTACACTGCCAGTCACATGCACTGCATGCTGTGTATCGATTTTCCCCAAGTCTCTGAAGAACCATACGCATGCGCAAGCACATGCGCCAAGTTGCCGTTCAGATATGACACCATTCACCGAACTTTTTAGACACACCACGTAGATAGTACAGCCAGTGCCATCGTTTCTGGCGTGTGAAATAAGTAATATAAATGTTGAGAGCGAGCATCTTATATTTTCTACAAAATGTAGGCGAGAAAGCTGACAACTGTGATAGACAGATTGCTGACGTCACATCTGTTTAGTAGATGGTACTACTCTCAGCCGAGGAGGCAACAGATGTCACTGACTGGACAGTGTACTGAAAGACACACCCCAGAAACGTGAAGTGCGAGTGTCTTGCCTTTGACACAGTAGGCAGATTGCTGACGTGACGTGTTGGGTGCTACCATTTTCAGCAGCACTGGTAACAAATGCTCACTGACTGGCTTTTTACTCAAGGACACGCGCCAAAAACGCTGGCACTGGCTATAACATGGTAAGCATAAAGGAGGGAAGAACATAAGGATGATGAGTTCTTACTCGATTCCCAGTAGATCTTCAAAAACAGCCGCTTACCTGACGAATTCTCAGACCAAAGACTCCAATCATGTCTCAATAAGAATCTCAGTCTAGCCAGGTAGAAGGTGACAAGGTAAGCATAATAAAGGGAAAAACATAGGATACACTAGCCATTTACTCGATTCCCAGTAGATCTCCAAAGACAGCCGCTTACACCGCGAGTTCTCAGGCCAAAGATTCTTATCAAGTCTCAGTAAAGAATCTCCGTCGAGCGAAGTAGATGGTGCAAGGCAAATATAATGGAGGGAAGAACGTAAGGATGATGAGCCATTTACTGTATTCCCAGTAGATCTCCAAAGACAGCCGCTTACACCGCGAGTTCTCAGACCAAAGATTCTTATCAAGTCTCAGTAAAGAATCTCCGTCGAGCCAAGTAGATGGTGCAAGGCAAATATAATGGAGGAAAGAACGTAAGGATGATGAGCCATTTACTCTATTCCCAGTAGATCTCCAAAGACAGCCGCTTACACCGCGAGTTCTCAGGCCAAAGATTCTTATCAAGTCTCAGTAAAGAATCTCCGTCGAGCCAAGTAGATGGTGCAAGGCAAATATAATGGAGGAAAGAACGTAAGGATGATGAGCCATTTACTCTATTCCCAGTAGATCTCCAAAGACAGCCGCTTACACCGCGAGTTCTCAGACCAAAGATTCTTATCAAGTCTCAGTAAAGAATCTCCGTCGAGCCAAGTAGATGGTGCAAGGCAAATATAATGGAGGGAAGAACGTAAGGATGATGAGCCATTTACTGTATTCCCAGTAGATCTCCAAAGACAGCCGCTTACACCGCGAGTTCTCAGACCAAGGATTCTTATCAAGTCTCAGTAAAGAATCTCCGTCGAGCCAAGTAGATGGTGCAAGGCAAATATAATGGAGGGAAGAACGTAAGGATGATGAGCCATTTACTCTATTCCCAGTAGATCTCCAAAGACAGCCGCTTACACCGCGAGTTCTCAGGCCAAAGATTCCTATCGAGTCTCAATAAAGAATCTCCGTCGAGCCAAGTAGATGGTGCAAGGCAAATATAATGGAGGGAAGAACACAAGGTAGTAGGAGATAAAATTAACAACCTATAGGAAGAAGGATATTGAAACAGGTTGGAAGTTGGGACCACTAAAGAAAGAAAATTGTAATTATCACAGTTGGTCATTTTTTTTATTTTGCGTTTATTTGATTTATTTTGTTGTACATGTTTTTGTTGCGCAACATAAAAATTAATTCTTCATTGTGTCGAAAAGAATGTGTGTTCTGAAATTCAGTTGAGTGTTCAGGATGTGCTGTGAGTGTGTTTTTGTATGTTTTGAAATTATCTTTCAGTCTGTCCATTGTAAAAGTCGCTGTAACTATTGCGTGATGATATGTGTACACCTGTTAACATTCAACTGAATTTAAAACACACACCCTTTTTACGACACAAACATGAACACATCCCACCACAATAGGAAATCAGAAGATAGCGTGGGACATTCACTAGACTTCGGACAATGAAGGATACCATTTCGAAACTAGTCAGCTAGGTAATTTTCTAATGTTAACACAGTAAAGAAGTTATAGGCCTATAGTTAATCAGTGATAAAAATTAATCTGTTTGTCAATATTATTATATTTAACATTATAAATGTTTTTTTTACCTGAAATCATCTACTCAGACAACAATTTTAATTCGGTAATTTGAGATTTGGCGTAAAGTTATTTTCTGCTGACATAATATTGTTTTCATATACCATACATTAAACATATTTTTTCCAAATTTAATCAACATTTGGGAAAAACTACAGCATGTGCTTTCAAAAATAGGCACAATCTAAACGTAAATTACTAATTAAACATTCTATCACTGCTGGTCGCTAAGTGGCGAGTATGAATTTTATTATTTGAAGTAACCTATACTACCGTAATACCACAGTCTAGTATATACGGCCACGAAGCTCAATACGTAGTAAATATGCATCCATAGATAGTTGCTAACCACTAGGATCGCTACTATTGCCTCATTACAGACAATGCGAAATAGTATTTGCACAGTCTATTATTCTTAGTACCATCATAAACTCAAGCTTCGTGACTGTATATACTAGACTGTGGTAGGCCTAATACATGTCTGTCTATAGCAACAACAATAACACAATATTTGTACGCTATACATTTTTTTATTGTGATAAACACTGTGCCCCAGCCTCTGAACACTCCCATAACTAGCGTATTCTAAAAATAGTTTTGTATTTATGTTGTTGTAGGATTGACAAAATACTATCGTTTGAGTAGTTGGAAATTATACAGAATGTTGCAGACATTCGCAGTAACACAAAGTTATCTTTCTTTAAATAGAACGCCCCATATTTCATTTCATGTGTTACACTATTCATCCTCATTCAAATTATATAAGCATGAACTATCATAGCTTTTTATTCAAGTTATTAAAAACACAAACAAATTTAAATACCATGTGTACATTGGGTAGTAACACTCGGTATGGGAAAAAGTTCTCGAACTGCGGGAAAATTCCGGAAATAAATTTAAAGAAACGTGCACTACTTGATTACTTACTTAGAGGAAGTGTTACAAATATGGACTACTATTTTGTTTTTTTTTTCATTTTGAAACATACATGTTTTGAATACTGAACGTAAAGTATCGTTCTGTTTATTACTGAATGTTCCTGTGAATGGTACATCGGACTTAGAAGTTCGAAAGATGTTATGAAATGTTTGAAAAAAATAATTTCCTCAAAATTTAACATATTACCCTCATAAAAATGGAGGTACAAATATGGGATACTATTAACAAAATTGCAAAGTCAAAATGGTCTCTACTAAGAAAAGTACAGATCAAGCATTCAGCATCTTCATTAGAAGGTGTTTTCCGAACCGTGATACTGAATCCAGATGAATCGTCTACTCAAGTCTTTACTCGAAATTGTTTTATGGCTTCATTGCATTTTCATAATCCAGTCCCTACAATGACACCTCCCTCAAATTATAATATTATGTTCCCATCTACGTCTCGGCCTCACCAAAAGTCTTTTTCCCTCTGGTCTCCAACTAACACTCTATATGCAGTTCTGGATTCACCCATACGTGATACATGTTCTACCCATCTCAAACGTCTGGATTTAATATTCCTAATTATGTGAGATGAAGAATACAATCCGTGCAGTTCTGTGTTGTGTAACTTTCTCCATTCTCCTGTAACTTCATCACTCTTAGCCCCAAATATTTTCCTAAGTACCTTATTCTCGAACACCCTTAACCTATATTCTTCTCTCAAAGTGAGAGTCCAAGTTTCATAACTATAAAGAACAACCGGTAATATAACTGAAGCGTCCAATTCCAAAACTGTCTAAATCCATTTTTTAAAAAAATTAGATAATGGCGGTTTCGTCATCTACCTAAATGTCTCTAGCAATTTTCTAATGAATGTTGTGCCTAAATTCCCTCTTTCCTTCCATAAATAAGCTTCAAATATGACGAACACTACAAACAATTAGGAAAAACGTTATCAGTTTTTGGCGTTTCCTGAAAGTTGTTAAGAATGGATGTAGACAGTTTTGGAATTGGAGGCTTACTGTTTTATAAATTCTAACTTTCATTTTTTTAGAGCAGACTGGTTGATAAAAGCTTCTCAACCTAATAATAAAAGGCATCTCCCATATTTATTCTGCGTTTAATTTCCTCTCGAGTATCATTTATATTTGTTACTTTTACTCCAAGAGCTTTGAATTTTTCCACCTCTTCCAAGGATAAATTTCCAGTTTTTATACTTCCATTTCGTACTATATTCTGGTCACGAGACATAATAATATACTTTGCTTTTTGGGACTTACTTCCAAATCTATCTCATTACTTGCAGTTTAAAATGTTAGCAAACAAAGAAACAAATGCTAGGGAAGTGATAAAACAAATGCTAGGAAAATTATAAAAAATAAACAAATGCTAGGGAAGTGACAAAAAGAAACAAATGCTACTGAAGTGATAAAATTGTAGCGATAAACAGTCATGGTAGGTTGAAACACGTCCTTTCGTACCGTTTTATTGTTCATAAGTAGTATGACATAGTAAAAGTGTAACAGTTTTTATAATTGTAGATTACCAAGTTTCGATTTCCAACAAGGAAGTTGATATTTATCTCTCTATGGACTGAATCTTTACACCTAGTATGGATTTTTCTTTTGTTTCAAATGATGAAAATGACACAGTGTTGACCGCACTACAAAGAAGTCCTGCGAATTGTGAAAGTCTAATATTTAGGCCTGTTTATAATACTCGCATGAGTATGGATGCAACGGAAAAATAAGTCTAATTTGGACGTAAATGATGATGTTGATAATTTGTTTCCTTATTTTGACTGTCTTTGGTAATAATTAGACAGAAATAAATGTCTTTAATTTAGAAAATTACTGAAACTGATGAGTACTTTCAAATGAAGTGGAGTTTGAGTTATGTGCTGACCTTACTCCATTTGTTTGTCAGTTTACCCCATCACATAACGTAAAGATCACATATTGACCGACATATGTAGGTCTGTATACGCCAGTGTTGTTGTAGTACAACTTATGTGGACACGCGTGGAATGCACCTGATGTGCTACATTGTTTTTATTTCCCATAACTTAACATGACAAAACACATCCCTCGTAAGCATTCCTATGAGAATATGAGAGTCGTTAAAAGTTTATCAGTCACACTACATCATTACAAGACTTGAAAATAGGTACGTACCTCGTATTATGTTTATTTCCAAGAACGGTGACTTCTAGTCTTCAATTTTTTGTTGTGTACTTTTGCGTGACGTTAATTTGAAATCAGATAATTAGAGAGTGATGTATTGCTGGTTGAGTTTTACGAAGCCCAGGAAACAGGCATCTCTTCCTTATTACAAATTCATGAATAACCTCACATTAATCCACGTTAAACATTCCCTCTACGTCGTTACATCTTCAATTAACGAATATACGAGTTTAATCCAATTGGAAATAAGTGTGGCTAGTCTTGAAAGAGCTCATATGAATTGTTACACTTGCAGTGCACGTTGGTAATGAATCGTTCTGCTAGAAAGAGTGTGCATTGCTGAGTTGATTAACAACATATTGGAATTTGACACACGAAATCAGAAACAAATTGTTAAACAGAAACAGGCACTAATTGCAGTTAATAATACAGTTCCTCAATCACGGAGTAGGAAAGCAGAAAAAATATATAATTTAAGGTAAATTGCCTTTCCTTAATGATTTCGTAATCGTTCCAATCAGACTCATTTGTAATTACACATACATGTACGAGTAAACCCACATAAATGGTGAGATATTTCCTTATTTACGAGTAGCAAGTCATGTGCACGCAATCGTAAGTAACGCAGCTATATGCCGCGAGAAAGTCACGATCTTGGGCAAAGATACTTCCTATAATGTGGATATTTTCCCATCGAGTAATAGGGCAAACTCGGCTAGTTTCGTGATACTAAGGTCTTGGTGCAAAAAATAAAGATCAAATAAAAATGAGTGTTTTTTAATGTACGTACATTATTAGATTTCAGGAAGTTACATGTCAGCATTTTTACCTCAAATAAATTTATACAATATTTACAAACAAGCAATATATATATATATATATGTATATATACAGGGTATTTCCGAGGTGATGTTATAAACTTTCAGGGATGATGGCGAAGGGCACATGTATCAATTTGAGATAAGGAACTAAGGTCCGGAAATGACTGAGTCGAAAGTTATAAGCAAAAATAGTTATGTGGAAATGGAATTGTAATTTGGCACCACGTGCCCTCCTTCCCTCAACTTTTGGAACAGTCATGGAAAAATGGTATGGGCCGGATGTCTCCTACGTGAGTACTAGGCCCGATACAATCTGTGAGCTTGTCTACTGTTCCCATTGGCTCATCCGTATTCGTAAATCACATCTGCTTATTCCGCTCTCGTGTACTCCTCCATTTCACTAGGACTGATCGACTGGACACTGCAACTTGTACACATACACTGCTGTCTACAGACGTGCATATCAGGACCGACCATGACCGTTACACATTGTGCTATCTGCATTGCTTTAGTGTAGTTTCCTGTCCCCATCCCTCAGACAGCGCACTGAATGGAATACTGTAAGTAGACAACGTAAACAACGTCAGATGAATACAGTATGTGTAAGATATACAGATAAATACACATAAATAAGGTGTATAGAGGAATAAAATTATTTCATTTCCACACAACTATTTTTGCTTGTAAGTTTCGACTCGGTCATTTCCGGACCAGGGTTCCTTATCTGAGATTGATACATGTGCCCTTCCCCATCATCCCTGAAAGTTTGTAACACCACCTCGGAAACATCCTGTATATACAGTAGAAAATCTATTATCTTTGGTAATCAAGGGGATGGACTAAACGGTTAATCGAAAAAATCGGATAATCCGTACCACAAATATTTTCATAAATTAAATGCGTAATATTCATATTTCGTAATTTGAAGCTCCTGCCTTACTGCAACAGCTGACGTCTTCATACTACACACTGCGCTGTACAATATTTTTCTGGTTATAACTAATAAACACAATGAAGTGCAGTAATACGTAGCAATTTATCCTAACACCAATCTAGTATTCTGATGCGAGAAGAGCCGTAATTTTTTTCCTTTCCCAAATCACTCAATTATTTTCACTTTTTTTTCGATACTTAGCAAAACTCGTTTTCTTTTGACACCCATGGAAGACATTTTGCATAGAAGTTACACACTACGGCCACTCGAGTGGTAGGACAGTGACTGAATAGTGAACGAGTTCGCAGTTATATGGGTGTTCTTGGGGTCGTTTCTTTAAAAGTAGACAGTGACTATACTGCAAATTGGGAAAAACAACCATCTCACAGTAATTGTTTCCATTGTCGGCAGCGGTATCATTCTTACTGCATACTGTGTAATGGGAAAGGCTTGTAGTAACCTCCTTTAGTAAAAAAGTGCGTACAATATTAATTTTTTTCTGCAGCAAAAAGAAAAAAAAAGAGCGTGAAGAAGATAGTCGGATAATTCGCCGATCTGTTAACAGGGTGACGAATAATCGGGGTTCTACTGTAAACAAAAAAAAAAAAAGCATTCTAGAATGGTTGGTATAATTTCGTGATAGTACAAGAATATTTTCGTGATAGTCCTTAAATTCAAAATATTTAGATTGGTCCCTTCAATCAAATTTTAAATTCCTCAGTCAGTTTCATATCTAAAACCTAAACAATTAAAGTTATTTCGGTATTTTGAAAGGCCATGACATGTTTCATGAAACAACTGACACACAACTGACCCCCTGAATCCATCTTTCACGATGCTTGCCGTCCTAGAAATTTCCTGAGCAAGACCGCAACAAATAATTAGGCTTGTCATCTGACTTTTCTTTAAGCACAGATCTCCTCGTTGTCTACCTCTTTTAACTCACTTGAAAGGCTGGAAATGTCATTCTCACCGATTGCTGCTTTGGTCCCTTCTGGTTCTCGTCTAACTTGCCAAGAAAAAGACGAGGTTTCTCTGCGGCAGTTTTCCCTTGTTTAGGACACAATAAATTGCCTCTTTCATATTATTTACATTACATTTCTTCCCACATTTGAACCTAAGATTATCTGCCATCTGCGACATGCACAACACGCACAATACAGAGTGATTCACGAGGATTTACCGTCCTTTATGAACATTATTTCCGAAGACATTCTGAGCAAAAAAGTCATATAAACATGGGTCCTATTCCCAATATTTACAGAGTTACGTTTCATTATTGGAACGCATTGCTGTGAACGCGTGATCTTAGTCAGCGTGCAGTCAGCAGCCAACGCGAGATCTACGGAAATCAAAGATAGCCGTATGCAGTTACATAGAGCGACGAGTGCCGTTCACAAGCGTGCGGCCAAGTGTACTCAAGCGGACGGCGACATTTTTAAAATGTGTTGTAAACTCTCGAAAATTCTAAATTAGGATGCAAAATTGAACTGCAAGTAATTAAGTCGGTGGAAGTGGTGTGATTTGTAATAATTGTTGTGATAAGTGTGTAAGAATAATATAATTTTCTAGTTAAAAATTGAAAAAGATGTCTGCACGAAGCAATTAAGGAGTTCACAGCACATTTTTAGCTTCATAATACTGGGCAATTAAAGGAATGATATTTCTGAATGGTTCATTCTCTATTTGTATTATTCTTTTACCTTCAAAACGTATTTTACAAACAACTTTAAATTAGTGTAACTCTGAAAATATTGAGAATAGGAACTATGTTTATGTGACATTTTTTGCTCAAAATGTCTTCAGAAATAAGCTCCGTAAACGACGGTAAATCCTCATGAATCACCGTGTATATCACAGATGCTATGAACACACACACACAACTATTTTATGTTTCATACATTTGATATTTATTCCACCACAGAGTGTTGTTATAGTGTACACAAAATTTAAAGACAAAAAAATACCCTCCTGGAATGAGAAAAAATGCTAAGAAAATAATCTTCCAAGATAAGGATCTGTTATATAATCCGTGCATTGATAAGTTTATATTTTTCACCAAGAAGTACACAATGTCAGTGCTTATCTATGAAAACAATTTGGACCACAAAACTCAGCAAATAACTCTTCATTTAGCAAAGGAAATCGGATGGTATATTCACTCACAAATTAAAAGCAATAGATCTCACATTTCTTCCAGTAATTAAAAAAAAATTCACTCACGTCATTGCAAGAGCGCCATTTATACTATACCATCAAAATTACATTTGTCACTGTTCTAATTTCGTGGTAAATTTAAATAAACAATATCACGAAATTAGGCCTAGGGCAAGGATACCACGCCAAGCACTAAATTACCGCACCCCTTTAGGAACAAGATCTTTTGAACGTCCGCTGAAACGATGGAGTGAGACCGTAACACGCCACCAGGCTTATTAATACGTGATTGGAAAAAAGAAGACGAAATTAGCCGTGTCACGAAATTATCCAAGTTTGCTCTACTCTTTGCTGCATTAGGTGGAAGTTTGGCGGCATGCTGACCCCACGCCATGGGAGACCAACATGTGTTAAAATGAGTGTATAGTCTACTCGCGACAGAAATGAAACGCCTTACGCGGTAAATGTGTAGTATTTAATGCTCGTGTAATGTGGGACGATAGGCATAGTTAGTGTTGAATTTAAGATTTTTATATTCAATACTCTTCAGAAATTAAAAATGAAACAATTTCTCACCTTGCATTCTCGCACTAGTTCCAGTCCACTCTTCTTAATTTTATGTTCGTATTTTTGTTCTTTAAATTTTTGTTAAATTTCACTGCTTGTGTATTTTGTAACCTGGTAGAGTGTAAGAGAAGGCCCTAAGGTCTTAACTCTACCAGTTTAAATAAATCATTATTATTATTATTATTATTATTATTATTATTATTATTATTATTATTATTATTATTATTAGTTTATGTTTCAATTTCCGGCGGTTAATTTGCCGCCTATCTTTCACGTCACGCTCTCGTTCGTTCAGTTTATATTCCATAGCTAAAGCTGGAATCCTATAGTTCGGCATTCTTCGTATATATTCACACCATATTCTGTTGCTTCTCTTTAGCTTCTGCAGGAATGGTTCCATCCCTAGTTTCTTTCGAATATATCTACGGTATGTGCTATTTATGTTGCAGTGTAACTATACCCTAACGTACTTTTCCGATTAATGTTTTTATGAAACTAACAATAATGCGATTTTTTTACTCAATGGCGGGGAACTGACTGCATCATTCACCCAAGTATCTATTGGGAACATTTACTGATGAGTATAATGACTCATCCATGAAAAAAAAACAGATAAAGCCATTTAACATGTTAAATACGATTTAACGCACTCAAATTGCTAGATCGTATATAATTATTTCTAAAAAAAATGAAGAATTGTTCAAAATCAAACACAATTAATGGACACAAATGTGGAATCAGACTAGAGATTCGTTAAAATAAATTTGAACGACTTTAGACAGATTTTAAATTAAGTCTACTATAATTTTATGAAAAATAGAATGGTGAAGAAATATCTGGGTGTTTAATTTACTTGATAAGTATTACTATTATTGAAGTAAATCCCGAAAAGACTAAGTATATGATTATGTCTCGTGACCAGAATATTGTACGAAATGGAATTATAAAAATTGGAGATTTATCCTTCGAAGAGGTGGAAAAGTTCAGATATCTTGGAGCAACAGTAACAAATATAAATGACACTCGAGAGGAAATTAAATGCAGAATAAACATGGGAAATGCCTGTTATTATTCGGTTGAGAAGATTTTGTCATCTAGTCTGCTGTCAAAAAATCTCAAAGTTAGAATTTATAAAACAGTTATACAGTATTACAGATTATTTTGTATGGTTGTGAAACTTGGACTCTCACTTTGAGAGAGGAACAGAGATTAAGGGTGTTTGAGAATAAGGTTCTTAGGAAAATATTTGGGGCTAAGAGGGATGAAGTTACAGGAGAATGGTGAAAGTTACACAACGCAGAGCTGCACGCATTGTATTCTTCACCTGACATAATTAGGAACATTAAATCCAGACGTTTGAGATGGGTAGGGCATGTAGCACGTATGGGCGAATCCAGAAATGCATATAGAGTGTTAGTTGGGAGGCCGGCGGGAAAAGACCTTTGGGGAGGCCGAGACGTAGATGGGAAGATAATATTAAAATGAATTTGAGTGAGGTGGGATATGATGGTAGAGACTGGATTAATCTTGCTTAGGATAGGGACCAATGGCGGGCTTATGTGAGGGCGGCAATGAACCTTTGGGTTCCTTAAAAGCCAGTAAGTAAGTAAGTACGTAAGTAAGTAAGTAAGTAAGTAAGTAAGTAAGTAAGTAAGTAAGTAAGTAAGTACGTAAGTAAGTAAATAAGTAAGTAAGTATTATTAAATAATTTAAAGGAATTCATATTTAACGTGAATTATGTAGGCAATCACGTACTTACTCTTTTACGAATAATCAGAACGTGTGGATATTGTACATACGTTTGGTATGATGTATTCGATCTCATTTTGAGATCAGAATATGGTGAATTTAATTTATATTATTTAGTGCTATAGTCCAAATGGTAGTGTTTCCGGCTACAAATAAACGAATCCATGACAAAATTTTCCTATCACTTACGCTTAATGAATTCTTCAGTATTAAATGGAATATCATTCGGAGTATCTCGTGCTCGCAGAGAATTTTGCTGTTATCTGTTGTTATAATCATTAGGCGTGTCTTTAGGAATGAAGATTTTCACCAGCGCTTATGATCTTTCTCTTATGTTTTTGGTGGAACTGTCGTCAATGACTATTGTGAAGATTGTTTTTTTAAATTCTCTGGCTTTCTGCACATTTTGTTGTAACAGTTATGTACGTCCATTTTACAAATGTTTCCAGCTCTTCGTTTCAGTTATTTGAACTGTTGCGTTGTAAGTTGCTTTAGCTCGTGTAGTTGTTTCTTGATACATTTGTCGTACTTCACATATACTTCTTTTAGTTTTCTGCTGGGATGCAATCTTGTTTTATTCAAGAGAGCTCTTTTCTAAAATACACAACTGTAGATACCGAGTTTTGAAAAATCTCTTTTATTTCAAGATCAATTTACTGACATACTTACCAACTTTAGCTTAATTCTGATAGCACCATTGGATTCTCCTGACCCAAAAACATAAGGATACGCTAAAACCTCAAAATCGAAAAAAATGTAGATAACGAGTTTTGTGAAAACGCCCCTCAATTCTAATACAGTCTGTGATAACTAAAGTAACGCTATTCACAAATTCCTTCGTGATCTTGTTATTCCGTGAATTTAGGATAGAAGTTGACTAGTCTAAATTTCTTCAGACTCCATTTCCGAAACGACCTCATTTTGTATTTTTGTTACAAATTTGCGGGATAAGTAATTAATTCCTTTGTTTAGGTTCTAACAAATTCCCATAATGATGTAGCCTGAGATGGTTTCTGATTTACTAACAAATCATTTGTCGATGTGAGATATCAGTGAAATGCTACAGGCAGTTATAATTACAGTAGAACCTCTATTATCCGTGGTAATGAAAGGGGTGGGCTGAACGGTTAATTGAATAATAGGATAATCCGTACCATAAAATTTTTTCGTAAATTTAGTGAATAATATTTACATTTTGGTAATTTCCTCTATGGCCTTGTATTTAACACGCTAGGTAGTGGATCACAAGTTCACTAATTTAATGCCCGTGTGCACCATTCTCGATTAAAATTTGACCATGGTTAAATCGGCATTGACCATCTTCAACGCCAATTTGCAGAGTATCAACCTCGATCAAAGTTAAACAAGCGAGTTGATGATGATCGAATTTGATCATGGATGTGGAACCGATTATCTTGAATTGAACATGGCCAAGTCGAGAAAACCAAAATGGCGGCACGATTTGACGTACTTGATGGAATTGAAGATGAAATGATGTATCTTGAACACGCAAATCACTGCGGAAGTAACAGAATTGGTGTTATTGTAAAAAGATAAGTTTGTAGATGAATAATAAAAATGTTTTTTTTTTTCTCAAAATAGACTAATGTTTTACATATGTTTCTGCTTTGGAAGATCGGGACTTTACTTGAGGACAAAATATTATTTAGGCCTAACTGTCCAATTTTGTTAACATAGGTAATAATAAAGTAGTTATTCTATACCGGTAATAATATAGTAAAACTAAATGACCATTTTGTAGAATGCGAGATTATCAGTTATTAGCTATAGATTTGCCGTTTGAAACTATTAGGACCTACATGACGTTTTGGACAATTAGGCTATTTACGCTTGAATTAAGAGAAATTGCACGAATACCTTCCTTTCCCTCTTACTCCAAAATTCCAAACTTGTGAACACAAAATAAATGGATAAATTTCAGAACAAGGATACTTTCCTTTCCCTCTTACTCCAAAATTCCAACTTTGTGCACACAAAATAAATTGGCACTAAAAACTTCCTTTTCGTATGCATGATGATGCGTATACGAGATACACAGACGAATTGCTTTTTTTTTTTATTTTAAAATAATTTTTAGCGAGGTATCCGTATACTGAAATTTTCCCAAATAAATTATTGTCTTTTCGTAAGCAAGCTGATGAGCATTCGACAAACACATACAAATCTGCTCTTTTTAGTAGCCTATTTCAAGATAATTGTCAGTGAAGTATCCGTATACTGAAATTTTCCCAATTATCATCAATAATATGAAATAACCACGGTATAAATTACGTTACAAATTATGTGGAATTATGTAAACACGTATAACTCATGTTGAATTGTGAGGTTAAATCCAACTTCCTTCAGTACTTTTATTCTCTAATATGAATGCAGAATTGCTGACGAGTTCTAAAAGAATTCCCACTTTTAACTGTAAGAAGTTCGGTGCTGTTTTCTTTTTTTCTTCCATGATTATTGAAACTTGTTATTTGAAAACTGCGAGGATGTTTGAAACAGTCCGACAAACAAAATCGAAGCGATAATTGACAGAGTGCGTTCGTTCGCTGTTTTATACGCGGTAACCTAGCACTCAGATGATTCTTCTCAAGTGAGCGTACCGTCAGCTGACGGTACTAAGTTGATCGAGGGAAAATGTCGGTGCACCGCATCTGTAACTTGATCATTGTCAATAAGTAATCATGTTTCCGTGATTGCTGATAAACGGGCTAGATGATCGAGAATGGTGCACACGGCCATAAGTCTGGTTGTCAACGACGGTTTTTAAGAGGCAAGGAAACTCCCTGTAATGGCTACCTGTGAAAAGGTATGAATAGTGAAGATCTTTATACATTCCAAACTCATATCCTATTTCCTCGAACCACTCATTATTTACAATTTTCTTCCCGATACTTAGCACGACAAGATTTCTTTTGACACCAGAAGAAACATTTTATACAGAAGTATACAGTACGAAAATTCGAACAGTAGACTATAGTGATTAAGGGTAAAGGCTTGTAATAACACTCTAGAAAAAATAACGTGCTAATACAATGTATAGGACTTTATATATTTCTGCCGAAAAAAAGCGAGAGAAAGACAGGCGAATAATCCACCAATCGGTTAATAGGCTGACGGATAATCGGGGTTCTACTGTATCAACAACGCGGAATTCTTACAGTTATAAATAGAATTGGTTATTTCCAATGTTAAGAATGATTAAGTTATGAGCACAACGTTTGTTATCGTCTCTAGAATTATCCCAAGATTTGTGTTTAGCATTGTAGATCTATCACCAATTTAAAATTTTTCTGCTAGTTAATGCAATTGATTTAATTTCAGATTCACAAGAAATAATGTTCAGCATATCGGGGCAGACAGAGAAGTTGTTCTACAAATCACCGAAAGGGCGACAGACCCAGCAATTTTTCCATAAAATGGAGAAGTCAATGGGCTTCTTCCAGTCGATTGATAATAACCCGGTTCGTAAAGACGTTAAATTCCCCATCGTGTTGCTACGACTGTTGGGCGTTCTGCCAGTGCAAGATTCTCCCTCAGGTACTGGAACGGTCTATTTTCACGTGTAAGCTAGTAATACAAGCATGTTTAAACTCATGTTTTTAATTCTTCTTTCACACTTCCTTCACTTGTTACATTCCTTCACTTTATATTTTTTAATAATTTCCTATCTTTTTTCTTCCTTATTTAGGTATTATTTTTGCTCTAGTTTTACTGTTCACACTTCTTTTTCTATTTACAATATCGTTACGGTAGCCAATAGAAAATATGTGATTGTGCAAAAATATATTTCCAGTATGCAAGTTTTCAGTAACCCCGATAAATTAAAAAGTGGTTTTGGACATGGCGTCTGTCTGTGGACGCCATTTCTCCTGAACTATTGAAAGAATTTTGTTCATACTCAGTACATGAGAGTCAATTTATCGGGGAACGAGACGTATGAAATGTAATAATTTTAATAAAAAGTTGATAGATTTCTACTCGAAATTAAAAACACACAATGATGCTCTATTTATGGAATAGGTAGACGATTTTCTTGGCAAACTTTTGTTTTTGTGGATTACACTGACAAATAAGAAAGAGCTATTAGCATTTACGAAGAATATTCTGCTAGGAAAAATCAGTTATTATGTATAGAATTATATACAATTTTCATAGTGAATTTTGTTACTCTGGATTTCGTTCTAGCCTCGTCTTCTATTCACATGCCAGGTACTAAGGAGGCGCTGACTGTCCTCACTTTAAAGCCATTTGTTACCCGTGAGTGAGTCAGTAAAGTGTAATATATCGACTTTAATTTTCTTTCTTCCTTTAGTCCTGCCTTTTTTCCTTCCTTCTTGTCTTTCTTTCCTCTTATCTTTTTTCCTTTCATACTTCTTTTCTTTCTTCACTCTTTTTTCTTTCATCCTTTCTTTCTTCCCTTTGTCCTTCCTATCTTTCTTTCTTTCTTTCTTTCTTTCTTTCTTTCTTTCTTTCTTTCTTTCTTTCCTTTTCCCCCTCTTTTTCATTTTTTCTTTCTTATTTTTGTCCTCCTTCCTATCCATCTTCTAGCCTTTCTTTCTTCTTTTCATCCTTATTTCTTTATTTCATCCCTCTTTTTTCTTTCATCATTTCTTCCTTCCTTTTGTCCTCTTCCTTCTTTCTTTCAGCCTATCTTTCTTCGTTTCATCCTTGTTTCTTTCTTTATTCCCTCTTTTTCTTCCATACTTTCTTCGTTCCGTTCTTCTTCCTTTCTTTCTTTCGTTTTTTTCTTCCATTCTTTTGTTCCTTTTTCTTCCATTCTTTCTTCTTTTTGTATTTCTTTTTCCTTTCGTCTTTTTATCTTCTTTCCTCTGTTTTCTTTTCCTTCCGTCCTTCTTTCTTTCTGTCTTTCTTTCTTTCTTTCTTTCTTCCTTCCTTTCTTCCTTTCTTCCTTCCTTCTTTCCTTCCTTCCCTCCTTTCTTTCTTTCTTTCTTTCTTTCTTTCTTTCTTTCTTTCTTCATTTTCTTAAATTACTTTTCAGCCTTCCTTCAATCACATCTTTTCTTTTTTCTCTTCCGTCAGTATTTTCTAGTTTCTTTGCTTGTTGCCTTCTATTTCTTTGTTTTCACTATCTTATTTTATTACATGTTTTTTTTTGTTTTTCCTTATTTAGGCCTATATGTCTCCTGTATTAAACATTTCTCTTTGTCTTTCTTTTTCCCTTTGCTGCTTAGTTTTCCCTTCTTTTTCATTTCTATAAATTTTTTGTGTTTCAATCATCATTTGCTTTCGTCGTTCTTCCTTGCTTTCTTTTTTATTTAATTTCTCTTTCTTGTCCGCGTCTTAATAACCTTAATAATATTATTAATGAATAGAGTCTGCATTTCCATGCACTATCAAATCTTAAAACAAGCACTATCATATGACAAAACTCCATAATGAAGCGAAAAAACAGTAAAAATATGCACTATCAAAATCGAGTTGTACATTATGTTACATTTTTATTTTATTTTGAATCATTGTATTAGAACTAATTTCTCAGATTTCCTTCACTTAAGCTCATGTGTTTGTCTGAAGAACGTTCTAGAACACAGAAAATTATCTTTTTACGTCACAAGAAGTGACAGGTGCGTACTTAAGTGAAGAAATTTTGGAAAAAGTGAGGCCGAATTGTAAGTATTTTGAATTTCCGCATGGCCATGACTACATCGGGAATCGAATCTGCGCGTTTCCGGCTTTGCAGCATTACGCCTTAACTGCGACGCTATCGCGCGTCCTAAAATACGAAAGTGCTTACGTCTTTATTAAAACAAACACATTAAACTACATCACCGTCCATCTTCAGAAATTCCTTTCCCTCAATCCAATTTAACACAAGATCTCTTTTTGCAGTTCTAATAGCAGCTATAGCAACACTTCACAATTCGACACAAAAGTATACTTAAATGCAGTTTGCAAGCATTCTACTTCTGCCTTCTTTTCTTTCAATATTTTGATCTGTGGCTTGTAGCGCGCAAGTGTTGGAGATTGAAAATACCAGTGTAACAAAGGGAGAGTGTAGTAGTAGTAGTAGTAGTAGTAGTAGTAGTAGTAGTAGTAGTAGTAGTAGTAGTAGTAGTAATAATAATAATAATAATAATAATAATAATAATAATAATAATAATAATAATTTATTTTAGCTGGCAGAGTTAAGGCCGTAAGGCCTTCTCTTCCACTCAACCAGCAAAATGTATACATACATATGTATACAAAGAATTCAACAATTTGATTTAAATAAGAGTTACATGTATACAAGAGTTATTTACGAATTAAACAGCAAAAAACTATGAACTATTAATTAAACAATGAAATACGAACTGTGTAGCAGAATTAAGCTAACATAAATAGAATGTTAATATATTTCAAATAATGTTAGATAATAGAAAGAGATTATTATGAGACAATTTTGAAAACACAACACTACGGGGTAGTTGAAAGTTGAAAGAATAGTTGTCAGGTAGGACGTCACGAAACCATATAGGTTTATTTTATTTTTTTCTCAATAGACAAATAACTTGGAAATACCAGATTATACAAGCAACCTTCATAAAAGCCACTATTATGCAAGTTATATTCAGTAAAGCCAGGAGAAAGTACATAATATGTAATGTAAAAGTATAAATATGCGATATTAAATCTAAAAATCTTCAAAATACTGTAGGCATTATGCATGAATTTACTCCCAAAAAGGCCGAAACATGCAAACATGCAGGCCTATGGGAAAAATTCGGTTATTTGAAACCGATGTCATAAAGCGAATATTTGCAAAGTTTGAGAAGTGTAACAAGCGTACCGGTATATAAAAACATGCATTTGTAAGGAAATCCGGACCCTATCACTGAATAATGTCCAAACTCAAATCAGTTCATAGCGTAAGCTTAGTTTGGAGTAGTAATGCTTCAAACAGCATCTTTCAATTGTTCGTGAAACAACAAATTCAAATTCACAGCAAATTGCAGATTTGCAGCACCTGACGCGGACTCTATTATTTGCTGAGTAGAGCCAACTTTAATGGTGATGTAATATAAGTTTCAGGTTCACTCTATAAGATTTATCTATTTTGCAAATGTTTATTTGCTATAACATTGTACATTTTTCCTGGAAATCTTTTTTAAAATAAACCTTTTTCATTAATAAGACATAACTACATAAAACTCATGAAAGTCCATTTTGTCATGCATAATACTATGTACATTTTAATTTGTTCAAGGTTTAGATTTCGTGTTTCTTAACAATATCTGATGATGCCGAAAAGGACGAAACGTTAATATTTCATATGCAATGTTATAGCAAATAAACATGTGCAAAATAGATAAATCTTATAGATTGAACTTGAAACTTTTATTATATTGAAGTAGATTTATCTGAAAACAAAATTAATTGTAAAATATTTAATGGTGATTCTTAGAAATAGCGTAATGTACGTAATTTTTTTCAATAAATTACTGTCACATCTCTGTATTGCATAATAGCTTAGCTTACAATACAGCTTGCTTCTTCTTATTATAATAGGTGTTAGTGAGGCGAAGCTCCTGACACCAATAATGGCGTACTCTGCGGTCATGGTGGGGGTGATGATTGTGGGCACGCTGTTCATGATGGATGAGCGCTACTGGCGCATGATGGACGACAACAGTTCCTTCGGGGACAAAGTGCTGGAGGCGGAGTGCATCATATTTTTCTTACCTGTCACTTTGGTGCCTGTAACACACTGGTTCGAGGCCCGAAAGAAGGCGAAATTTGTGAACAGCTGGAGGAAATTCGAGGTTAGCGACACAAATTTGCTATGAGGGATGAGATTCATATAGGCCTAAGAAAGTACAGTTTTTTGAACATTCATTCTTCATTGAGTCATCGCAGCACTTCAGGAAGGAGGAGGAATCGTAAGAATCTTGACAAGGGCCGCTTTTTTATGATTCTTCCTCCACTGTGTTTGGAAGCAGTCAAAATTGCCTTGCTTTTGGTACACAGTGTTTTCAGAAAAAAAAATTATTCGTAAACTCTGAACCTTCTCTCCGAAAAAAATACTTCAACCTATAGCAGGTGGCAAAACTGTTGGTGAAAAAGAAATCCAAAGATGAGAATGGTGATGTTGTTAATTGGCTCAAAGTAAAGTCTTTCAATTACACGAAAGAAACATCTTGGGTTCTGCAATATAAGTGTGGGTATTCTGATGAATATAGAGCAATCAAAATTCGTCGAGAGGGACGATCATTTGTTTGTCCAAAACAAGCGCTAGCAAAATACTCAAATTCGTTGCCAATAAGCTCAGTAAAGAAGAATAATCTTCTAAAAGTTTGTCGAGTAAGTATCATTCCTGAAGAGTTGCATGGCTGGTACAACACTCTGCCAACATGTGACACTGCAGTTGACAAGGTTCCAGTATCTGATGTGGATGATAGTGGAAATGATAAGTGATGTTTCTGAAGATGACTCTTAGTAAGCTTGTGATTTTGCCTCTAAAAAAACGATCATTTAACGCACTCTTTATATCATGAAGTTCAAAATCTGTGAATATATAGTTTCATTCAATTCAGCCCTAGTTGTGTTAAAACAATAATTTAGTCTGAAAAATATGCTAATATGCAGCTTAGTACATGTATTATTTAACAAGAAAGAGTAAATGAGTTTAAATGCAAAACCAGATTTTTCATAAATATTCAAACTTTCAAGCTGATTTATCTCGATACTATCTTTTTGGACTTAATATCTTTTCCTTGCAAGCCCACGATATATATAAGAAATAGTAATTAACCCTTAAATTGGCAAAACTCCATTTCTCACACTAGTTTATTAAACCGTGTCGGACTGTAAAGAAAACAACTATCGCAATGTACATATTTTATATGTCGTACAATAGAGAGCTGGCTACGGACTGGAAGGTCCGGGGTTCGATCCCAGGTGGTGGCAGGATTTTTTCTCGTCGCCAAACTTTCAGAACGGCCCCGAGGTTCACTCAGCCTCCTATAAAATTGAGTACCGGGTCTTTCCCGGGGGTAAAAGGCGGCCAGAGGGTGGTGCCGACCACACCACCTCATTCTAGTGCCGAGGTCATGGAAAGCATGGGGCTCTACCTCCATGCCCCCCAAGTGCCTTCATGGCATGTTACGGGGATACCTTTACCTTTTACAATATTATAGTATTGTGAAAATTTAATTTTCCTACCAATTTTTTTCTATTGTTCTATTAAAATTATAGCATATAGCCTATTAACCTGTAGTATCCTATAGGATACTTTGCGAATTTAAGGGTTAAAGGGAGTTTTTGTTAAGAAATAACTAGAATGATTGTACGTAGTATGAAATATAACCTATACAGTAATAATAGTTATCTTATATGAAACATTTCATAGCGTTCTTTGGGAGAGCCATTGATTTAATTCCCAATATGCTCAGTCAATTTAAGAAGTGTATTATGATAATAAGTGAGTGAAAGAATTTGTTTTGTCCTTCAAATGTACAAAAATTTGATCCGAATAAATTTAATGTTTCATTCTAAACGGAATTTTAAAATATCTCAAAGATTAGCCCTCTGAAATTAATGACATTACTTACGGTTCACTCTGTATATGAAGTAAGAGTGTACAAAATTTAATTCGTTATTGTGAAGATTGTACATGAGTAAAATGAAAATTACTGAAATTCTTTATATTATTCTTGCCAAAAATATATTTCAATTTTCATGGAAGTTGTGATATATGCTACACATGCAGTTGTAAGTATCATATACAGATTTCATAAGGCTATGGCACTAAGTAGGCCATGACTTGTTATTGCAAGATTCCTATTACTTACTTACTTACAAATGGCTTTTAAGGAACCCGAAGGTTCATTGCCGCCCTCATATAAGCCCGCCATCGGTCCCTATCCTGTGCAAGATTAATCCAGTCTCTATCATCATATCCCACCTCCCTCAAATCCATTTTAATATTATCCTCCCATCTACGTCTCGGCCTCCCTAAAGGTCTTTTTCCCTCCGGTCTCCCAACTAACACTCTATATGCATTTCTGGATTCGCCCATACGTGCTACATGCCCTGCCCATCTCAAACGTCTGGATTTAATGTTCCTAATTATGTCAGGTGAAGAAGATTCCTATTGCATACAATAGTTAGTCCAATTTTAACGCTTTCTTCTTCGAAGATTCTGGTGGATATTTTGTGTATTGGTGAAATAGTGCGTCAGTGCTTCCTGAAAATATTAGGAGTGTTTTTCATTGTGTTATAGTGTTTTAAATATTAAAAGAAGACATTGCTACAATCTGTTTACGTTTGTAACCAAGGACAACTCTGAAATATTTTACGTTCTAATTTTATTTACTGTATATTCATTCACTTTTCAAGAATCAAGCTATTTCTTTTAAAACACTTAAATTCAGTTATAACTGCCCTATCTTGAAGATATTCTTGTGAATTTTAGAAGAAATCTCATTGCCATGATTATTCCTCCTCCACCTAATAATGGGCTGCATATAATTCAGTTGATGAAACGAGTAAATGAATGCGAACAACTATACAAAGTGAGCGGAAATTATATAACTCTTTCTGTATACGTGCATATTAAATATAACAGGAAAAAGCTATGATCTAGTGTGAAATAATAATTAGAAAACATGGAACAACTTTATGATTTCTTCTTAGCTTCTACAAAGTCGTTTAATTTTATATATGATCATATACAATGAGTTGCAAATTAAACTCTGAGACATCTCCTGTTTTAACATTATATAACGAACCTAACTGCACTCAAAATTCTTCCACACAGGATAATACTCAATGCAATTCACAATGTACGAGCATGCCTCCCTCTACTACGCCTTGCCCCCACTGTGGGAAATTTTATCGTGGACAACATGGCATTAAAATTCATATAGCACGTGCCCATCCAGAAAAAACATAGGATTGCTATAGTCGAAAGACAGCCCAACTGGCAAAATAAAAAACATAGTAGCAATGAACACAATGATAGAACTTTAATATCGTCAGTTAGTCCTGACGTTATTTTGGATCCCATCACCACAGAGAAGTCTCCTGTCAGACAAACTCCACATAACTCCTCTTCTAGGCAGTTAAATCAATATCATCAAGAAATGTCTCACTGGAAAGCTTAATTTGAAAATATTACTACTGAAGAGGATTTCTATAGTAAAGATGACAATTTTTCTCAATTTCTTGCTAACGCCATTACATTACTCCCTGGCCCGAAACACCCAGCTCGTAAATATTACGAAGCAAGACAGGATAAACGTTTACTCAACAATCAACGCTCTTACGAGCAGTCTAGCAATCCCGAACGCGCCACAAAGAGAGATAGGGAAAAACGTCGATCGAAATACATGTACCAACTTACACAATTCCAATATTTTAATCAAAGAAGAAAAGCTGTTCATTCGACACTGAGACAAAATAATCAGCGCTGTACTATTAACGTCAACAAAGTACACAACTCCTTCTCGAAGAATTTTTCCGTCCCTAATAATTGTATTCGTCCTTCTTACGAACATGTCTCTGATACAGATGATTTAACCCCGATTGAAACGTTTAGCACTACAAAAGAAGAAATTGTAGCGGCCGCTAACAAAATAGCTGTTGATACGTCACCTGGACCCGACCACGTGCTTATGAGAGCAATTCGTAATGTAGTTTGCTATGAAATAATTTCTTTAATTGCAACACGTATGCTGTCGTTGTTTGAAATACCTCCTTGCCTCACAAAAGCACGGACTATATTAATCTACAAAGGAGGCGATGTTACTGACTTAGGCAACTGGCGACCAATTAACATTTGTTCCATATTAAGAAGAATCATCGAGCGTGTACTCGACAAACGTCTTAGAAAAATTGTTACATTTCACGAGTTCCAACGTGGATTCACAAACAGCCCCGGTACTTTAATAAACACTTCTTTACTTAATTCTATTTTAAAAGAGGCCAAATCCAGAAAAACGAACACCACCTTGGTATTCTTGGACATTCGTAAGGCGTTTGACAATATTGGCCACCTCCGTCTGAGAAACACTTTATCCTCTCTCAATGTGCCATCTCCCTTAGCCGAACTTATCGCTAAATTGCAGGAAGTTAATACCACTCAGATCGAGGTTAACCACAGAAAAAGGAACCTATAGTAATATCAAGAGATGTCATGCAAGGTTAACCTTTATCGCCTTCATTATACAACATCGCGACGGATCACATCCTTCATGAGCTTACTTCCGAAGAACTTGCCGAAGAATATGGTTTTAAACTCGTATCAGGTCTTCCCAATGTAACCGTTCTGAGCTTCGCTGATGATATGGTAATTGTTGGGAAAGACTCTGAAGCTGCCAAACATATTGCCGAAATAGCAACTAGAAGACTTCATGAAATTGGATTGGAGATTAACGTGAAAAAATCTAAATGCATCTCTATTGTAAACGACAAACTTAATACGTCTTCTATTTACCTCAATTCCACTACAGAAGTGCCCGCATTAGACATCAATGAAACCGTCAAATATCTTGGAGTAACTTACAATGACGAAACCGCTTTCGACTCCGCGAGAACTATGGAAGCCCTCCGACCTCAGTTAGAACGTCTGACCACCTCACCCTTGCTCCAGCCTTACCAAAAATACAACGTGGTTTCTTCCTTCATTTGTCCGAAGCTTGTATACCCTTTTCAAACAACCCCTCCCGATAAATTACCTGTCAAGTTCCTCAAAGATGTAGATCTTCTTATTAAAAGCTCAATTAAGGACATCCTACAACTTCCTGGAGATATTCCAGACAATATGTTGTATTCCGACAAAAAATTGAAAGGCTTAGGTATTTTCTGCGCACGTTGGGAAGCCTACTTGCAACACGTCAACTCTTGCATGAAGTTGAATATGTGTAATAATATGTACATAAACAACACTAGATGTCTAATGGAGGAAGCTAAACATTGTTTGAACAACCTTCAAATCGATGAAACTGAACACCTAATTTCTACGAGTGGAGTAATAAACACCAGGAAAATTAGGACCGAATTACGCCAGCGAGAGTACAACGCATGGTGCAACTTACCTCAAAAGGGAAAAGGCGTTATTCTGTACAGTGAATTCACTCCCTCTAACAAATGGATAACTAAGCCCGATGGAATGACTAGCGGTGAATGGAACGAGGCTATCAAGATGACTACCAACGTAAGCGCTGTAAGAGCCATACTCGGTAGGTCTCAGGACAACCACTGCAGGCGACGCCTCAGTGAGATAGAAACCCTTGGACATGTCCTGGGAGCCTGCCCTTATGGCGAAACATTGCGTATACATAGGCACCATGCAATTAGAATTAAATTGGCCGATGCCCTTAGAAAACTAAAATACACCGTCTATGAAGAAGTCCACGGAACCGCCGACAATGGCAGTAACAGACGAATTGACATAATCGCCATTAGCGAATCCCAGTCTTAGGGTATGATAATCGACCCCACCATCAGGTTTGAAACGTACAAAGGACAGCCCGAAGACGTACATGAGGAGAAACGAGCAATCTACGTTCCACCCATCCCGTATTATAAAGATAAATACCAACTTCACGATATCAGTGTTACGGGATTGATGTTTGGAGCAAGAGGAACGATACCTAACTTCTCTTCTCAATTCTGTAAGACCCTAGGACTGCACAAATCTTTTCTGAATGAACTGGCCCTCCTCATAATTAGAGAGTCAGTCAAACTTTTACGGAACCACGTATATGGACTCTAATTCAGTGTATGGAAAAAATTGACGCACCATTTTTTCTTTTTCCTTCTTAGCTTTCATTGATTCTTTACTTGAATTTTTTTTCTCCTGTAAACTGCCATTGTTTGTTTGTGTATTTGTTTGCCTTTTTTCTTACTCTTTTAGCTCTCATCTTCTATTTGTTCTTGTATTGTTTTGTATGCTTTGTCTAATGGCAGCCTCTAATTTGAGGAAGCTCTGATAAAAAAAAAGATGTAATTATTAAGGTTAGTTTCCTGGAAAACAAAAATGTAACAGGATCACCATTAACGAATGATATACTCGTACAAACTGTACACAATGTACTGATGGCTATAAATATAAATATACATATACATATTCTTAAACTCATTCGTAAATATTCTTGGGCTAATATATGCTCCCATATATCGCAATAACATAGCTCAGAACGTGTTCGTTATACTCGTCGCGCTAATTGTTGATGTAAGGCTTTATGGCATCGGTAGATCAATTCGCAGAAGAGCGAAAAACACAAACATCTGTCGGCCCGTGATGGGAAACATTTGCAATTGCCAAGTCATCCTTACACAAAAATCACACTGTAACAAAATCGATATTATATGTCACAGCGATTTTTTCAGAGCTGTCACAGTTCGTAGCTGTGGTGGTAAAACGCTGTCACACCCCACCTCTATCTAGTTCCCTTCTGCTGAGGCATGCAAAAGTGAGGCCAGCGATCGGCTTTGATTTTCTATGGACTGTCGCGCCCAGAATCATCATCATCATCATCATCATCATCATCATCATCATCATCATCATCATCATCATCATCATCATCATCAGAGTACGGATTTTTAGGTCGTTAAAATGTAATTTTAGGTGCCAAAAATAGGCTTAAAAGTATAGGAAAGTCTCTAAAGAATTGAAAATAGGCTCTAATAAAAATAATGTTTTCTTTAAAAATGTTATCCAAATCATCAGGAATTCACTTCTAAAATTTAATAATTTTAAATGCTTATACACCGTTACCACCACCGCCACTACTACTAAAAGTACAAGAACAAAAATATCTAACTAGTTGTACATAAACTAAACAATTAAATGTGAAAAATAAGTTTTAGACATAAATTCAGTACACAAACAAGTCAAATATAATCAATTTTTTTACCAAGCCTTGTCCGTTTATGTCCATAATTAGCGTCACAATAAATTGGTGGTGGTGGTGGTTCGGATTTTAGGTAAAAACTTATTTTAATTCTTAAAAGATAAGTTCATAAAAACTTGCAAGTACACGTTTCATATAAAACTATACCTAAAATTTTTATTTGAACGAATGAATGAATGAATTGGTGTGCCATGTCTCTGGTGTTTGTCATCTGCTTGAGTCTGGTGTTGGAAATCTTGTCTCTGAGGGAGAGTCCTAGGATTTTCCTCTCCATTTTGCGCTGGCAGATCTGAATCTGTGTCTTCTGGTTCACGGTCAGTTTCCAGGTCTGACAGCCGTAAATTAAGGTCGGGAGGATACAGGATTGCAGCACCTCCAGCTTTAGTTTGCGGTTCAGTTTCTTGTCAAGGAGTACGAATTTCAGTGACCAGAAAGCTCTCCATGCTGATGCAATTCTTCTTTTTAGTTCTCTCGTCATGCAGCTTTTGAATCCGACCAATTGGCCCAGATAGATGTATTCCTCCACGTACTGTAATCTGGTTGCGTTGACTTGGATTGGTTGTGGTTGGCTGTTCGTCATGACTTGGGTTTTTTCCATGTTCATGCTTGGGCCTGCGTGTGCGCTACAATCGCTTAGTTCCTGTATCATCTCTTGTAGGTCGGTGGCGTTTTTAGTGAAAAGTACGATGTCATCCGCGAATCTTAGGTTCGTGAGCCGATATCCGTTTATATTGATTCCATGTCTTTTCTTCCACTTTAGCTTACGGAATATGTCTTCCAGGAGGCTAGTAAATAGCTTTGGTGAGATCGGATCCCCTTGTCGGATTCCTCTTTCTATTCTGAATGTTTGTCCTTCTCGTTCTGTCATCACGGTGGCGTGCGAGTCTCCGTAGAGCTCAGTTAGGATGTTGATATATTTGTGCTCGACTCCCTGGTTGCTCAGGGCCTGTAATACACAGGAGTGTTCTACCGAGTCGAATGCTTTCTTGAAATCTATAAATGCGAGATAGAGGGGAATATTGAATTCGTCTGTTTTTTCTGTAACCTGGTTGATTGTCTGTAGTTGATCCACCGTGTTGTAACCTGAGCGAAATCCTGCCTGGTCTGGAGCTTGGTTGTCATCCAGTACTTTCGTGAGTCTCCTTGTGATTATCTTAGAGAACAGCTTGTAGATATTTGACATCAGGCTGATTGGACGGTAGTTGTTCAGGTCGTCCTTGGCACCTTTTTTTGTGGAGTAGAATAATTTTGCTTGTCTTCCATTGGTGGGGTACTGTCTCCGATTTGAGTATTTCGTTGAAGACTGCGGTAAGCGGTGTTAGCAAGGAGTCTTGACCGAGTTTCAGGTTTTCGTTGTGGATGTTGTCCTCTCCGGGCGCTTTTCCGGATTTGAGTTCCCCTATCGCTGTCCTGACCTCGCTTTGAAGTATTGGTGGGACCTCGTTGTCGTCTACGTTGTTCATCTGAATACTGTCGCTTGGGTTCGCTTCCTGTTTGGAGCTGGTGTATAGTGATCTGTAGTAGTTTGTGGCTGCCGTCACAATGTCTTCTCTTTCTGTTAGACGGTTGCCTCTGGGTCCCCGTGCTCCCAAGAGCCATTGCTTCCCACTTCCTCTCTGTTTTCTTGCTTTTCTTGTTGATTCGGATGATTCCAGTATTGCTCTTACTGCCTCTGTGTTGTGTTCACGTACGTCCCTTCTGATCGCCCTTTTTGTTTGCATATCAATCTCTGCGTACAGGTTTTTGTTGTCCTCGTTTTCATCCCTGCTTGGATATAATCCCTTCCTTTGTTCAATTAATGCAATTGTTAACGGGCTGAGCTTGGAACTGTTTTCCCTAGTTCCATTTGTTCTCCTGGCTGTGATTGATGCTTGGGTAAGGGCCGCTTCGATGGAGTTGTATAGATCCTGTGGGTCGTGCTGGGAGGATAGGTCCACTTCTTGTAGGTGTTCCTGTAGTGCAAGGCCGAAAGTGTGTTTATCTAGGCTGTCAATGGTGCTCGCTATTGTATTCCCAAAATGTCTTCTGTTTCTCTTTATATTCACTGTGGCGCGTACCATTCTGTGATCCGTTGAGAATTTCAGGTTTGATACGACTTGTATGTCCCCCGTACCTGCTAGGCTGTCGGTTAGTATAGCACCTAAAAATGCCTATTTTTGACGATAAAGCGTATTTTGACCTATTAAGTGTGTTTTATCTCTACTATGTCAAAATAGCATTCTAATTTGAAAAATTTGTATTTTAAATTCCAAATGTGTTCCTGATTCTGTTGGAAATAAAGTACGGGATAAACTATAGAGCAAGTTCTGCAGAAAAATGTAGGACTGAAGGACCTGCGTACTGCTTCAGATATCCTAGCAGGGAAGAATACTGATTTACAATGTAACATTCCTGTCCAACTAATGTCAAAATTGAAATACGCTCCTGTTACTTCAGTGGATGTGGAATTTTCATTTTCAGCATACAAATTCGTTTTGAGTGACAGACGGCATTACTTTTTAGTTGAAAATGACCAAAATATTAAAAAATATGTAGCCAAATATGAAACTTTCTCCTGTCTTTATACCATAACTCATACCCATTTTAACATTAGCATGCAATGAAGTATATTAAAAAAATATGATTTTTTATAAACTTCCTGGTCCTAGTAATGAACAACTAAACATCAGTATTACCACTAATAACAATACTAATAAACAATTAAAACGCATATTTCTTTGCAGACTGAATACTTGAGCGTGACGGGTAAACCACTACTCCTGGAGTTAACCGCAACAATGCGCAAAGTGAAGATAGTAGTGACACTAAGCGTGGTGGTTATCACGACGCTGCTGTTCGTGATGGAGCGGGGCTTCAGCTGGTGGCAGGGCCTGCCCCTCGCCTACTCCGTGTGTTTGAGTTCCATAACCACTGGGGCGTGGGGGTCACTGGGCAAGGCTCTGGAAGGGATCGCCCAGAAACTCATAGAAGAAATCCAGGCGGTGAGTCAAACGGATTCTACTTTCTGACAATAATCAGTGTCATAGACAATATATCTATTCCATATTGATTCACCAACAACTAAAGGAGTAGGCCTACATTAAATAATATGTGCATCGGAGAGCGGAATTCAAATCCAGACTAAGAGAAATTCTGATAAGCAAAGACGATGATAAGATAGGGTTCAATCAAACATGAAGTTTGTAGGCTAAGGTAAGTAGTACATACATTACATACATTACATACATACATACATGCATACATACATACATACATACATACATACATACATACATACATACATACATACATACATACATACATACATACCACACCACACAAATATAGAGAATGTAAATTATAAAATATGTAAAGACATATTTTTGTAGGTGATAGAGAATACATTAAAGAACAGGAATGTTCACGCACAATTTACCTATCGTGCAAGAACTTTACGCATTATGAATAGGCCTATCTTATTTATTTTTTAAGTTTAGATAAATGCATTTTACAGTGAATATTTTCAGAAATATACTTTTGGGTGTTCCATTATGTCCTGGAACGTAACATTTCCAAAGTTTCGGAACTACGTACAGATTCCATCATCAGTGCAGACAGGAATGACCAGAACAGTTGCTACTCTGTTGGGTTCGTGAAGCCTGGTTACTCCAGACAACTCTGCTCATGAAAGGCCTTGTGATTTGGATCGTTATCTTCATATGAAAGAAATACACTATCTGCCGAAAAGTAATTGGACACTGTTTTCTGCCCATTTAGAACCTCGTGGTACCACCTCTTGTTGCTATAACAGCTGCCACCCTATCAGGCATGCTCTCCACTAGTTTTTGTAGGATATCCACTGGAATGCGTCGCCATTCCTCTTGCAACATGGCACTCAGTTGGACAATGGAAGTTGGCCGCATCTCCCGAGATCTCAATCCCCAGTCCAATTCGCCCCAAAGGTGCTCAGTGGGATTGAGATCAGGACTCTGTGCAGGCGAGTCCAATCGGTGAACATGATTGTCTGCATACCACTGCATAGTAGCCGCCGAAACATCGGGCCAACTTCCATTGTCCAACTGAGTGCCATGTTGCAAGAGGAATGGCGACGAATTCCAGTGGATATCCTACACAAACTAGTGGAGAGCATGTCTGACAGGGTGGCTGCTGTTATAGCAACAAGAGGTGGTACCATGAGGTTCTAAATGGGCAAAAACAGTGCCCAATTACTTTTTGGTAGATAGTGTAAAAGTCAGTACTAGCTTTTGGACACAGTCATTCAAGTTCGCTTTTCGAATGGTAGAATAGAGATGATGATCTATAAGCCATCAGTGAATGCAAATTGTCCACGACACTTGCTGCAATGCACCCCTCCTCCAAATCATAACAGGTTCACAGTAGTCTCAAGTTCTGATCTTTCAACTCTTGGTTTGATCGTCTCCAAACATATACATTCCAATCCGAAATATGACGTGCTTCCAGTAGTCACAATCTTTTACTTGCGCGCTCTTTTGAAAATATATCCTAGAATTATTTCTTTTTTTTTTTTTTAATAAGTTTATTTCTAGTATCTCGGCCAGGATACTGATATTTTCTTAATAGATTTATGATTGTTTGAGAGTTTGCTGTCTTGCTTAGTATTTTTCAGCTATTAAAATCAATTTTGGAACACCAGCTGACGTTAAAACGCGAAGGTATAAAGCAATACTAAAATCGACAGAGAATAAAACACGACATGTATTAACAGGCGACAAGAGAGCTATTGACAACTCATCACGTGAGAACTGTAACATTGACAACTCAGCCGTTGTTACCATAGCACAGTCTTCCCACGCTATGTAATATTCAGCTGTTTTTTCGACCGCAGCGCTAAGGTTATGTCCCATCTTTAGAAAAAAAAAAACATATATAGCTCGTCAGTGTCCGGAGTGACCACAGGTGGCCAATTGATAACTATAAGGGGTTCGCTCAACTTAGATCTTTGTGAAAGAGGTCCAAGAATCAGTATGGAAACCACTGAACTAACGAACCAACTTACTCACCGAATAACCAACGAAACCTACCGACCATTCATCCATCCCAACAACCAATCAAACCGACCGATTAACGAATGTTTAATTATGGTGAGTTGCAGAGCGGCAGGGATCGGAGGATCAATTGCTCCGACACAGTACGCCAGTATAAGGCCCTCTGGCTGAGACTCAGCGCCCTCACAGAGGAGTTCGGCAGAGCTCTGGGAATCAGCTATGGCTGCAACGTCATCCTCTTCTTCGTGCAACAAGTACTCGCTATCTACGGCCTCCTGTCAGAGATGAACCATGGCCTGGATATTATCAATGGCTGCTTCTTGTTCTGTGCTCTTATTTTCAGTTATGCTATTTTTGTCATTTGCGACGTGGCCCAGAAGGCCAGTGAACAGGTTAGTCAGTTTTGATTACCGCCATCACTTTCGTCATCGTCATTATCACAATAGCTTTAATTTTGTAATGCCCCTTCCCCTTCTTCTTTGTTCTTTTGTTTCCTTCCCTCCTTTACTCCTAAATATCATATTCGTCTCTCATATCACTCTTCTATACCATATCTTTTATCTCAAACATCTCTCCTATGTCTCTCTTATAATATCTCGTATCTGTTATTTCATACCACTCTTATATTTCATGTCATATCTCTCTCATGCATCATGTATCTCTCACATGTCATACCTAGTACCTCTATCATATCTCACGTCTCTTTAATAGTTCATAATTATTTCACAATATATATTATATATGTCATAGCCCATATTTAATATCTCTTATTACAATGCTCGTCTTTCTTATATTTCATATCTCATATATCTCTCCTTATGTATCATATTTCTCTCATCATGACATCTAATTTCTCCTTCAAAATGTATATCTGTCACTCTTATATTTAACATATCCTATATTTTTCTTAAACATCTTAATTACTTTTTATGTCCCTCTCATATTTCATATCTCATATAAGCCTCTATCTCTCATATGAAGGGTTCAGAGCCATAGTGGGCCAAGCACTATTTATTAAAAACGGAGAAAGCAAGGGTTAAAGTTAAGTGAATACCATAGTTTAATGAAGATCGACATATCATTTAGTTTTAATGTTTATACTTTATATTACTTGCCAAATGTGTCCATTGAATTATGGTAAAAACTTCATTTTAACCCTTGTTTTCTACGGTTTTAGTAAATGGCGTTTGACCCACTATGGTTCTGAACCCTTCAGTCTCCTCTCCTCTCCTCTCCTCTCCTCTCCTCTCCTCTCCTCTCCTCTCCTCTCCTCTCCTCTCCTCTCCTCTCCTCTCCTCTCCTCTCCTCTCCTCTCCTCTCCTCTCTTTTTCCATCTCTTTCCTCCTATACTGTTCTTCTCTCTTATCATCAATTGACTTCTTCATTATTATAATAATCTATTCTGGTCTTTGTTCATTCTCCTCTTTTCTCTTATCTCCATCTCTTCTCATCTACGTCTCATTGTCTGCCCTACTTATCACCTGCCTCCTTCCTTTTCTTCTCGATCTTCTATTTCTTCTCATCTTCTTTACTTTCTGTTTTGCTAAATCTTTGTCTTTTATTTGTTTAGTGTATTATATCGTATTTCTTCTCGTTTCTTTCTTATTATCTTTTTCATTAACTCCATTTATTTTTATTTTTCATCTTTATTTTAACCTTCTTGTCTGCTTTTTATTTCATTCTTATGTTTTTTTTTTCTTAAGGTTTTATTGTCCATCTTTCCTTTCAATTACTACTCTTCTACACCGTCTCCTTTTTCTAAAATTTGTAGAATATTTTTGTCCTATTGATCTTTTCTTGCTGTCTTCTCTTCTTTCCTTTATTCTCTTTCTCCACAGTTCCTTCTGCATCTTCAGATTTTTCTTGTACTATTCTTGTTCGCTTGTCACTCTCTGTATTTAGTATTGCCTTCCTCTTAGATCTTAGATTTTTAATTCAAATATTAACTTTCAATTTCTGTGATTGAAGGGCAGAAGGTAATATGTCAGTTTTATGGTGAAAACGAGATTTAGCGATATGTTGTGCATCCTGATGGTATCTTTATTGCGGCAAAAGATAACATGCATATCTCTATTATTTTTTATGTTCGACCATGCCGAAATGTAGTAATTATACACTACGACGTTTCCCTTTTCCTTTTGCTAGACAAAGGCAACATGTATTGCCTTAAACCAGGGTTGTTGCACTAAAGTAACGCGAGGAAAAGATGAGCCTCATCATCAGAACGTTTGAGAAATACTAGTCTAGACTATATAACATTATTGATGACGTGAAAAACTATTTTAACGTCTTCAATAAAGTAATAATTAGATATCAATTTATCAACATTCCATGAGTGCAAGAGCTGATAGTCGAATTTATTTTAGGTTGGTGATGTCTTCAGATCACACCTGCAAGAACTTGAAAGCAAATTGCCCTCCACTTGTAATGAGACGAGATATGAGGCAAGTAAAATAATCTATACATTTTATTGCTTCAAGAATGTTATTTTTTCAGAAACTTTACGAATTCTCAAGCCTGGTATCGTCAAAAGAACACAGAACTATTTCTCCAATACTATTGAACTGTTAATGCAAAAGAAACTAAACAATTTAGTTACTCTTACTTTCTTATCTAAAAGTGGACAAAGAGATATTGATTACATTCTCTTAGACTTCCACTACATTTTCTCGTATTCACGGACTTTTTCAGTATGAGCACATATTATGTTACCGTAAATTAATTTCAGCCAGGTTAAGAAAATTTACGTCATTTCCAGAACTAGGCCTATATACTATTTGGAATAGTAGGAGTTATAACAAATTATATTAAATATAGTAATACTATTAATTTAAATATACTGGAATATGCAGATTATTTAGTTTTATTTGGTGAAAACGAACATGAAATTAAAATGCTCACTCTGTTGTCATTAAAAGTTTTACAAGGTACTGGTCTTCAAGTAAATTTTGAGAAAACAACATATTTTGTTCATTTATTTAATTTAAATGCAAAAACATTACAATTATACACATAAAATAATGTGAAAAAATAAACGAGCGTAACTATTAAGGAACATATTAATTATTTATGGTAATAATGTAAAACAAGAAATTAATGCCCGTTTACAGAAAACAAATAATGTTGTTATGCGTTATGCGTTATATTAAAAAGTAAATTAATTACAACAAAAGCAAAATTACAATTATACAAGACTTGTTATGTACGTTCTAATGAACAATCACAAAATCAGACGAAAATAAATGAAACATTTTTGAAGAAAATTTTTTTAGAAAAATATTGGGGGCAGTTCGAGATGCAGATATTTTGGAATGTAGAAAACTGCACAATAAAGAAATTTATGATTTTTGCAATGAATCTGATATTGTGGCCAGAGTTAAAGCAAGAAGACTTTGAGCAATTGGATATGTGATTAGAAGTCCAGAAGAAAGAAGAATAAAAATGGTGTTCACAGAAACTACTTTAGGGGAAGATCATTTGGAAGGTCTAGGCTTAAATATTTAAACAATCTGGAGAACTTAAAAAATTTTAGGAATTTGTGATAGCTTCAAAATTGTTTGTCAGGACAGGGTGCAGTGGTATTATATTGTAAACTCAACAGACAAGAGCTTTCATAATAATAATAATAATAATAATAATAATAATAATAATAATAGTTCATTATACAGTCGAACCTCTATTATCCCTGGTAATGAAAACAGTGGACTGAACGGTTAATCGAAAAAATTGGATAACCCGTACCATAAAAGATTTTCATAAATTAAGTGCATAATGCTTTGGCCTACAATTTTGTAATTTCCTTCGTGATCTTATGTTTAAAGTGCTATGTAGTGAATCAGGAGTTCACTAGAAGTTCGGTTGTCAACGACGACGGATTCTTAAGGGCCAAGGGTTGATGGTTGATGACTGTCTGCGGAAAGACAGGAATACTTGAAGTCTTACGTTGTAGATTTATATACTTTATGCACTTTATCTTTGTCCTTTTTTTATTAAATCGCGTACAGTTTCTCCTTTCCCAAACCTCTCAATTATTTCTACTGTTTTTACAGTAATTAACACAATACGTTTTCTTTTGGCAGCTGTGGAAGACATTTTGCATAAAAGTTATACAATACGTTACTCGAATAGTAAGAATAAGAAAAGTATGGTACACGGGTTTGTGGAAGTTCTAGGGGTAATATCTTTGAAAGAGGTAGTGTCTGTTTTATAACTAGACCAAGTATTTCTGTTGCCGACAGCAAAGTATTCCTACTAATACTGTGATACTTGTAAGGGTAAAAGCTTGTAATAATCCTCTGTAGAAAAACTACGCAGAAACTTAAAGTATAGTACTTCATATTTTTCTCTGCAAGAAAAAAAAATATAAAAAAAGCTAGAAAAAAAGTCGGATAATCCAACAATCTGTTAATAGGATGACGGATAATTGAGGTTCTACTGTATATTGTTTCGAAACTTTATGAATGTACATTTTCACTAACCTTATAAATGCAATACTACAACTATAAAATTACAACATTTATATTAATTTCTAAATGAAAATTCTTTTCTTTGTCACAGATAGCACTCTTTTTACAAGCAATCGCATCAAGTTCTCCTAAGATTAAGTTCTGCGGTTGTGTGGAAGTGAACAGAGGACTTCTAGCATCAGTAAGTCGGATTTGTTTTATAGCACGATATAGTATTCCAAAATAATCGTAATATTATCTTACTTTATAATAACATCTAGCAAGCTTAATCGCTTCTCATTAGGAATAGTATTTCATTAATATCATTCTTAATAGTCGTCTTTTCATTCACGAAATGTCATCACTAGAGAGCGCAGGTGGGGTTTTTAAACCGTAAGGATAACTGTAACATCGACTATGGATGGCTATGACCATGGGCAGCACGTGACGTAGTGCAGTGGACTGTCCTCATATAGGCAGAAACACAACAAAGCTTGCGGTACGGTTGTTTGAGCTACATATTTCTAGTGTGCCGCGAATACACTTTAAATATTAGATCACTTATTGTTTACATTTTACATTACTATGTTTATTTGCAATATGTACAATTTTAGAGTGTTACAGCATTATAATACACGTATTTACAATACTTAACCACATGTAGAAAAAGTGCATTAATTTACTTTGTACTACTTTTTCCTCTTTCACTAGCCTATTGCACTTGTTGCAATGGACAACAACAGAGTGCGAATTAACTGGGAGGATGGGGGGATTCCCCCCTGTTGGAACGTTATCTCCTCCTCATAAATTCATATTAACATTCCTGCCAGGGATAACTTCTACCCCCCCCTCACAAAATATAATTGTTTAAATACAAGTACACTTTACAAAGTACAATATAAAGTCAGCAAAGAAAATAATATTGATGTACGTATTATCATCATCGGCAAGCTGACAACAATCAATAACTTAGGAATTACACATCTTATCTTAAGCCTGCTCATGGATATAATTATTATTATTATGAGTAGGGGCGGATGTTGATGACGTAAAAATCTACTTAAAATGATCATTAAAGTGCCCTTAAATTAATTGAAAAATGACATAAAATTAAAAGAAACTGACATTTAAATATTATTCACCGTACTCGCACGACTTCTTAAAAAATTAATCACCTTGTTTCAATGACTGCCCTGCAAATCTTGGAGAGAGGAGGCAACTTCCTAGAATTTGACTAAGATAGAGGAAAAAAGCATGCAACAAAATTAATGTTTTAAGGGAAAACTATAGATTTTAATGAGGGTTTACAACGTGTTCCAATCAAGGGTGGTCCATGTCAGTGCCATTATTCTCCGTCTCCTCCTCCTTCCGTTCACTTTTGTTACTAGATCTTCCAGATGAGGGAGTGAGAATGGCAAAACAAATTGTGGGCGCAGCATGCATTCTTGCAATATTTGTGTTAAAAATACTGTCTACAACATTAGACATCACTTTCGAATCATGTTGAGGACACAATGTCCTGTCCAGGACACGGTGAAAGTTTTCCCCCTTCCAAATATAAATTCTAAAGACACCCTCGTATTGACAAAAGAACAGTAGCGGTCAAAGTCCTCACTTAAACTAAGCTGTTGTCAAGAATTTTATATTATTTCCGTTGTGTGAAGTGAAGCCTTCAGTGGAATGAGGGATGGACATTAGAGTCTGTTCCAAACTTTAAACTCAAACTTCACTGTTATTCACCTTCTTCAGTAGCCTAGGTAATTACTACTGACCTATTTGCTTAGAAAAAGATTTAACAGACCTATTGGTAAAGAAGAAAGTAAAATGAATTTCAAATGATCTAAAACTTCTTCAAAGTATTAAAAATGACCAAAAAATGCCAAAAAATATAAAAATGACCTATTAGTTCAAAAACGTCAAAAATGCAAGAAATGCAATATAAGAAATCAATTTGTTTTGTTGTGTTGAATGGGGGGGAAGCACGTAACACACGTGATCGGGAGTCAAGGCTGATGCAACCAAAAGGAAAATTCCTGTATGATGCAATAGAATTGCGTAAGCAATCTGCATTAGGTTCTCGAATATAGACTAGATTACACCGTAAAAAAGTTCGTTCAAGAGCAGAAAAAGACAACAATGCAACAAAAAACAGAACATTTCCAAAAAAAAAAAAAATTGACCAACAGATAATGACAAAAATGCAAAAAAAAAAAAAAAAAAAAAAAAGTAAAAGAAAAGTAAGCTATATTGGTTCGTGTTGTCTCAGAAAAAAAAGAACATATTTCATCAACTTCCGAGCCCTACTAATTAGTATAATATGTTACTAATCAGGGAGGCATGCAATGGAAGGAGGAAAGGAACTGGCCACCTTACCCCATTACCTGCTAGCTTAGTTGCCTCATGAGTGATGCGTTGTTGGTGTCACTTATGGGGTCCAGACTTGTCTTCGGACAGTTGACTGAACAACAACAGTGAGAGAGATTTTAATAAAGAAGGGGAAAAAAGAATACTAAGAAGGAAAATTGAAGTAAAAAAATGAAAGGTTATTCGTAGAATCTCTATAATAATTGCGTGTAACGTTTAAATAGTTGTGGTTGTGTGATTTGAAATACGAGTAGTCATTGGTCATGTCAATCGCTATGGAGTAACAGTTAGCACGTCTGATCGTGAAACGAGGGGGCTCGGGTTCAAATCCTTGTTGGAACAAGTTATCTGGTTGAGATTTTTTTTCGGGGATTTCCCTCAACCAATGAAGCAGAATTGCTGGGTAACTTTCGGCGTTGGATCTCGGACTCATTTCACCATCATTATTTCACTAATCATCATCATCATCATCATCCATACCATAGCCCGGATTAAGTTTACGGTGCGGCGTGCTGTACTTGTGCAAGAGCGCAGCCATTTACGGAATAAGAGTCGTAAGCACAATAAGCCTCCGGCTGCAGTGTAAGCCTTCGGATCCCTCCTGTGTACAAGAGAAAAAAACAATCCTAGGTCACTGCTTGAAGCCTAGAATTACTGCGGAAGCGTTATATGTCATGCCCTTACATCGAAACTGCCAATTTGAATATTTCTGTATTGGTTTGTCGTAAAAATAAAAATTGGCTCTTGTCATAATGATACTATTTTTGTCACAAAATATTACAGTGGGATTTTGTCACTGAGACTATAGTGTACGGTGTACGATGTACAAATTTCTATAGTGATATCCTTGACGTGATTCGTATATTTTTCCAAGCGCCCCTTTAAGGTTGAGAGACAAATGATACATAATCGGATATGCAATGCTTAACACAATATGTACGGCCTATAATTTTGTAATATTTAGTCTAAAATACGCTGTATTTTGTTCCAGCTGATGTCTGCCATGGTGACGTACCTGGTAGTGCTCATGCAGTTCCAGATGAGCTCGAAAGAGTCCTGCCCTGAAGTCTGCACCAGCTCGTCCACTTTACCGACAAGTTCGAACTGATATAGGCGAAAATATCATTATGCTTATTTAGAACGCTATTGTTGAAGTGATCAATTATGAACTATTGATATACTTTATTAACATATTTAAACCAAAATACCGTCCTGATTTAGTACTAGGAAGGTGCAGAAATAATAATTCTGAAACCAATCTCATCGGGAAAGATTTATCACAATCGTTCCCCAATAGTTGGGGCTTATTTATTGTACGAGTATCTACATTGGCCATAATTGGCTCTATCCGAATTCCTTCTTAGTCTCCTAATAATAATAATAATAATAATAATAATAATAATAATAATAATAATAATAATAATAATAATAATGATAGTAATAATAATAATAATAATAATAATAATAATAATAGTAATAATAATAATAATAATAATAATAATAATCTTTATCTTTCTGTATACTACTCATCGTCGTTCACTGAAGTCTGTCGAGTTAGAGCAACACTAAAAAAAATAAATAAAATTAATTTATATCCTTGCTCTTCTCTTTAATTGCTTCCCTCCTTCAGTATAATGTTTTTGTCTGTCCGTCCATCTAACTAACCATAATCTCTTTCATTAATTTATTCTCTCTGTTTTTTTATACATTCAATTGCTCCTTCTTTTCTTTATTTATTCGTTCGCCCGTCCATTTCTTTGTATTCGTTAGTTCGTTCATTCCTTTATCCATTCGTTCGATCATTCCTTTGTCCACTCATACATTCATTCCTTCATTCATTCCTTCGTCCTTTCATTCGTTTATTCCTTCCTTCGTCCAATTTTTAGTTCATTTCGTTGTTCGATCGTTCTTTCATTTATTTGTCCATTCTTTAGTCCATTCGTTCGTCCATTTCATTGTTCACTGTCGTTCGTTCATTCTTTTGTCCATTCCTTCGTTCATTTCGTTGTTCAGTCGCTCGTCCATTCCTTTGTCCATTTATTCGTCCATTACTTTGTCCATTTGTAAATATCTATGAAACTAACATTTTCAGTTCTAATTTATGTATGTATGTATGTATGTATGTATGTATGTATGTATGTATGTATGTATGTATGTATGTATGTATGTATGTATGTATGTGTGTGTATGTATGTATTTATTTATTTACACCAAATGGGCAGTGATACATACAAGGTTATTGTAATAATAGGCTTAAAGTCGCCAGCGTAGCTTAGTCGGCTAAGGTGCTTGGCTGCCGATTAGGAGATGCTCTCGGGCGTGAGTTCGATTCCCTCTTGGGCTGATTACCTGGTTGGTTTTTTACGAGGTTTTCCCTATCGTAAGGCGAATCTCAGGTAATCTATGGCGAATTATCGGTCTCATCTCTCCATCACAAATCCCATTGACGCTAAATAACCTAGTAGTTGATACAGCTTCGTTAAATAACCACGTAAAAATATATAGGCTTAAACATGTTGTTAAGAGTAGTGTCTCAGATGCAATAACGTTTTACGTTAACATTTTACATCAAAGATTGTTGTAATACAGGCTTAAACATTTCACTAAGAGTAGTGCCTGTGAAACAGTAACATTTTAATTTAAAAATTCACAGTAAAGGTTATGTTTATTCTATTGTAATACACAACATAGCCCTACTCTTGAAATCATTCTTTTATGTGTGTGTTGTGGTTGTCATGATGCCGCAAGCCAATACTCTTCGTCATGTCATTTGGTTCAATGCACAAACTCCGTACTGACTTAACTTCAAAGAGTAGTGGCTAAGATTCTGATCTCTAATCATTACATATAGGGCATACAATGGGCCTAAACGGCCTAAGTGCAAGAATTCGACCCGGGTCCAGCCCTCGTGAAATCAACCAGCCCAGTTAATCAGTAGGTATGTTACTTTCTAAACGTAATCTGTAGCCTAAATGAGGTTATAATTGACTAGTGCCCGTAAGAAGCAGCCGACTCACACCGAACACTGGATTCAAACATGATATTTTAGGCTCGGTCAGCCAGTCTTGGAAGGAGATGCATGTAATCTACCGAGCCAGGCTGGGCCAGATTTATCTCTTGTTTTGTGCCCGCGTACTCGTTCCGCTGGATTCTAATTAGTATACAGCTGACTTCCATTTAGTACAGTCCAGTTCAGTTCGTGGCAATGCATTTAGATTAGAATAGGAAATCTTCATTCGTGATATGTACTGTATATTTCGAAGAAGTCTTACGGAAAGTGTCATGCTGTATTTCCAGCAGTCAACAGTTTCAGCATTTTCAAGGTAAGTCAATAAATTACATGTGTAATGTAATGTGTATATTGCCGAACGTTGAGGTGCTGAGTCACTACTGGGAAGTTACTTCCCATGTCATTTTTCGAACGACGCCCTACTAAGCGACATCTCTTGAAATAATAATAATAATAATAATAATAATAATAATAATAATAATAATAATAATAATAATAATTTTTATGGTCATTTACTTGTGATGAAAATGACAAAACTCAATACCATTCGTTATTTTATTTCTTTCTTTACGTTTTGTAAAGGGCTTTAACTATAAAACACTCACGTCGGTAAACCACTGGGTAATGGAATTCTTGCTCGGAGAGTTGATCAAGCATGGGTTAAAATTTCGCTTGAATTATCTGGTTGGATTTCCCGAAATTTTCCTCACTATAAGGCGAATTCAGACAATTTTATGGCAAATCCTCAGACTCATCTAGTCGAAATTCCATTTCGCAATCAAAATTCCACCGACGCAATGTAGTTAATACGTATAGGGTCGTTAAATAACTGATTGCAAATAATCGACTACTGACGAAGACGGAGAGTCGACAGGCATCGATAAATAAAAGCCAATGGACAATAGCATTAAAGAGATTACTGATGTAGCCGAAAGTGCAAACAGGTAAACACAATATAATCTGATCAATATCTCTTATTGCGGTTCTGGCTGATATGTACAGACAGTACATCTCTTACATCTCATTTGACATGTGTCAGAGGAAGAACAATAATTGCATACATGTCAAATCTGTTTAGTAAGCTATATTACTTGTCAGATATGTATATAATGGAGGAAGAGGGGAACAGAATTATCTCTTGGCTTAGTTGCCTCATTAGAGATGCCTTATTGGTGTCTCTTATGGAGATTTCAACCTGCCTAAACAACAATAATGTGACCAACAGGAAAAAAACCGAATAACTGCAATAGGCTTACTTATTATAAGTTAATTATTGTCTACTTGAATAGTCTGCATCTGAAGGAAGCTATAGGCTATTCGCTATCTAGTGAAACAGTGAGCTCTATACTAAACTGGAGGCACTACTCAATGCTTTAAAAGCGTGACCGAATGCTGAGCGCCAGAGGGTTTTGCTATCTATTTCTAACATAGTTTGCTCCTTGTCTCTCTTGCAGTGAATGGTATCTTACACTAACGGTATTTTTATTGCTTACTGCGCATGTGCAATATCAATCTCACGAAAGACTCATTGAAACACATTAAAGAGAGAGCAATACCCTCTCCAACATGACAGCTACAGTCACGTTTTCAGACAGGAAAGAGCATTGTAGTGGTGCCTCCAGTTTAGTATAGAGCTCATTGTCGTGAAACAACTTATCTGCGAGCCAGGGGAAGAAGAATGTGGACTGAGAAGCTCCCTCCCTCCCTACGCTTCTACTCGTAGCAAGCGAGCTCACTTATCCCCACCATAAGGTTCTTACTATATGCTATTGCGCACGCAACAATTCGGTTTCACGAGATAACAAATGGTCTATACACTGGTACTAATAAGAAATTATAAACGTTTCTGGCACTGCTGTAGCAATGTATTTGTTATGTTATGATAAATAGGAAAATGAATACAAAAAGATCCATTGCGCGACGGCCCATGGAGAGCCAAGACCCACCAGTGGATTGCAGTCTACAGTCCACATGCCTCAGAAGTAAACGATAATCCAATCAGTACGGGAATAACGTGTGGTTAGTACGATTATGTCCACGGTCATTAGAACTGGCTTGCGAAACCTGATATCGCTACTAAGTGTAGCTCCGCAAATTCATCACGTTGCTGGGTGGGCATCGGTTCCATACACTGGCCGAAATTTCATGAGAAAATTCCTTCCCCATGAGGACGCGAACCAACACTCATTCCGTAAAGCTAGTCGAAAGCATGACACCGTAGATCACAGTGAGACGGAACAGAAAATTGAATAATTCTTCATTGTTCTCTTATATACACTTTTAACACTTATAACATAATCACTTATTAACTTTACAATTTCTTTACTGTGTTAACTTCTTACGAAATTACCTGGCTGACTAGTTTCGAAGTGATATCTTCATTATCCAAAGTCTAGTGAAGGTCCCGCTCTATCTTCTGGTTCACATAAACACACCCCACCACAACAGAAAACTAGAAGACAGCACGGGACCTTCACTAAGCTTCGGACAATGAAGAATATCACTTAGAAACCAGTTAGCTAGGCGATTTCCAAAAAAAGTTAACTTAGTAATTTTTTATTGGGTTATTTTACGACGCTGTATCAGCATCTGAGGTTATTTAGCTCTGAATGAAATGAAGGTGATAATGCCGGTGAAATGAGTCCAGGGTCCAGCACCGAAAGTTACCCACCATTTGCTTGTATTGGGTTGAGGGAAAACCCCGGAAAAAACCTCAACCAGGTAACTTGTCCCGACCGGGATTCGAACCCGGGCCACCTGGTTTCCCGGCCAGACGCGCTGACCGTTACTCCACAGGTGTGGACAACATAGTAAAGAAGTTATAAAGTTAATCAGTGAAATGAATAATTACATAAATTGATAAATGAATAAGTATATAAGTAAAATAATTAATACACGAATATCGGTATTTAAGTACAGTCAACTGTTCACATAAACACACCCCTCCACAACAGGAAACTAGAAGACAACTCGGGACCTTCACTATGCTTCGGACAATGAAAAATATCACTTAGAAACTAGTTAGCTAGGTGATTTCCAAAAAAAGTTAACATAGTAAAGAAGTTATAAAGTTAATCAGTGAAATGAATAATTACATAAATTGATAAATGAATAAGTATATCGGTATTTAAGTACAGTCAACTCTGGATATAGTAAACCTCTTCGAACTTGCATATTTCGTTCACTATATCCGAGGTTCGCTATATCCGAAGTGTCTCTCCCCTAACCTTAAATGACAGAAATGAATTGAAATTGTGAACAAGAAAATAAAACATTTAATTTTTGTGGAATGGATTACACTGTTACTCACAGTTGATTTACTTAAACTATGCTATCGACCCACATCCGTTTGCGAAAAACCACGTTCAATGTCACTTATAATATTCGCCTTATCTTCCAAAGAAAACACTTTACGCTTCGACATTTTTATACAGTACATTCACTGTTGGAACACTAGAAACAGACGATCAGGTAGAAATGACAAACGCTGTTATGGTGTGACTGCGTACTCAGCCTTGGAATTTCCCGGGTCAATGGAAACTGGGAGAGGCTTGATGGAGTTTGAAAGCTATCGAAATCTTACCTTCATTTATGCTCTGGACACAATGTCCATCCCTTTTAATAAAAGAAGGCAATTTCATTTTCCGTTGTTTTGATGCTACCTATCATTATAAAAATGTTTCTGATAACAAAAGACAACCCTTTGACAGTGGAGGATTAGAAATAACAGTAGAGTAGTGTGCCTGAGAATAGAATGGCAACCCTTTCCACTGTGGAGTGAGGCAAGATCGTCGTCAAGCGTCACCTGGATTTACATTACAGCCCATTGTCTAGGAATCACTAATCCTACCTCTGTCCTTTGACTAAAGGAGTAAGAAACTTAGAATGTTGTTCTCAATACATTCTTTCAGTTTTATACAAGAAGGTCTGACTTCAAATAAGAATTTGTCAGGATACAAGGTTCACTATAACTGAAGCGAGGGTTCAATATAAACGGAAATATTAATGTACTTTTTAATGTATGCGGGTCGGGACCAACGATTTAGGTTCACTATAGCCGAATGTTCACTATAACCGAGTTCACTATATCCAGAGTTGACTGTATTTCAAGTCCTCTGTTGCTATGAACTAAACCTGCAGCGTCTGTAAGAGTTGACTTGAGGGCTGCCACGACGCACAGTTTGAGAACCACTGTTTTCATTTTTATTTCCCCATATTTTCATTTGTCATTTTCCCTTCACGTAGAGCGGAAGTAATATAACTGTGCAAAATTTTAACAGGTTATTGCTTCGATAAAGTAGAACAAAACATTAAATACCATATTAGTCACAAATAAATATTTTTCTCAGAAAAAAAAATGTTAACACTGTTTTACTTGATAAATATTATCGATACGATTCTGTTGTTTATTCTTATCATTAGAGAAACTGATAAGGAATGATTTATCCCTTTAAAGTTTTTCAATAAAATTGGCGGTTTTCTTGTAAACGAAATAAAAAAGATTAACGTTTGTAGTCATTTCATGTCATTAGGAAATCTGGCAACCCTGCTGCGGTGGCTAAGGAACGGAAAGCTGCTATTTACGAGTACACGGAGTATGTTTTTTCTGTGATGTTTTCGTAGGTGAGCCAGCGAAGCATTGTTGCCAAATCACGTAGACTTTGAGCATAATTTTATAATTAAGCATGCAGTTACTTACAAAACGCACAATAGGTATTTAATTTAATTTAATGCATTCTATTGTCCCTTTAATCTGTACACTTACATCACTTCAATTCTATAGATTCACTAAATTACTCGTTCGTTAATTTGAAATATTCATACATCTATTTCCCCATTAGTTTATACACGAGTTATTCGAAAAGTAAATTATTATTACGAATATTGCGTTATTGTACTTACAAAATTCCATTAGAATTTTCTGAACACTGAAATGGAGTTCTGTTACACTGTGGAATAACATCGTTCGAGCACAGTTTGGTCTTCAGCCTTTCCAGTCCTTGCATAGTGAACACTCACACTACAACACTCGTAGAAATGTTTTTCATGTTTGCCGTCGTCAAGAAGGGAACTTTATGACTGCTTCTGTGTTTGCGAATCTATTGCATTCAACAGTGACAGTCACGGTCACGTGACCTTTGTGAAGTAGACGCTATGACGTTCTACCACTTGATATTATAATGTCCCCATCGCGCATACCTCGGCAAGTTAGCAATCTGAATTCGATGAATGCCATCTTGCAAATTTAATGCTTTAATAATAGCAATTTGTGTACAAGCAGATTTTTAATTTCGAGACACACCTTGAATGTTTACAATAACAAATGTTCTGACTGCAGTCCGAATATGTACAGGATGCAAAGATAAATGACATAATATGCATTAAATATACACAAGCGATTATAGACATACTATTATAATGCAATTATTGTGGAACATTATAGAGATGATTCCAAATAATTTAATTTAATCTCTTTGCCCAGTGTTATTCTAAACAATCTCTTTGCTAAGAAATATTTTTCATACATTAAAATGTTATTTTTATAACAAAATAATTTTCGGAACATTTGTGGGTGTGATCCCTATTTGTGGAGAGTGCAGAACAGAATTCAAGATATAGTTCAGTGATGTCAAAGCAAGCGCATTTTTTTGACCTTGACGTCGTGCGTGGGAATCAAGTGCTAAGTATGGAAAGAGAAAGGATTGTGTATATGAATAAGCAACCTGTTGGATTAAGAAAACAGTAGTGCACAAACTTCAGACGGAACGTGAAATTTTATGTCGTTATTTTTATATGCCTTCTTTCTGTTTAATATTATCTATACTGTTTGTAAAACAAAAGTACTAATACCAATTTCTTAATATTGCAGTTGTGTGTTAAATATTAATAACATAATAAAGAGTTAAGAAGAAAAATTCACATAAATTCCATAGTAGTACAACTATACTGTACTAAATGGATGAAACACATTATTCATAAAGAAAGTGATATCCCAAAAAAAGAGACTGAGTATGACATGATAATTTGGAATTTATATTGATGGTGCCTTTAGCCCAGACATATCAATTGATGCCCATAGGAGCAAGCGCGCGCTTTAAAGCTCAGGAGAGCCTGAGCGCTTTACAAAGGAAAGGAAAGAGACAGACGAAAGAGGTAGTATATGCCGCTTGGTCGATCTATATTCAGGGTTATGTTATGTTTTATTTAACGACGCTCGCAACTGCAGAGGTTATATCAGCGTCGCCGGATGTGCCGGAATTTTGTCCCGCAGGAGTTCTTTTACATGCCAGTAAATCTACTGACATAAGCCTGTCGCATTTAAGCACACTTAAATGCCATCGACCTGGCCCGGGATCGAACCCACAACCTTGGGCATAGGAGGCCAGCGCTATACCAACTTGCCAACCAGGTCGACGCTATATTCAGGGATAGCCAGCACTGATTCAATAGATAAAGGGAAGAGAAGTTATTAAAACTGTATCCAGATTAATTTTTAGATTTGCCTGAGAAGTGTAAGTGCATTATAAGAATGTAAATTTTAATTTTAATGCTCATTTTTCACAAGTTTGATTTTTTTTATTCGAAAGAAATATTTTCTCAACTTTTCGTATAGAAAAGTGAAATTTTCAGGTATAGTCCTATTTATTTAGTAGCCTTACAGAATGCTTTCGTAAAGCTAATATACCATATATACGAATTACTGAAGTTAGTGTATTGAAAATTTTGAAAATATTCACATGAAAATTGTTTGTAAGGAAATTAATTAATAAAGCAACTACTGTTACATCATAAGCAAAAGATACGTGCCCATATGTTGTATAAATGTCAGCTCTATAGCTTCAGCAGATTTCCAGAAAATAATTTAATATTCTGATGATAGGACGTTGCTCACAAATATTATCTTAAAAGCATAATGCAATAAGAGTTTTGTTACGTAATATTAGTTACACTTAAAACACATACAGTACCTGGGTAACTTTGCTTTGTACTGTAATATTGTTTTGATTAGTTTATTGATTACTTTTGTACGACTAAAGACACCATCAATATCAATTCCAACGTATCATGTCATACTCAATGTCTTTCCTTGGAATATCACTTTCTTTATGGATGATGTGTTTCATCCACTTAATACAGTATAATTATACTACTATGGAATTTAAGTGAATATTCCTTCTTAACTCTCCTTTATGCTATTAACATTTAAAACACAAGTGCAATATTAAGAAATCAGTGTTAGTACTTTTGTTTTACGACAATATAGATAATATTAAGCAGAAAGAAGCCATATAAAAATAACGACATAAAATTTCACGTTCCGTTTGAAGTTTGTGCGCCACTGTTTTCTTAATCCAACAGGTTGCTTATTCATATACACAATCCTTCCTCTTTCCATACTTATCGCTTGCTGCCCGCGCACGAAGTCAAGGTCAGAAAAATGCGCTTGGTTTGACATCACTGCTTTAACCTTATAAAAGTAATCAATAAGCTAATCAAAACAATATTATAGTACAAAGCAAAGTTACCTAGACCTGTTTATGTTTTAAGTGTAGCTAATATTCCATAACAAAACTCTTATCGCATTATGCCAGGGATGTCGAACAGCGCTCTCAAACTGTGAAACGATTAATACTGTTTCCTACCGTAGCTGAGCTGAAACGACAGTCAGTCAGCTCGCTGTAGCATTGTTCTGTACGCAGTGTGTTTATCAACTCTGGACGCTGGTATGGATATGGAACGACGATTCAATAGTGAGTGGATAGATAAATATTTATTTATCTTGAAGGACGAAAAGGCACATTGCTTAATATGCAGAAAAGACCTTGGATACATTAGCCATCATAATATTAAAAGGCATTTTAATTCTACACGTCATGCTGAAGCTTATGGACCAGAAAAGTTATCCGGTTTCGCTCGTGAAAAGGCTGTACAAGAATTAAAATCAAGATTGAATTCATAAAACCTTCCATCATCATCGGGTGTTAGTAGAAAAATCTTGGTTCGTGCTAGCTACAAAATTTATGAAATTATTGCAACGGCTTCAAAGCTATGTACTGACGGCGAATTTGTGAAAGGCTGTTTCATAGCTGTTCCAAAAGGGATATGTCCGGAATACGTTAATGATTTTAAATCTATATGTTTGTCTCGTAATATTGTTGCAGAGCGCGTATCATAAATGGGAGATAAATTGGAGGAACAACTGATAGCAAGAATGAAAACTTTCACTTATTACTCACTATAGCTGTTGATGAAAGTGCCGACCGGAAAGATACGGCGCAGCTAGCTACAGTATATTCATAAGGAGTGTCGATTCAGATTTCAATGTTAATGGGGATCTTGTAGATGTCATTTCACTAAAGGATCGAATTCGAGGAAATATTTTTGAATCTGTAACAAAAACTATGAACAAATTTCAAGTCATGCTAAAAGTAATTAATTTTGTACATTAAAACAGTTTACGTTTCTGAACTTGAAGTTGCACTGCTACAACACATACACACAAAGGTGATATTTTAAACATGATATTGACAACATTATTATTAAGATTTATTTCCGTCACTAACGAACAACATTCATGGAATGACCCGGTAGATAAAACTCTATTATTATTATTATTATTATTATTATTATTATTATTATTATTATTATTATTATTATTATTATTATTGTTATTGTTATTAATTCAGGGAAAGGATTTATATGTAAATACATATTTACTTATAAAGCTAATATAATTTATATTTTGCATTATCTTTATGTTTCACAATGTGTAGGGTTGAAAAATCCTACTTTTATTTTCCATATTTTTCCATATTTTAGAGTTTAGTACATATTTTCGTTAATTTCCATATATTTTCCATATTTCATATAAAACAGTCCATATTATATTAGGTTTAACAATAAAACAAAACAAAATTCCATTAACTTTTAAAAATACATTTCAACAATAGAGATTTAAACACATGTTCAGTAATCCCTTTAACATCAGAGTTATTTGAAAATTAGCAGTCCTATCAACAATGGGAAAGTAAGTTACAAAACTGTATTAATTTAATTTAAAATTTTTAACAGACTTCAGTTGTGCAGCTCAACAGTTAAATGCCAGTCAGAGTACACATAGGTTCAGTTTTGTAAATCATATTATAAAGACGGTAAATATGCCAAAAGTACGTCATTCAGTCAATTTAAAATCAAAACTAACAAGTTACATTTCAGAATTTAAAGAAGATGGTTTATCAACTGACAATAAAATATTATTTTGTAATTTGTGTCAGTGTGCAGTATCATCTACACAAAAGTTCCTGGTGCAACAACACATTACAACTAGTAAACATCAGGCCAACAAACAACTAAATTCCAAGCAGAGACAATTGTTTTTAACACAACCAACAACATCGAATGTAAGATCTGAGTTTAACAAAGACCTGTGCCGTTCTCTCATCTCTGCTGATATTCCTCTCTACAAACTAAAGAATAAGGTCTTCAGGGAATTCCTTGAAAAATATACTCAACATACAATCCCGGATGAGTCAACACTTAGGAAGACGTATGCTCCATCCATCTACGATGAGACAATACAGAAGATAAGAGATGAAATTAAAGATAGTTCAATTTGGGTTTCCATTGATGAGACTCCCGACAAAGAAGGTAGACTTGTTGGTAATGTAGTTATCGGTTTGTTAAGTGAACAATATTCTGAACGAATTCTTTTACATTGCGATGTTCTAGAAAAGTGCAATAACAAAACTATAGTTAAACTGTTCAACGAAGCTATGGGTATCCTGTGGCCAAAGGGTATTATGTACGATAATGTGTTATTCTTTATTAGCGATGCTGCCCCTTACATGGTCAAAGCTGGACAAGCATTATCTGTTGTATATCCTAAATTGACTCATTTTACTTGTGTGGCGCATGCATTTCATCGTGTGGCAGAAGTGGTCAGAGACAATTTCCCTAAAGTAGATTTGTTGATTTCATCAGTGAAAAAAGTATTTCTCAAAGCTCCCAGTAGAGTTAACGTGTTGAAAGAAATGTACCCTGAAATTCCATTGCCACCAAAGCCAATTTTAACTAGATGGGGTACATGGCTAGAAGCAGTTGAATATTATGCCGAACATATAGACTCTATTAACAATGTTCTCCTTGCATTGGACTCTGAAGATGCAGTCTCAATTGATACTGCGAAAACAGTTACCTGTGACATAAGTGTGAAGAATGACTTAGCTCACATTCAGCATACATTTTCATGCATCATAAAAACGCTCAAAAGTCTCCAAAATAGGCACCTTTCACTATCTGAAAGTTTTGAAATTATAAATAGTACTGTGGAACAACTGAATCGTGGTAGAGGTAAAGTTGCAGATGCAGTAAGAGCTAAGGTGGACACTGTACTTTCAAAAAACCCTGGATATGAAGAACTACAAAAGGTTGTTGCTGTGATGAGTGGTGAATCAACAGTGAAGATTAACTTGGACTTATCCCCAGCAGACATTGTGAAATTGAATTATGTACCAGTTACTTCTTGTGACGTCGAACGCTCTTTTAGTCAGTATAAATCTATCCTCAGAGACAATAGAAGAAGATTCACTTTTCAGCACTTGAAAGAAATGTTTGTAACCTATTGTTATGGTAACAGACAATAAAAATTGTGTTTTGTTGAAACTACATTGGAAGATAAGGTACGTCCATTATATTTTTTGTTTAGTTTGATTAAAATGTACCAATATTTAACGTACATAGTCATTTTTTTATAATTTTAAGTCCATATTTAATTCCATATTTTGGTAAAAATCCATATTTAATTCCATATTTTGGTAAAAATAACTACATATATATTTACATATTTCATATATTTTTAGTCCATATAAATCCGTTCCCTGGTTATTATCATTATCATTATCATCATTAATTCATCCTCATGTAGGCTACATTCTTTGTTTATCAGAGTTCATCAAGTGCAAATCTAAACTGAGTTCCTAATCAATTGGTAAGATGCAAAAAAAGTTATCAAAGTACTAGCCGCCGCAGTTTCGTTTTTGTTTACGATCATTCGGCCGGACTGCCTGCTACCTGTGTTCAACCGTTGCACGGTAAGGGAGGAGTGAAGGCTCTGCAGTTCGCAGCTCGAGAGCGCTGTTCGACATCCCTGCATTATGCTTTTAAGGTGATATTGGTGAGCAACTTCCTGTCATCAGAATATTAAATTATTTTCTCGAAATGTGCTGAAGCTATAGAGCTGACATTTTTACAACACATGGGGACGTATCTTTTGCTTATGATGTAACTGTAGTTGCTTTGTTAATTCATTTCCTTACAAACAATTTCCATGCGAAATTTTCAAAATTTTCAATACACTATCTTTAGCAATACGTATTTACGGTTTATTAGATTTACGAAAACATTCTGTTAGGCTACTAAATAAATAGGCATATATCTGAAAATTTCATTTTCCTATAAAAAAGTAGAGAAAATATTTCTTTTGAATAAAAAAATCAAACTTGTGAAAAATGAGCATTAAAATTAAAATTTACATTCTTATAACGCACTTATACTTCTCAGACAAATCTAAAAATTAACATGGATACAGTTTTAATTAGTTGTCTTTCCTTTATCCATTGAATCAGTGCTGGCCATCCCTGAATATAGCTCGACCAAGTGGCATATACCACCTCTTTCGTCTGTCTCTTTCCTTTCCGCTGTAAAGCGCTCAGGCTCTCCTGAGCTCTAAAGCGCGAGCTTGCTCCTGTGGGCATCAATTGATATGCCTGTTCTAGACAATCTCTTTGCTAAGAAATATTTTTCACACATTAAAATGTTATTTTTGTGACAAAATAATTTTTGGAACATTTTTTCAAGCGATGAATATGTGGGTGTGATCCTTATTTGTGGTTGTGCAGAACAGAATTCAAGATACAGTTGAATACTAATCCAGAACGAAGTCAGCCTTACAAAAAACAAGACTTTCGTCAAACTTTTAATACTTTCAGCGTCGACTTCCTGGAGGTTCAATGTTTGATACTTTCGACCAAAGACAAGAGTAAATTGGAGCCGGTGATAAGATCAGTACTACTACCCACTTTACATAGAGAATATTTTATTATGTAAATACGTTAAAATGAAAGTACGAGGCAGAAGGAAACTTCTGTATTTAAATTTCTACTTTCTGTGATCTGTCATGTACACTTGTAGGCCTGTAAGTTTCGCAGCTTATTGTGTCGAGATACTTGCACTACTTGACAATGGATGCTATTGAAAAATTCTTTGCGTTTCTTGAACTGAAGAAGTTTTTATAGGTTCACAGTTCATGGACATGTTCATCTTATGGTCATAAGATTTACGGAGAAGCATTAAGTTCGTATATTACACAAAGAAGAGTCGCTTGTTGCGTCAATAGCCTAAACTAATGCGACTTGCTCATCAACCTTGGGTTATTACTTGGAATGTTTAATGTCACTATATGACGCAACACTCTGAAACTTAAAGCAATTTAGTCTCCAAAATGACATCACATTTCTCTTAAAGAAATTTCATAGAACAAAGTTTCGTGTGGGTAATGTGTGTGTATTTGTACAGATGGACGAATGTAAACTGTTTAAACAGGTTCTTTGTGCGTATAGCCCATAAGAGTACGGCCGCAATAGACACGGTGGGCTTGGAGGTACGCTTGAATCTGCGAGCTCCGAATGTTTATTCAACAAAATAATAACATCGCACCAAGCGACGGCACTGGTAAGTTGAGTGTTATTGTCGTTCAAGTGATAGCGCGCTGTTCTACCATCCAGGAGGTTCGAGTTCGATCCCTGGTCAGGCCGTGATGGAATTTGTGATGGAAAAGCAGATTATAAAGAGAGATTTTCTCGGTATACTCCCGTTTCCCTCTTCTATTCCACCAACACTCTCCACGTTCACCTCATTTCATCTACCACCTGCAATAGTAAAAATAGACTGGGGGATAGTACGGGTTTCCGATGCTGATCTAGGGCTAATAGGAAGGGCTTGAAGTTCCGAGTCCCTGAGACTTATCAGGCTACTCGTGTGAGGATGGGACCTATCTCTATCAGGAGCTGACATAGGATGACCACCTGTCAGCGTCGGATGATCACAAAAGGCTTGGGGCTCCGGACCCTGGGGTTTATTAGGCTACTCGTCAGAGAAATGGGACCTGGCTCTGTATATTTCTTCTCACACGATAATTTGTACATAAGGAAAACGACTGCGATAAGGACCAGGAGAAAGACAATAAGAACCATGATGAGAACTACAACAAAGACAAGGGCCACGATGAAGGACCACAGCAAAGACAACAAGAACCATGATAAGGACCACGATAGCGACAAACACAAAAAAAGGATAACGACACGACCACGAAAAGGATCACGACAAGTACCACAATAAGGATCACGATAAGAAACACGACATGGACAACGACAAGGATCATAAAAAAGAAACACGAGTATCACAATAAGGACCAGAATAAGAAGGACAACATGGAAAACGACAACGATAATAATAAAGAACCAGAAGTACCACAATAAGGATCACGAATAGAAGCAAGACATGAACCACGACAACGATAATAATAAAGAACCACAAGTACCACAATAAGGATCACGATAAGAAGCACGATATGGACCACGACAAGGATCATAAAAAAGAAACACGAGTATCACAATAAGGAACAGGATAATAAGGACAACATGGAGCACGAGAACGAAAATAATAAAGAACCAGAAGTACCACAATAAGGATCACGAATAGAAGCAAGACATGGACCACGTCAAGGATAATAAGAAAGAACCAGAAGTACCACAATAAGGATCATGATAACAAGCAAAGACATGGACTACGAGAAGGATAATAAGAAAGAACCAGAAGTACCACAATAAGGATCATGATAACAAGCAAAGACATGGACTACGACAAGGATAATAAGAAAGAACCGGAAGTACCGCAATAAGGATCACGATAAGAAGCAAAGACATGGACTACGACAAGGATAATAAGAAAGAACCAGAAGTACCACAATAAGGATCACGATAAGAAGCACGATATGGACCACGACAAGGATCATAAAAAAGAACCAGAAGTACCATAATAAGGATCACGATAAGAAGCACGATATGGACCACGACAAGGATCATAAAAAAGAAACACAAGTATCACAATAAGGACCAGGATAAGAAGGACAACATGGAGCACGAGAACGATAATAATAAAGAACCAGAAGTACCACAATAAGGATCACGAATAGAAGCAAGACATGGACCACGACAAGGATAATAGGAAAGAACCAGAAATACCACAATAAGGATCATGATAACAAGCAAAGACATGGACTATGACAAGGATAATAAGAAAGAACCAGAAGTACCACAATAAGGATCACGATTAGAAGCACGACATGGACCACGACAAGGATCATAAAAAAGAAACACAAGTATCACAATAAGGACCAGGATAAGAAGGACAAAATGGAGCACGAGAACGATAATAATAAAGAACCAGAAGTACCACAATAAGGATCACGAATAGAAGCAAGAAATGGGCCACGACAAGGATAATAGGAAAGAACCAGAAATACCACAATAAGGATCATGATGACAAGCAAAGACATGGACTATGACAAGGATAATAAGAAAGAACCAGAAGTACCACAATAAGGATCACGATAAGAAGCACGATATGGACCACGACAAGGATCATAAAAAAGAAACACAAGTATCACAATAAGGACCAGGATAAGAAGGACAACATGGAGCACGAGAACGATAATAATAAAGAACCAGAAGTACCACAATAAGGATCACGAATAGAAGCAAGACATTGACCACGACAAGGATAATAAGAAAGAACCAGAAGTACCACAATAAGGATCACGATAACAAGCAAAGACATGGACTACGACAAGGATAATAAGAAAGAACCAGAAGTACCACAATAAGGATCACGATTAGAAGCACGACATGGACCACGACAAGGATCATAAAAAAGAAACACAAGTATCACAATAAGGACCAGGATAAGAAGGACAAAATGGAGCACGAGAACGATAATAATAAAGAACCAGAAGTACCACAATAAGGATCACGAATAGAAGCAAGAAATGGGCCACGACAAGGATAATAGGAAAGAACCAGAAATACCACAATAAGGATCATGATGACAAGCAAAGACATGGACTATGACAAGGATAATAAGAAAGAACCAGAAGTACCACAATAAGGATCACGATAAGAAGCACGATATGGACCACGACAAGGATCATAAAAAAGAAACACAAGTATCACAATAAGGACCAGGATAAGAAGGACAACATGGAGCACGAGAACGATAATAATAAAGAACCAGAAGTACCACAATAAGGATCACGAATAGAAGCAAGACATTGACCACGACAAGGATAATAAGAAAGAACCAGAAGTACCACAATAAGGATCACGATAACAAGCAAAGACACTGGACTACGACAAGGATAATAAGAAAGAACCAGAAGTACCACAATAAGGATCACGATTAGAAGCACGACATGGACCACGACTAGGATCATAAAACGGACCACGACCACGATAAGTACTAAGAAACAGACAGGGGCTATGGAAAGAAACATGACAACAAAAACTATGCTAAAGACCACAAAAAAGGCAAGGAAAATATGAACCACTATAAGGATCACGGCATGAACTACGACGAGTACCACAATATCGATCACAATAAGGACTACGATAGAGCGTTCAGCTCGTGTCTCTGTCGATCAAGCGCTTATATGGTGAACAGAGTGGCGTAGACCAGTGGTATTGTCTTTTTTTTTTTTGCTAGTATATCCCAAAATACATTTTCTTATCCTCGTACCCCCAAATTGCATTGCAATTATGTGAGAAATGATCAAAAACAATGAAAATAAGTAAATTGCAACAATTATCAACAAAAATAATAAAATATATCAGCATTTTTTACATACATAGTCAGTGAGTCAGTGGGATGCGTACCTGTTCAGATACCTGGGGCTACGCATAGCATAGATTCATACCGCTGGCAGTTACGGTCTGTAAACTGAAGCCAGTTTCGTTTATATTTATGTAACATTCCTTCACTTATGTGACTATATTTCGACCACATTGAACTTAAAAGAACATATTCATAACGTTACTCAACTGGAAGTGAAATAACTTTGCAGACTGAAAGGGACGATAGGGTACACGTAAATGAATAGAAAGCCTATATTAAGTTTTGTAATTAAATGGTTAATAAAAAAATTACGTTTGAAGTTCCAGCAGTCCGGCAACATCGCCACTAACACATTATACTCGTGATACAGATTAAGAGGTCAACGAACTCGTGTGTCTAGGTAGGTGAGCTGCTCTCTACCAAGACGTTGCCACTTGCTCGCATTGTGCAATGGCTTAAATTTAGAGGTTTTTAAAATTAAATTTACACGAAAACCGTGATCGCTATTGAAATATGCCAGAGGGATAAATTATTCTTTACTAGATTTGCTATCGGTATGGACAAGAATCACGATCCTACTCACAATAGTTACCGAATAAGAAATTGTTGAACATTTGGGAACACAACTTTTTTCTGAAAAAACTATGAACTTTTCACCAATATATTATAGATTTTTGTTACATACAATATGAGCTATTCGCTCTGGAAATCTCCAAGGCTATTTCACTTCCACCCTGCATAAAATGAGTGTGGATTAGTACGTCGTAAGCTTCTTGATAGAGCAATAGGGGAGGCTGTTGAAGCTTTAGCATAGTGTACCTTTGAACATTTTTTGTTTTTTATTTTTTGCTACTACCTAGAGGACTCAAACTGAAGTAGATTGCAGGGAAAGCCGCTAAGTAGCTCTGGTCGTAGTTTTGGTTTGATTTATTGCAAAGTGTGAGTTCTGTGAACAAAAGAATCTTTTTTAGTACCAAAAGTAAACATTTCGTTCATTGATATATGTTATCTAACATAAAACCAGATTGTATTTGCTACCATCCATTAAGTACAATGTGTTCCGTATCATCTGGTGAGTAATAACACATTTTAATTTCCATTATTTATTCGAATCTATAGTTTTGGTAGCTACATTTGTTTAAACGTGCACCCTCTTGTACCTTTGAACACAGAACATCTTGTACCACGGAACATGTTCCAAGGTACATAATACTATTGGTTTTTGTTTTTATTTCATTTTAAGATCATGCCACGAAGTAAATCTGGAATTAAGAGGTCCCCCAATTGATCCGGATGCCTTGAAGAAAACTGTTGAAGCTGTTATTGCTCCTCCAGGAAATAAAATCTCAATCACAGAACCCTGCTCTGGTTTATGATTGCAAATACATTTTAAATATGGTTGTCAGTTCTTACAACTATATGCCCACCTATATTACATGTGTTCCAACTTACAAGAGGGTATGTTCTAAGGTACATGAACCTGTTGTACCTTTGAACATATTACATTTTATTTTTTCCATCCTTAATAAATGCGTAGAACAGGAAAATATATACACGAAGTTGTAAAGGAATCTTCAATAATTATTTAAAGTATTTTTTAATTTAAAAATATAATTTCCCAAAATTAAAAAAAAAATAAATTTTAAAAGTGTTTAAAGGTACAACAGTCTCCCCTACTGTACTCCAACCAGGAGAAAGTCTCAGGGGAATGAGACGCAGCAGGTTGATGCTGTGAATGAATGTTGATGTCATAAGATGTCATAAGGTCACACACTTGGGTACACGCATCTCCATTGGCTAACTCTCAAAACACAATGATAACACTGACACACACATACTGTTCTCCAATCAGGAGATTAACCGTGAAAGGAATGTTCTTACTATTGCGTCATTTATTGGAGCGAAGTAGATAGATTATATTACCGTTATAACGTCATTTTAAAAGCATGCGCTCTCCTGCATATCTCATTTCCTGTATAGAGGGATTAAAATACTAGGGTGCTATTCATAGACATTTCGCTAGCCCGCGCTACGAGCGTGCTAAACTAGTCCCGGCTATCGACTGATTACTTGTACAGGATTCATATCATATCATATCGCTAACACTGGTTTATGAATACGAAAAACGTTAGTTCGCTGATCATCCACCGGAAGCCCGCGCTAAGAATATCTATGAATATGGCCCCAGGAGATCAACACTGATCTAATTTTGTAACTAGGGTAGTATAAGTATGTGTGTATCAGTGTTATCATTTGTGTTTGAGAGTTAGCAATGGAGATGAGTGTACCCAAGTGTGTGACCTTATGACAACTTATGACATCAACATTTATTCACAGCATCAACCCGCTGCGCCTAATTTCTCTGAGATTTTCTTCTGGTTGAAGTACAGTACTTATACTACCCTAGTTACGAAATTAGATCGCGGTTAGTCTCCTGGTCTTTTAATCTCTCTATACATGAAATATCATATGCAGGGGAGCGCATACTTTTAAAATGACGTTATAACGGTAATAAATCTATCTACTTCGCTCTAATAGATGACGCAATAGTAAGCACAATGGTTGGAGAACAGTACGAGTAAAGCCGTTTCTAGAGCAAAGAAAGATAAAAACTGCCGAGAAAGTATCGCTTCTTTATTGGCTGCTTCCCGCAAAGACTATGGTTCCTTAAAGATTGTACTCATAAATGTAAGAAGATAGACGTCGAAGAAGAGCGGTTACGCAAAATTTTGCATTTGTAAACAACTAATCTTGCGATACGAAGATTACTCTCTGACATATCTTACATGATAAATATTGAGATCAAGGTGGTATATATTTGTAGACACACACAGTCCGCCGATCAGAAGCAAAACAATTGCTATTGAGACAGAATGTTTCCTCGGGTGTTTATATTGTTTCTTACTCTGGGCATGACTCCATCTCTGGGGCTGATGAACCTGGGCCCAAGTCACCTAGCCTCTCAGACGGAAAGACTCACTAACCCTGTACAAGAAGATGTGGGTTTGCCGCTCATTTTAACGCCATACATCGAAACAGGTGATATCGAGACAGCAAGAAATTTGTCGTCAGTGGCAGGAGGACCCTTCAGCAACGATGTCCTCAGTTTCTCTGGATATTTTACGGTCAATAAGGAGTACAACTCCAACTTATTTGTTTGGTTTTTCCCCGCTCAGGTAAGTTACACAAGATTACCTCTTCTAAAAAAACAGCTTATTATTTATAAATACCGTGTACACAAATACTACTCGAACGTGTATGTTTTTCTAGTTACTTTAAAGCATAGAACGTCGGTTTTCTGTTCTATAGTTCAGTTTAAAATTTCGTTGTGTTCAAATGCAATTCGTTGTGGACAGAGACGGGGTTGTGGGAGGTTTATCACACTGCCATTTCATCGAATTTGTTATATTGTTATAAACTCTCCTAGAGGAAGTGTTGGTTTTGCCGAGCAACACTGTGGTAGGTTATCAGTCACACGGTAAAATCTTCATATCTTATCAATTTCTTGCACGTACGTAATTAAAGGACAAATGAAGTCGAATAAATAAACTAATTAACACACAGGTAGCTTGGTAGAAAGACGGATGGAGGGTTCGACAGACAGACATACAGAAAGATAAATAGACAGGCAGACAGAAAAAGCTACAAAGATAGATAAGATAGGTGGAGAGGATAGGATACAGAGAGAGGCAGAAAAAAGTTACCGCACTATGCAGGGGACGTGTTTGTTGAGCACACGTTATTACGTAATGTTGCATTACTACACTTGTTATTAAACATTATTTGTGTTATTTGTGACTAAACACTTCGTACGCTTCCCGCCGTCCGCGCACTCCATCCCCACCACTCGAGAATTTTAGACCTACCATAATGAAACTGAACGCCGGCCGCTCTGCTACAGCTTACCGGTGAGTCAAGCAGTGGATTGCGGGCTATCTGTTTTCCGACGTCCCCTGCACAGTGCGGTAACTTTTCGCTGCCTCTCTCTGTAGATGGACAGAAATGGAGAGATGGATGATAGTATAGAAATAGATGGATAGATAGGGCAGATAGGAAGATGGATAGGAGAGATCTAGACTAAAGGGATAGATGGACGGGATAAAATAGGATAGAGAAGATTGACTAGATTAGACAGATTAGACAGGCAGGCTGGGAGAGCAGGCGGACCCACGGATGAACGGACAGGCAGACGGACGGACGGAGGGGCGGGCGGGCAAACGGACGGACGAAGGGGCGGGCGGGCAGACGGACGGACGGAGGGGCGGGCGGGCGGGGGGACGGACGGAGGGGCGGGCGGGCAGACGGACGGAGGGGAGGGCGGGCAGACGGACGGACATATAGAGAGAGACAGACAGATATTGCACAATCTCAAATAAAAAAAATAGATGACAGATCACAGAATCGATTAAAATAGGTATTTTATTTCGAGACATAAACAGATCACGTAGGTCTAAATTAGTGTAGATCTGTTAAGATAGACACAATAAAAAATCGTCCCTAGAGCTTCTTTTTATTTACGGAGGTTATGCTGTGATTAAAAGTCGGATATATAGCGACAATGTATTAAGACTGAATCACAGTCTATATATACAGTCACGAAGCTTGAGTTGTGAGGGTGCTAGGAATAATAGACTGTGCCGGTACTATTTCGCATTGTTTGTAATGAGGCGATATTAGCGATCCTAGTGGTTAACAACTATCTATGGATGCATATTTACTACGTATTAAGCTTCGTGACTGTATATACTAGACTGTGATAAAATGTTAATGGTGTAGAAAATTGAAGTATACGGAGAAAATCTGCTGTCAGAAACCGTAGTATAGTGAGGATCACGTAAGTTCAGTTCCCAAACAGCAAATATTTCCGCCTTGTCAGTGTTGCCAACTGTTACCAGATATCACCACATGTAGTAAAATCACGATCCTATGTACTGAATGACTTCTTTACTCACCGTACTTTACCTTAATGTTGGAAGGTTATTCTAAATAGTTTCAATAATAATGAGAATAATAATAATAATGAGAAATGTATTGCTATGTTCTATTCTTTTATTCCTTTACATTATTATTAGTATTAGCATTAATAGGTTACTATACGTAAATATACAACAAAGTATAGTATATAATATTCAAGAATCAAATCTGTTCCAAGACCAATTAAATTATTGTCACTTCACTTCAAAGATTCCAGCGTACATATACTGTACTTCCTAAAGGTAGATAAATTAATAACCAATTGACTTTTGGTTGGATTTCGAATGAACTTCTGATTATCTTTTGAAATTAGTAAGGAAATGGATAATACAACTAGGCTAAAACTGAAATAATAATAAATCAACTTACAAAAATAATTTTGGTCCTTAAAAGCCATAAGTAATTTCACTTCTAGATACCTTTTTAAAGATTTCATTTGTTTGTAAATTGCTTAATAATGTTACACTTACACTTATTATTTCTGCAACTCCACGTCTGTCATTGAAAAAATGTATGATACATAACTGTGAAGTCTCTTTTTGGCTCTTGTGTCCTAAATTTAAATAAGAAAAAACAAATGATTCAAGAAATGTGAGCTGGTGAAAATTAAATACTCAATTAATAAAACAATTACTACCAAAAGAGTATTTTATTAATTCTGTACAAAAGATGGATTACACAGAACAGATGGCCAGAAATCATAGATTTATACACAACATACAGCATGAAACGATCATCAAAAAATGCTTTTTGTACACAATAACATCTTTCAAACGAAGTGAAATAGCCAATAAGTTCAATAAATATTATGCTAATAAGTAATAACTATAATTAATAATTATCTACAAGCTGTAAAAGGGAATAAAATAGTATATTGTTGAAATTAGGGGGTTATGGTTTATTACGTGTATTTATAATTTTAATTACTTTTTCTACATTTAATTATATTTTAATTTCTATTAGATTAGTTGGTGGTGTGGTTGTTAGTTTTATCTGTGTACGTCAGACTATTAAGGAAAAACTGAAAGAAATATTAAATCTACAATCTACTTTATATAACAATATTTAATCAAGAAATGAATATTACTATTAATTTAATAACATAAGACCCAAAACATCTCCAAGTCCAGACAATACACATGCTGATTTTCTTAAACATGTTGGCAAACAAGCAAACTCACTACTTTTATCTTGTAATCTCATCTGAAATACAATATCTGTCTGGAGAAAATCTATCATAACATCAATTTTGAAAAGCAATTATTCAACTAATATATTTTCGAGTTATCGACAGATACCACTTACTAGTATGATAGCCAAAATTATGGAAGAGATGATTTCATAGATTGAATTGGTTCCTGGAATCTAGTAACTAACTTTCATCTTATTGAGTTGACTTTAGAGAATTGCATTCAACAAATGGACAGATTTTAAATTTTAGTCAAGATATTAAAGATATTTTAAACAGAAAACAAAACACCTTAACAATTTTAATTTATTTTCAAGGATCATATGGCTCTGTAGATATAAATCACTTAAGAAATTGCAAACTTAGGGTGTCCATGATAAAGTGTTACACTGGGCATGTGACTTGATTATTTGATTCATTGTCACAAATATGTAAATAGAGACAGATTCATCTGGGCTTCCCACATTGTTGTTTTCAGGAATACATTTTCCAATATTAATGTCGATGGTCTAACTAAAGAAATAGATCTTATGATAATCTCATCATTTGCAGATAATATGGTTCTCTAGAACAAAAAATCACAGTCCACAAATATTAATAAACTGAGCCAAAATCCCAACAGACTTTTTGACTCTACTTGGAGAACTCAAACTTGCTCAATTAAGGGAAACTTTACTAATAAAACACAATCCCAAGTTATTTCAAAATGAATAGTATATAAGTTAACTTTAACAGATGATGTTAAGAAATGTGATACTTCTCCAGACATTTTAAAAATCATTAGAAACGATAAATGATCTGGTCAGTGAGTGACTACATACAGTATTTTTTTATAGATGGATCCTGTTTACCAAGTCATAGATGTAGTGGTGTTGTAGTACAATACCAGTATATTCCCTTTTACAGGGAATTATATTCAAACACTTGTTTGCCCCATTTTAACCGTGACAACGCTTTTTTAGTTTTTTAAACATTCTGGTTATTCTATTGTGTTTGTGTTTAGTGAAAGATTTTAGATAAGGGCGCAAATAGCCATAGTAGCTGACGCGCCCTTTTTAAACGCCACTAACTAACTAACTAACTAACTAACTAACTAACTAACTAACTAACTAACTAACTAACTAACTAACTAACTAACTAACTAACTAACTAACTAACTAACTAACTAACTAACTAACTAACTAACTAACTTCAAACACTGACTAATTTTGATAGTGAAAATTTAGATACACTTTTAAGCTTACAAAATCTCCAGTATCGACTTCATAAATCTGAGAAGGCTGTCATACTATCAGATTCAAAATCAGATATTCTTGCTGCAGTATTGGACGTAACAGCATGAAATCTCAATATTTTACAGTGTTTTAATATTTTAAGTAAAATGGTCGAATTACATCGACGACTGGTACTTCCGTGGATCCATGAACTTTATGGAGTGGGAGGTAATGAGGTAGCTGAAAGGTAGCAAAATTACTGTAAGGTTATCTATACCTGCATCTTACTACACTGTTAAAAGAATAACAAGATCAGAACATGACAATGTGGTAACAAAAATCGGAATGATTCTAAAGCAAATGAAAAAATTGCAATAGGCCATCCGGCATCCACTCCACGATGGAGGAAAATCCTCAGAAGAAACCAACTAATCAGACCAAATGGGGGATCCAAACTACCCTCGAGTGCAGCTCTGAATTTGCAGGCCAACGAGTCTACCGACTAAGCTACATTGGTGGCTCCACTAAAAATATGAAGTACATGGCACTCAGATTATTAAATTGACAAACCTAAACAATTATTCATCAGTTAAGCTATAAAATATAATACATAGCAAGCAAGTTAATTCAATTTAAAAGTATAAACAATTCAATCAGTTGAAATATACAGAAATTGATAATAAATATCATGCAAATTACTTCACATTACAAGCATAAACAATTCATCACTTGTGGTATACAGCCTACTATTTAATTTACAGCACATACAATTCATCAGTTAAGCTATAGGCCTACAGTCTACTATTCAATTTACAGCATATATAATTCATCAATTAAGCGAAACAAAAATATAGTACAATACATAGTAAAAATAATACACCTAATTTAATAACTGAACTTCTATGAAAATCTACAGTGGCAGTACTCATATTATCACAGGCCATGATTGCCTCAAATATTTACAAAGAACTGATATTTCAGAACCTCCCCATGCCATTTTGAAATCTCAATGAAGATATGGATCATTGTCTTGACTGTTTAACTTTACACAGCTTTCAATCATCTGGTTAAATATTGGAGTGCAAGATAACAAATGACATCAACTGCTGAACACTTGGTATCAATCAACCAACAACTTCATTACATTAAAGGGGGAAAAAAACTGAAAGAATTAATTGTATATAGACACAACACATAAGACAAGGCCGCTTCAGAACAGTAATTGGCAAGGCTCTGTTGTTTTAGGATTCTTATGTAGATTCAATTTCACCTGAAAGAAAAAAGTAGCATCTATAAGTATGCCTAATCATGAGAAATAAGAGAAACGGTTGCAATAGTAGTAGTAGTAGTAGTAGTAGTAGTAGTAGTAGTAGTAGTAGTAGTAGTAGTAGTAGTAGTAATAGTAGTAGTAATGATACTAATGATAATAATGATGATGATGATAATAATAATAATAATAATAATAATAATAATAATAATAATAATAATAATAATAATAATAATAATAATAATAATAATGACTGTAAAGTATGGAAATTAATATTGCAATGTAATATCAAAAGGTGATTTCACACTATCAACTCTTATCATTTAGTACAACAAATCTATTATATTCAGTTGCAATCACCAGTAGCTGTTCTTTCCTCCATTTTGTTGTTGGCTGATTTTTCACAAGTCTGCTATGATATGCAGCACTATCCATGACAATAACGCATTGCCCTAATGTTCTCAGGTCAACAACTGTGTTTGCACCCACTTCTCAACTACAGGGCTATTCATAGCACTATGGTAGTCCTGACTTTTCTTTCAATTGCATGAAAAAATTAAATCAGCACCTGCAATAAAAATTATACCTGGGCATATAATTACGTCACATGAATTCACAGCATTTAAATAAAGAAAATAAAACATAACATAACATAACATAACATAACATAACATAACATAACATAACATAACATAACATAACATGACATGACATGACATGAGATCCTCTTTGGTGAAAGGCTTTCCCACGTTTTTATTTAGTCACCAATTTTTATATTTTTGTACCCTGATTTAAAAAATTACTCTTGCCAAATTTATGTAAAATATAAATCAATATAACTTACCGAGTATAAATCCACCTTTCGTTCCGGCATCTAATCTTCCACCCTCATTTGTTGGTCTACGAATAACACCATTCATGTCACTGGAAACTTCACCTGGTTTATTTCATGAATAAATGGGTGATCCTACTTAAAAAAACAGAGAGAGAAAAGCAATTCACATTGACACTCTAAGAGACACAAAAATTTTAAAGACAGGAAAACCGTTCAAGAATTTTATAACTAGCCTCTAGTTATAATATGAAACTATTAATTGCAAAACATGTTGTTCCCACCTGAATTCATTACTAGTAGCCTATATTAATTGCAATTTCATATTCCACATAAGTGTTAACCTATTTGTTAGTAAAAAATTCAATCACTCAATGTTTCACAATACATTGAAATTTACCATTCATAAAAATCCAAGTCTCATCCAAGAATACTACGGGTTTAGGGTTCTCACGCTCCACATTTCTTATTTATTCTCTTAAAAACGAATAACATCACTTTCTCGTACATGTGTATAAGGATCCCCTTTGCTCCATAGAAATTTCATCTCTTTCAAAATTTTTTTCACCGATGATAAGGATACTCTAAATAAATATGTTTCATAATCATCATTCATATGTTCCAGAACTTTTGCTGCTGTTAGTACTTCCCCCTGTAACAGTAAATGAAAATTATGCCATATTTTTATACATATGACTAATATCAGAATTACATTGCATAAATCAACACAATAATTCCTGTAACTTCCCTACCTTTATGTAACTTGTCATAAATAAATCTTGCAATTGCATCTTTCGTAAAATCATCAGCATCAGTCACTGGATGTTTACGTAGTCTATGTTTTCCTGGTGTCACAAGTGGGGTCCCCTTCTGTGAATTTATCACTTTCGTGGCTGTAGTAAAACCAAGCTGTAATAACAAACAATAACATAACACTTCTAAAAATTGTTATATCATAAAATTCATGCATGATACAAACATTTACAGCTATATGAATAGAAAATGATCAACATGTTAGGTTGGATCTACGATAGGTTTAAGTAGGCTAATATTTAGGTAATTCTCCAGAAAAGCATAGGCATAATTTTATTTTGTTTAATTGATTTCTGTGATATTTACATAGTGATGAACACGTGGTTTTAGTGCACAGCCACAAAGACTTTCAGCACAAAAATCCTTTGACACTTACCTGTATATTCTAATGCATTGTTGTAGTCCCTCCCTCAAAAGTGTTACTAATTACCAATATAACATGCGAGAGGTCCAGGACGAAGAGAAATGGTTAGTTTCCCAGTAGTGCGTCCTCGTCCTCTCGAGTGTTATATCTTAACAAGTACGTTGGGTGGGGTAGCTTTTCTGAAGAAACACCATATTTAATATTACTTAGACCAGTCATGAATAAATTATTCAGCCAGAGTCAACGTTCCTATGCTTTATAGAGTATGTTATATAGTTATTATATAAAATTGAATTATTTTTAAGCACCATAACAGGCCAACATTCATGTAATATTTGCTGCAATATCAAGTTAATAATTACAATATGACTTGTATTTTCTTCGGCCGATGTGGCATGTAAATTGTGATCTGAACGGTTAATTTAATACCAAAAGAGAAAACTGGAAATTTACTTTCGTGCTGTTTGATTACTTGTTCGTCTAATTTGTAAATGTATTTAAGCTATCACCTACTGCAGTATTACAGTATCTTAAATGTATTTAGTTTGGCAATATGAAAATCACTGACTTGATTAAACATGTAGGCCTAACCTAAAAATTTGTTTTGTTTGACCACAATCATGAAATTATTAGTGCAAACTCCTAAAACTGAATACCACTTTGAAATGTATGCTTAAGAATACTTACTCCTAATAATTGTCCTATTCTGGTTGTAATTGCTGTCTCCGTTAGCATAATTCCTTCTTCATTATCTTCTTTCTTCAACTCATTATACACGTGAACTACAGATTTCTGAAGCGTACTCTGAATGCCACACATTTTCTTCCTTGGAGGAGTCACTGCAACACTATTTCATTTTTTTGACATAGTAATAAAAATCTAAACACGAAAGAAATTCATTAAAATTTGAAATAATATTTCTATCCATTACCATCGTGCATTATCACGCCCAAGTATATTATATTCATTCGTACTTATCTGACTATTCTTGAATTATAACCACAACGCAACACATAAAATAACTATTATGTATTAATATTAATTAATTATTAATAAGTTCGAATTTCACTATCTTCCAGTAACCGGCTGAGAAATCTAGTACAATTTTAATTTCATGGAACTCCACTTCACTTCACTTCCGGGTTAACGACACTTCTGCCTACTTAAAAGGCTACTGTGTCATAATTTCAATATAAAATAGCTCCTAGTTTAATATCGTAGTGCTTAATACTATTGAAAATATTTAAATACTTAAAAATTCCTAACAGTATTGTTAAAAGTATAATAAATTGAAAATAATATAATGTAGTATTGCTTTAATCTAATGTAGTATTGTTCCCCATCCGCACTTCACCGAAACGGACAAGGGAATGCATGGAACTCCAGTACCGGCAAATATTGTCGATATTTGCCTCAGCTGCCAACATACCGGTTACAAAATCACTACCATTTATAGTATTTGTCAGTATCGAAATTCGAAACGAAGTTGGCAAAAGAAAATTCAACCTTCAAACTAGAAAATCACCATAATCCACTAGCATTTGTAGTAATGGGGGAAAAATGGTTAGGTTTCACCCTTAGGGTATCAAGTTACCTGGTCTTCCCTATAGATCGATAACTTCAGTAAGAACGTAAAACACAAATATCAGAAAGTAGTGAATAAAAGAAACAGGCTAATGCCATTATAAATGAACTTTGGGAGGTATTCTGCCAGCATTTTCAAAACAGATAATAATAATAATAATCAGATAATTTGAATTTTTTTATCCTATAATATGCATGTTTTCAATATTAAGTAAAGGATCTGCAAATAGTTGTACATTATTCATGCCTGAAATTAACAAATAACGTTTATTTTAGGTACGATACTGTCCACTTGTTGAAAAACATAAAAAAGGAATTGGATAAATACAAAAGATTCATTATCAGTGCAGAAGGCAGAAGCATAAAAAAAACTGAAAACACTGGAATAAAACTTACAAAGTTAGCAGATAGATTTAGTAATTGCCATTACTGTATGCCTAATATATTATTTAAGCTTATTAGTTTTTTTTAGAATAGTGTAGATTAACACTGGTATTACTCTAATTAACGATACAAACTTACGCCTATTCATTTTGTGTCTCTATGGCAACGGAATGCTGCTAGTAGTAATCAGACTGATCGGCATGCGATGGGTTGACGCAGCTAGGACTCGTGACGTCACACTTTTCGTGAAAAAAAAGGAGGAAGCCTTCCCGCCTGTAAGAGAGAACGCCGTGGTACAGGGTACAGCGCCGAATGTTACCCAACATCCTGGCCATGTTCGAGGGATACATTTTCGTAGGTTGCAACGAAATGAATGAAATTTTCTTTGCGGAAGGAGAGTACTATGAAGATCGCAAAAAAGTTGTGTAGAAAGGCAAAACAAAGATAATGAAAGGGAGGACCCTCGAGTGTGGATTATTTTTGGTCAGTAAACACTGGATTTTGGAACTCGAAAAGATTTCGACAGACAATAAAGGGTGTAGGCCTACATAAAAGAATACAGTGATTTTAAAGGTTTTTAATGATACTTTAACTATGACAATAACTGAACTCATGTTAAATGAAAGAGTAACATCTCCAGTTTACATTATAAGTTCATAAGTGTTCAATATGAGCCCCCACACTTTAATCAACATATCTGGAGTGAAGGCAGCAACAGCTTCTCGAATCTTGTCTCTCAACTCGAGCAGATTAGCAGGCAATTGAGGCACGTAGACTTGGTCCATTACAAAACCCCAAAAGAAAAAAATCGCATGGGGTGAAATCAGGTGATCTTGGAGGCCACTGGAGATAAACCCTGCCATCGGGTGCACGGCGACCAATCCAGCGGTCAGTGACAATATCATTCAACCAATTTCGTACAAGGTGATGCCAATGCGGAGGTGTGCCATCTTGTTACCAAATAGAGTTATTTGGTTCATCCTGCAGTTGAGGAAAGAGCCATACCTAGGTATAATAAGTAATTCGTTGCCAACTGGTTATACCATAGATGGATGTTGTTGGCATTTGTGGAATTACGATTAAACTGCCTACGAAACTCATGTTGCCCTGTTATAACCGATTTACAACTCTCAAACTTCAAAACATAAAATGCTTTCTGTTGAGGTGTCGCCATCTTTGTTATTATCGCTTCCAAGAAAACAAACAAAGGAAAGCTATTTGCGCATGCATACAACTAAAATTGTCTTCCTTCCTCTTTCATTTGAGCCTACAAACAGATTTCTACGTCTCATCTGAGTGATAATATAACGACTATAAACTGCTATATTCTTGTAAGTACACGGTATATAAGAAATAAAAATGATGATAATAACGTGGAAATGTATTTCGGCATGTTTCAGAACAACTACGAAAACGCTCCTGTTATCCTGTGGTTGGAAGGAGGCCCTGGAATGTCCGATTTGTTCACGCTCTTCGACCAGTTTGGTCCCTACTACATAGAGGACGATTTGTCGCTGAGGGAAAATCCATACTCATGGCACAAAAACTACTCTGTCATATTCGTCGACAATCCCGTTGGTACAGGTATGACATGTTTGCATCTATGCTTACTTGTAGAGTAAGATTCATCATTAGATGAATACCTGGAGTGTCGGTTTTTCGCAACATAGACTGACTCAAAACGAAATTTGTGGTAGATAAGGATCCTGTTTCCGACAGGCTTTCTAAGAGTAACCCAATTTCTTCTCTGTAAATCAAAATGTAAACTTTGGTGCTTAAATACAGTGTTAGGCCCGGTATTATAAACACGGTTAATCTGAAGATTACGTTAAACCAAAGTTTAACCGAATCGAGAGTTTAATTCAATGCGCCGAATTACAGAGTATTGTACTTCCAAACACACTGCAACCAGACTAAACCATGCATGACCATCTGCGACAGAACTCCATACACAATCAGCTGACTAATGAACTATAATATTAGTGTGCATATTGTATAAGTTGTGTAGAATGTTTATGAAACAGAAGTCTGTCAAATAATAACATTATTTTTATGAGTTTAGTATTGTTACATAATATTAATAGTGTGTTTATAAAACAGACCCCAATATTTCATGGTAAATCTTACCAGGATACTGCCTGCCACACACAAAGTGCAATGCGCAATAGGCTTGCAGTAGATATATGGACACATTCGAAATCTTTCATAGTTACCAGAGGAAAAATAGCGCAGTGTTACTATATAATAACCGATGCAGAGGTTCTACAGAATGTTTTCAAAAATAAAAAGGAAATCGTTTACCTTTTCAAATAATATGAAAATTCAAACCATAAAATACACATATTTTTGCACTTTTATGTTGTATTCGAGTTTCAACTTTTCGGAACAAGGTTAGGGACTGTAAAGCCTAATTCTGAAGATTAGAACTGTTTATTTCAAAAGCTTGAATCTGTTTCAAAACTTATGTTTATTTATATTTCAAAGTGGTGCACTCTATTTCGAAAAGTTCTTGGCCACCGTGGTCGTTCAGTAATATTGTTCACTTCCTCACCATCGGTCATAAGTTTTCGAAAAACATCTGCAATGTCCATGTGTATAGCGGAAGCCGCCATCTTGCACTGTTGAGCCTTGAACTGCAGTTTAAACGGCAGAAGACCGAAGATCAAGTTAAACTCAAGTCAACTCAAGATTAACTGGTAGTTGAGGTTTATTATATGAAGCAGAATGAAAATCTTGAGTTTAAACTGAACGTAAGGTTTAAACGGCGTTTGTAATACCTGCCCTTAGTGACAGATTTTCGTAGGAAACGTATGTTTCACCCGCCAAAATGTTATAATCCTGCTGAAACAATCACATGGTTCACCGTGGCGTAAGTAGAAGTCGGTGAAGTGGTCTACAGTTTCATAGTGCTTATTTTAATTGCGAGAGGGTTGCATCGAAGTCCTTTTGCACTGTGATCTTAACGACCATCGTGAATATGACCCATTGAGATGACGGTACGATATTAATAAACATGGGTGGACAGAAGAATTTAAAGCCCTAGAAATAATATTGAGATACGTCAGGCCTTCTCTAGAAGCCGTGATTTCATTATAATTTTTAACAATAGGTTCTCTCTACTAATTAAAGCAAATTTAAAATAGGATAATAACAAGCGGCTACAAATAAAGGAAACTTGCAATACAACATGCTATTACAGAATTATATTTAGAGTACCGGTATTAAAAAAAAGCAGAAATGCTGACTCACGTCATGAAGAAGGAGAGTATAGGATACTCACAATACCACCTAGCTTTGAAGATCTAACCACTTCAATTCATTTTGATTTTAATGATCAGCTAAGCCAATTACTACTCTTACTTATATCAGTATTTTGGGTAATCAATCTTTATGGCTTAACAAAATGTACAAAAAACAAGTTACATATTACTGTGTATATATGTATATATATATATAATTGCTACTTTGCGCTATATTTTACAGAATGTTTACTTTAAACCTCATTACCCAACTCTGACTTACACCACTTTTGCTCTGAACGGCTCATATGATAATTGGGTCTATGACGTCATCAAACAGTACTGCCCGGTCCATATAATCTTGTTCTACTTTTTTTTTACATTTTCACAAAGAGGACGCCAATCGAGTTCAGTCATACTGTTAAATTTCTGCTCACATAGTTCTCTTTCTGAATTTAATTTACAATCTATGGTTCTGGAGGCAACCCATCCCTTCACTATCGACCAAATGAAGGGTTCAGAACCATAGTGGGCGAAGCGCCATTTACTAAAACCGTAGAAAATAAGGGTTAAAGTGAAGTTATCACCATAATTCAATGGACACATATAGCAAATAATATAAAGTATATACATTCAAACTAAATGATTTGTCAGTCTTCATTAAACTATGGTATTCACTTAACTTTAACCCTTGCTTTCTCCATTTTTAATAAATGGTGCTTCAAATGTTCTCGATCGGGCTTAATTCCGGGTGATAAGGGGGGAAGTCTAAGTGGGATATGCCTGGCACTTTCAAGAATTTCCGTAACAATAGGTCTAATTGCAACTTATAAATACTTAAACTAACTGTGTATACACAATTGAAATGTTATATTACATACACACACGCACTCTAGCTCTATATAGACGATTTAAATAACTCCAATTAATCTATATACAGGGTGATTCAGACCATCCGTAACAGTCTTTTATTTTGGTAACTAGTGCATTAAAATTTTCCGAGACAAAAATATTTATAACTGAACCACATGTGAACTTTCACTTGAGCTTGATTTCATCAATCAACCCTAACAGGAAGTAGGGTCAGTGGCATATTACTTTAAAAATTCAAACCGGAGTCGGGTCAAATATGGTACCATTTGATAGAGCTCTTCAAAACAAACAAATTTCATAGGAAACGTTTTTATCAATTCCTAGTCTTTCAATGAGAAAACGTACAGAGAGACAGTGTTATCAATAGTTATTGAGAAATGTTACACGACGAAAATGTAAACAAAACAATTAATGTTGACATGTTACTGAAAGGCTGGACAATTCCATTAATTTTTTTTTATAAATTTTCAAACTATCTGCCCTTCTGAGCAGCACACACCTGTACTCTTCTTCTATCACTGCCAGTGACTCTTAATACTTCGGCGTGTCAAGTGACTGGCAGAGTAGGAATTAATAATAACGTTTCCTATGAAAGTTGTTTGTTTTGAAAAGCTCTATCAAATGGTACCCTGTTTGACCCGACTCTCATTTGAAATTTTAAAATGATACGCCACTGACCCTACTTCCTATTAGAGCTGATTGATGAAATCAAGTTCTAGTGAAAGTTCACATGTGGTCTAGTTATAAATATTTTTATCTCGAAAATTTTAATGCACTAGTTTCCGAAATAAATGACTTACGGATGATCCGAATAACCCATTGCCTTGTCGTACGTTTTCTCATTGAAAGAGTAGGGATAAATAAAAACGTTTTCTATGAAAGTTGCTTGTTTTGAAGAGCTCTATCAAATGGTACCTTATTTGACCCCGACTCCCATTTGAAATTTTAAAGTGATGCGCCACTGACCCCACTTCCTGTTAGAGCTGATTGATAAAATCAAGCTCAAGTGAAAGTTTACATGTGGTTTAGTTATAAATATTTTTGTCTCGAAAATTTTCATGCACTAGTTTCCGAAATAAATTACTGTTACGGGTGGTCTGAATACCCTGTATATAAAAAATACAGCAGAGCCTCGTTAATTCGAACTAATTGGTACAAAGACTTATTCGGATTACAAGATTTTCGGATTAACCGAAATATTTCCTGTAATGCAATGCAATTAGCAACAAATAAACTTATAAATATAATAAAGGAATATAATTTGAAGATACCATCAAGCAAAACCAAAACTATGGCCTTCATAGATAAATACCATTTAAGAGCTAAAATAGTCATAGCAGGCGAAATAATCGAACAAGTCTTTCAATTACCTAGGGTGCAGTGTATCATACTGCCAGAAAAACGATATGACTTATAAAGTGAATACGTTCCAAGAAATGTGTGGCAGTATGGCAGTATAAGAAGGATCTTAGGACGTAAAACTTTGAAGTCCACACAACTTAAATTTTATATAAAGTTATGTCAGTCCCTATGCTCACATACGTCAGCGAGAACTGGACTTTGGATAAATCAGACAGAAGGAAATAGAGGCTGCAGAGATGAGATTTTTGAGATCGGTTGCGGGGTTTACTCTCTTAAGATCATAAAAGATATGAAGACATATGCGCTGAAGTTAAGATTTTAACCTCAATGATAAATTATTACAATGTAAAGAAGACTGGAAAGAACATAATATTGAACGTATGCCTGAAAACAGGTTCTCAAAATTACTTTTGAACTATACCCCAGGTGGACAACGGAGTATAGGTAGACCTTATAATACAGTAGATGGGAAGATCAATTTCTCTGAGAAGGAACGGATCAAATGGCCGAAACCTTAATGATGATGATTATGATTATTATTATTATTATTATTATTATTATTATTATTATTATTACTGTTCTTACCACTACTAGGAAATAATTACACGCTTAGAAAACTTTCTGCCATGTCAGATTTTGAATTTTCGTGTACCCACTTTTATTTGGAAGTCTTCACACATTTTATAGTGGTGCTATCTGTTCCTAAGAAATGAGATATGAGTAATAAAAGCCCGTGTACAAAATTAAATTTTATGTATTAGTAAAATTAAAGGATGTTACGCAAGCAGTAACTGTCCTACATGACACTATTGGGTTCATTTTCGAAAGCGAAGAAGCAGTACTTAAGATATTTCCAACTAAGAGGCCATCGTTCTTGATAATTTTACATAGGTTCAGAGTAATACACAGTGACTGTTGTTAGATCACTGACATCCACTTACTACTGTTCTTATTTTTTAGGATTCAGTTTTACAAATAATGACACAGGCTATGCTGAAGACGAGACACAAGTTGGAACCGAACTGCACACAATGCTTATCCAGTTCTTCAGACCCTGCCGTTCTATATTGCAGGAGAATCATAAGGAGGTGAGTCATTATGACGCAATGAAGATACGATTATATAAGTGAGAAGCATGTAAGCCAACTGATGTGGAACAAAACATCCTGGGTTTCGTATTCATGTCCGGCGAATGTTGTTGTGAGTTTAAGCCTTCTCACAGAAAATGGGTACGTTTTTATTTTTCACTAATGTTCTGTGTTGTTTGAAGTCGAGTTCTACAGCATTGTGATCATATTGCGAGGTACGTTACTCGCAGCGGTTCCCAACCGGTGTGTCGCGAAATTTTGGAGTTGAAAAATAAATTTTATGCCATCTAGGAAGTCTCTTTACAAAGCATTTTTTATATACAACGAAGTCTCTGATATCGTATAATTATTTGAGATAGACTTTACCAATGAAACGTGAACACGTGCAACAATGCTGAGTTTAATTTTCCTGCCTAGCGATAATTCAAATGAAAGTGAACACTTCCAACAATAAGTAATGAAAATTCAATTAGACCGTCTCTGCTTATCTGTATTACAATTATAATTTATTGATGTCTTATATTAACGTAAATTAATTAATTGTAATACAGATAAGCAGAGACGGTCTAATTGAATTTTCATTACTTATTAGGCAGCTTATCGGAACAATCAATACAAGATGAAACTTCCAACAATGCTTATGTTATGCCCATTTCTGACACCAATTTTTGTTATACTATATGTGACACTAGTATTTATCATACCATATCTGACACCAAAATTTATTGTTGAACTCTATCATATCTGACACCAGTATTTTGTCGTGCCACTTGCCACGACAAGGGCGGATGGCTTATCTTTGAGATATTCGCGAGTTATAACCTACTATCAAGATAACACAAACGAATCAGACACTGCGTTATACTTCTTAACTCTCTAATATGATTTATAAACTGTATTTGCTCATGGATAGGAGGGATTTCTACTTAGAATGTGATCTCAGGCTTTCGAAAGAATCACAAGTGTAGAAATTCACTAATACCGGTACTAAGTTTATTAATAAGATATCAATTTACTACAGATAGAATATTGAGATTGAACGATGTAGAACGTATGAAAATTTCTGTTAATTTTAAAGTACCAAAATGAACTAGTTAAATGTAAAGTCTAAAGATTGAACTGATGATTTTACTTACAGTAGATAGTAGGGCGAACCCTGGTGCTGTTCAAAGATGATGTCATTTTCTGGATTTCTTCCTGGACGTCGGGAAGTTACGTCCGCTACTGCATGACCGCTGTCTTGACCAATAACTAATGACCGCCGTTTTGGACGTTTCATGTCCATTTATAAATTCTCGAACCGCGTCCTTTGTGACGTAACAGAGTGACGCTATTTTACCCGCGAATCTTCTAAGAATACGGTATTGCATTCACTAAACACCACGCTTCTGGTTCTTAACCATTATTTCATATCGGCGTTTCCGGTCGTCACTTAGAAAAATACAGATTTAAGGAACTCTCACGACTATATCTCTGTTTTTGCTTTACCCAATAGAAATTCCGAGTTCTGAATGATTCGCCAATTAAAATGTCTCGCGAGAGACGCTGCATAATATATGTATCTTTCGTTATATGTCAGCTGTTGCTAAGAATGTCTTTTTGTTAAAATGCAAGCGTACGCATTTCTGCCTTGTTCAAGGACTGGACCTTGCTTCTTTGCTGAGTTAGCTAAGCTGTACTCTGTAATCTGTCGAAACAGGAAGCGATCTCTGTCGTATGTCAAAGGCATGTCTTCAAGTGAATATTTTAATAAGTACGATTTCATTACTTTAAAATAAAGTGAAAATATATTGCTTATGGTCATACATAAGAAAGTTATGATTCTTATCATAATCCTTGGGCACAACACTTAGTAAATCGTTTACTCTTCCCTCTTACTAACAAACAGAGTTTAGAATCGTTAGAACATATTGGTCAGTTTCAGTATATAGGCCCTACGTCTGAGAGGGTGCTAGTGCGATTATTTTATGAAAAGTGCTTTATTTACGTTTTTATGGACAAATTTTTAATTCAAAAAACACAATCTGAATTAAGTTCTGGGTAGATGCCAGCAGTGCTATTGTAATTCAAATAATGTGAGTGAAAGTTCCCTTCAGGTTTGGAAAAAACGTACTGCATTTCGTAAATATTATGGTGATGAATAATAAAATTGCAATATGGTTTTACGTGGCGTGGAAATGAATATAAACAAAATCTCGAGTGTCTTATATGCGGAAATGTTTTGTCAAATCAATCGATGGTGCCGAATAAACTAAAAATACATTTAGAATTGCCGTTTTCAACGTTATACTTGTGTGAATCCGCATTTTCTACCATGAAAATAGTGAAATATGAACAAAGCAACAGACTGCTGCATTTTGAAGATGATTTACGTATTGGCCTGTCAATCATGTGACCACGTATAGAGAAACTCTTGCAACCTACCAAGCGCAGACTTCACATTAAAATAGGTGAGTTTCTAAAAAGATAATAAAAATATTTTATCGGACATACAGCATAGACAGGTTGAGATTTTTGACACATACCTTTGTTTTTTTTCTAATGCCACTCATTTTTTATATTGCGTGTTAACATCGGTCTATTTACAAACTGGATGTCTGACACTACATAGAAATTGTTATTAGTGCTCTTTTCTGACGGAACGTTCTGGAACGGCATTCAGGCACCATTTTGTTACATTTTTCATCATGGAAAGAAATATGTGTGAATATTTTAAATATTTTTCTTTGAATTCCACTTAGATCTCGAAAGTCTTAGTTGGACGAAAAGGAGGTTAAAAACGACAAAATTCCCGTGCAGTAACAGTAATCATCTCCCCGTCCGCTATAAAATATTCTACACAGAATTCCATCACCTTTTTCTTCAGAAGAAAAGCACTAGTTATTATGATGATGATGATGATGATGATTATTATTGTTATTAATAAAAACAAATAAGTGTGTCGCGATATCGTGGGCGTTCAATAAAGGTTGGGAACCACTGCGTTTCTGTACCTTCGCCACAAATTCATTATTGGGAATGACAATCACGAAACATATTTAACTGTTAAACGTAATCAAGAAGTTACATAAGAAGAGCGATGTCCATATTAAATGTGACTATGATTTTGAGGAGGAAAAGAAGATCATAGGCCTAATGATGGTAGCTACAAAGGAAGCGATTATTAAAATGAAGGAAATTATAGTTAAAATAAAGATAATTAATGAAGAACATGGTTCTTTCATTCGTTCAGTGTGTTCTGTCCAAGATCTTTCACTGAAAACCCAGCATTCTCCAGTCTTTCCTATTTTATGCCTTCCTCTTAGTCTCCTCTTAATGTACCGAAGTACGTATACAAGGTGGAAGGTAACCTTTTACAATCTTCTGGGAAATGATATCTCGAATTATAACAAAGAAGAAAGTCTAATAATATTTTGTTCCCAGAAGAGCAGTTTTCGAAAAAAAATTGCCTTTTGCAACTTGAAATTATGATTAAGTTTTTCATGAAACTGCTCAAAATTGGATTTTATCTCATGTAGGATGATAGAGTAAGCTATGTATGGCCATGTATTTGCATGGAAAATAACACAAATTTCGAGTAAATCGCGTTAATAGTCGTGTACACATTGCATGGGAACAGGGCTGTGACACGCTGGCAATATTGTTTCTTACGTACGCAAACCATGTGGCCGAGCCAGGTGTACGGAGCGGATGATACGCTTACATTCACTTCCTCATTCAGTTGCTCGCTTATACCGTGACAAATAACTGGATCAGGAGTGTGAAAGTTGTAGACACGCAACTGGTGAACACTTTGAACAATATCTTTGAAAGACACTGTAGAGAATGGTGTACAAAATTTAACAGTGTACCTCACATTAATGTGTATCATTTTTATTTAGTTTAAAAGTTGTTTATTTCTTCTAAACATTGTATTGTAATTGATTGGAGTGACATAAACTGTGTGATCCTCAATGTAAAATCATATTGTATTTAAAGGATTAATTTTGTTTTGTGCATCATTTTTCATTCTACTGTATTATTTATGAAACTGCCTTAAAATGTAACGGAAACTACGTGTTAGTGTTGAAACGATACAATAATGAACGTTTCATCATAGATAATGAATAACATAGTTCATGTAATTAACACGTTACAATTACATAAATTTCGATTTGACTGCATTCTCAACAGATGTTTTCGTTTACAAAACGGTATGTGTATACATCCTCCCAAAACCCCTGCCAAGTAGATGATTGGAGCGGCATTCAGTAGGCTATGCTGGGGTGCAATGATCTCTCGAAGTAAACACTGCTACTGTCTACGACGTTGCAACATTGCAACATTCGTTTTCTCGAAATATTACAAAAACTATTGGTCGTATGAAAAAATATTATTTGACACAACGTTCCCAAATGACATGATCTGTTATGTGTGTGAAGGATTGTAAAAGGTTACCTTCCACTCTGTATATTTCCGTACAGAATTCTGCATTACCATATGATGAAGGATGGGTGGAGCGGAAAAAAATTCTCTCTGGCACCGGGACTCGGACCCGGGTTTTCAGCTCTACGTGCTGACGCTTTATCCACTAAGCCACACCGGATTCCAGTTCCGATGCCGGATTGAATCCTCTCAATTTAAGTTCCACCTCTTAGTTTCCCCTTCAGTGGCCAACCCACATGCACTGCGTCATAGATGTGTGACAGTGGCACAATGCCCAACACAATATGTGCAGAGGTGCACTCATTACGAGTGACTAAGTGACCGGGATCCGACGGAATGAGCACCGTCTTAAATCACTAAGTGATTATTTACGCATATCATATTATTGTGATGTACCGAAGTACATATGATATTTCCATGCAGGAATTCTGCATTACCATATGATGAAGGATGGGTGGAGAGGAGAAAAATTCTCTTGCTACTTTTGTTGTAGTCTTTCTTCTTTAAGTAATGGGGTTCTAGCATGATGGAGCATCCACTCATTTCAAAATTAGTGTCTTTAACCACGTCTAGAACGAGAGTGGAATCTGTTTCGCGGCGTGAACCACGTCAAAAATCCTAGAACAAAATTAGACAATCGATGTTGTATTGACAATTGCGTCGGAAAATACCAGTTTTTCTTTAGTGTTGTCATCTTCATAATGGCCACTAAAACCAGAGACGGTTTTTGGTCTCATACTCAAAAGATCTTCAGAGACTGCGGCTTTCAGCTTTGCCTTGATGGTCTCTTTCAAGGAGGTGAACATTGCCCACTTGCTCCTCACATCATAGTCGTAGCCTATCAAGTGTTATCCTTCTCCTGGTTAACCCTTAACCCGAAATACCGGCCTGCCAGGTCGGTATAGTATTTCGTTTCTTGAATATTTGCAACACTGCTTAATACTATGTATTATCTTTTGAGCTATGTTTGCTTTAGTCTTACTTAGTGTGTGCTGTAGTGTGGTTATAATATAAATCTGTTCAATGCATTGTTGTCGCTATTTATTATTAAAGTAAGTAATTATTGTCTGCTATATTTACAGGTCTCATAGACCGGTATATCGTATTATGTAGTAGTTTGTCAACTTCAATATTGTTGTGAAATAGATTCTGTGTTTAATTTATTTTTATGCTCGACCATGCCGAAATGTAGTAATTATACACCTGGTAGCATCCATTTAATGGACCTCATTAAAGTACACCTATTCATTAAAGTTCAGGTGTTCCACCAATCAGAAACCACCATTGTAGCAATATGAAAGCGCAAGTATCGATTATTCTCGGATATGCAATCGAAAGACAACTAGCAAAACGTCACGGAGGCTGGAAATCCAATACTGTCGCAGAAGGTTATGTTCTGTTACTGTAATAAAGCGTTAATTGTAAATAATATTCAAATAAATTCAGTTTGTCATCTCGTTTTTCAATGTCTAAATCGATTTCAAGATTATATCAAGATTAATCTTATTTTACTCTCTAGATTACATAAGGTCAATGACATTTGTTTCTAGGAAAAAATCAATACTTTCGCGTCTGCGCACATCTCACAATTTACGAGATATTGCACAAGGTCAGTTCCGCTCCCCAGTCAGATAAGAATAACATGAATAATTATGAATAATTTCAAGTTAGAAATATGATCGAGCATAAAAAGTCGTATGCAACTTGCCTATAATGGTAATTAAGACGCGAGTATGTTTATGAAACGAGCGCAAGCGAGTTTCATAATTTTCATACGAGCGTCTTAATTACTACCATTATAGGCTCGTTACATAATGTACTATTGGTAATCAGTTTTTATAATGCCCCATGGTTATTGCAAACATATCCCACCATGCCAGCTACGCCCATTGATCTTAATTTTCGGAAAATTATGCAGCAATGGCTAGAAGATATAGATGAAGTTGGTGATGAAAATGAAGTAGGTGAATGTCCACATTTCGATGATTTTGCCCAAACTCTGATTTTATCATACCTACAATTAGACATACAAGTGGAAAATGGAGTTGTCAGATGAGGATAGAAATGAAACAGTCCCACCTTGTTCTTCTAATATTTCTCCAACAAATGACATATATCTTGGAGAAGACACCCCAATGAAAAATCAGAAAAACGCCTTCACACAATATTATTCGAGGTCTACCTGATATTACCACATCCGCTAAAGACTTCGGTAGTGCGGCTGCTGCTGTAGACATCCGTAACGTGCTTCTGATTAATTGATAAAAATAAATTATCTTGAATTAAATATTTTAAATTATATTATATTGTACGAGTAAAATGTGTTTATTTATAAAAAATATCTTGAATTAAATGTATATAATTCGCAGGTGCTCGTGTAAAGGGGATTAAGTCTGATTTGGCTAAACTGGAATAAGTACAGATTTGAACTATCCACAATTACTTTTCTTTTGTGTTAAAGGGGTTAAGTCATTCTTCCATCTATGATGTAGTTACAGTGCTCAGTATTTTGTGACAAAGGGGTTTTGTTCAGCACCAAAGGAGAGAAGTTTACATACCTTGCAATTTGACTTAACCCCCTTTACACGAGCACCCACGAATTACTCATGGGAACAATAAATAAAATATGTAAGTGTGATTTTAGTGTATCTTCGGATTGAGGGTTAATTCTCCAACGCTCTTGAGAAGAAACTTATCTGATACGGCGTAGGATATGTTCTGTTCAACTACAGTAAATTACTCATGGAAACAATAATAAAATATGTCCCATCTCCTAGACCGGTGATGTCAACTGATGCCCATAGGAGCAAGCGCGCGCTTTAGAGCCCAGGAGAGCCAGAGCGCTTTACAGCGGAAAGGAAAGAGACAAACGAAAGAGGTAGCTTGTTCGAGCTATATACAGGGATGGCCAGCACTGATTCAATGGATAAAGGGAAGAGAACTTATTAAAACTGAATCCATGTTAATTTTTAGATTTGTTTGAGAAGTATAAGTGCATTATAAGAATGTAAGTTTTAATTTTAATGTTCATTTTTCACAAGTTTGCTTTTTTATTCAAAAGGAACATTTTCTCAACTTTTTTTTACAGAAAAGTGAAATTTTCAGATATGTTTGTTTAGTAGCCTTACAGGTACTAAAACAATGTTTTCGTAAATTAAATATATCGTAAATACGTATTACTGAAGATAGTGTATTAAAATGTTTGAAAATATTCCAATGGAAAAATATTTGTAAGGAAATGAATTAACAAAGCAAATACTGTTACATCACAAACAAAAGATATGTGCCTATGTGTTGATAAAACGTCAGCTCTATAGCTTCAGCAGATTTCGAGATAATTTAATATTCTGATTGCAGCAAGTTGCGCACCAATATCACCTAAAAGCATAATGCGATAAGAGTTTTATTATGTAATATTAGTTACAGTTAAAACATATACCTAGACAACTTTTCTTTGTACTATAATACTGTTTTGATTACTTTTATAAGGCTAAAGATACCATCATATCAATTTCAACTTATCATGTCATATTCAGTGTCTTTCTTTGGGATAACACTTTATTTATGAATGATGTGTTTAATTCACTTAATACAGTATAGTTGTAGTTATTATGGAATTTGTGTGAATATTCCTTCTTTACTCTTTATTATGTTATTAACGTTTAAAACACAACTGCAATATTAGGCTAAGAAATAGGTGTTAGTACTTTTGTTTTACAGACAATATAGAAAATAACAAACAGAAAGAAGCCATATAAAAATAATGACATAAAATTTCACATTCCGTTTGAAGTTTGTGCACCACTGTTTTCTTAATCCAACAGGCTGCTTATTCCTCCTAGCATACCTAGCGCTTAATGCCCGCGCACGACGTCAAGGTCAGAAAAATGAGCTTGCTTTGACATCACTGTCCTAGACCAATCTTTCTGTGTGTGATTTTAGTGTATCTTTCGGGTTGAGGGTTAATTCTCCAACGCTCTTGAGAATAAACTTATCTGATACGGAGTAGGATATGTTCTGTTCAACTAGAGTAAATTGTTTTCCTGACTCATTATTTTGTCTCATACTTCTTTGGTTAATTTACAGTGGTACAGTGTAAACTGAAAATTTTCCTACCTGGGAGTCTTAAGAATTAAGTACTGTACAGTACAGTAGTGCAGCACTCAAACGATATACATATATTTCCTTATCTCAAAATGCTTACGTCGTCCCTTTCAACTCCAACAGGAAGTTATCCCCATTCTTTTGCTACATTCTATTCGTTACCATATAAGTTTCTTAAGTAATTATTGTGAAATATTTATTTTATTCGTAATTCCTGAAATTGTAACAAGTCAAAGACACCAATTAAAAAAAAAAACAAGAAACAATTTCAACTCATGTTTAAAAAAAATCTTTATTTATACTTTTCAGGAAAGTATGTGCCGGCTTTGGGCCATACTATTCATCAACTGAATCCCACAGCAGAGCTGAAACTCAATCTACAAGGTGAGTGTACGTGCAGTGTGCAAATTAAGATTTCTGATGAGGGGGGAGGATAGAATCCTAGAGAGAGAATACCATACATAAAATTATTATTATCCTTATTGGATACGGCTCAAGGCTTGGTCGCACTAAGTTGCTTGTCTTGGATCTTGTACATAAATTATATTAGGATGTATATTTGTAGTTTGAGATTTTGAAGTTCATTTTTTATACAGACTGGTAAAAAATTACCCGACGTTTCCCGGTATAAATTCTTTAACCTATGTGTTGCGTAACATGTTTACTTTATGGTCTTAAATGGAAAATTCGCCCATATTTGCCGCTTTTGAAAAAATATAATTAAACTCATTTGTTTGCGTAGTGACAAATTAATCCACTAAAATACGAATAATTTCAATGTTAATCATTATTATTTCACAAAGAAAAGCATGTTTACTTTGACTTAATTTGTTCAAATATATATATATATATATATATATATATATATGTTTCGTTAAATTATGGTAATAACTTAATCTTAATCCTTGTTTTCTCCGTTTTTAATAAATGGCGCTTGGCCCACTATGGGTCTGAACCCTTCATATATAAATATTTTTAAAACCACAAGGGTTACATAGTTTACTTTGGTTTCAGAATGCAATACTGTTGTTCACAGCCTAGTCGAGATTATTTGAGATTTTGTAGAAGGAGAAGCGTAGACCTGAATTGCAGAAAGATGCTCGGTTTCACTTTGTTGTAGCAAAAATTTACACAGAAAACTCCTCTGATCAGGTAAAATAATTATTACAAAGGCATGTTTTGGTTTTGCTTGAACTGTTTCGCAGACCCAGTGAATGAAATACATAGAATGATTGATAGTTTCTTGAAAAACAATTAACAGTAGTTGGATGAAGAGTATGTGTGCGACTTGAAAGTTATAAAACCTACTCAAGGGAAGACAGAAAGACCACAGACAGATTTTGGAGAGAGGAGTACTAGGTTTAAACGCAGAAAAACCGAAGTGTCGAGGAAGTCAGAGGAAAGTGCGGAGAGTTTAACTTTCGTAGCACAAATAAAACATCACGGATCTGGTAATGTGTATCATGCAAAACCTGTACAGGAGATGCAAAAAACACCAAATAGAGCTTTTAAAATAATAAAATCTTGGAGGTTGTCATCAACCAGAAGATCTGTTGTGAAAAACTACAATGAGAAAGAAGTATTGTTGCTTTTCCTGGATGCCGATATTACAGTGCACCAATATAAATGTAATGAGCCAAGGAGTGCAAGATCTAAATGCTGTAATATACCCACCATACAAGAGAATCTTAACACGCTGAGAAAATGTATTATCCTGAATCTGTTTCAGTCACGGAATGCTATGCAGAAGTGAAACTTCATTATCTATTGAACCATACATCTTGAGGTCATTCTGAGGCCAGTAATTGTTAATATTAAAGATGACAAACTTTCCATGATTTTACTATCAAGATGGACAAAAGACAAGAAAAAACTTTGTCTGAGGATGTTATTAACTTACTGTCTTCTGAAAAAAGAGGGACTGACTTTTAAGGACTCTCATACCAATTTCTGGCGGAGAGGACAACTCCAGTGAGAAAAACATCTAACGAAATTGAAAGGTTAGCAAGTAGCACTGATTTATACAGGGACATCATTTTATTTTTACATCAATTTTTAATGTACCTGAGTTTTTAATGTACTTCCCTCCCACCTCTTGTACTAGTAAACTTCCACCCGTACTCTATACAGAACCAAGACCGCGTATGGAATCAAAGTCGTCTTACGGTCACAGTATACAGTACTGAGTGAGTATAGTACGTTCCAGAAATATGGTCGTATTTTCCAGTGAATAAAGTGTATTCATTATTGAATCATATTTTCGTACAGGCACTGTATCCATTTGGTTACGTCGCTTCCCGGTTTCCCCCACCCGTTTCTGCTGGGCCCTTTGTAAAGGTTAGTGGCTGGGCTGTCAGCTCTTTTCTGAAAACATTTGCTATCAGGAATTGGACGTCTACGTAATATTATACAACTGTTTAAAATAATTTAAATAAAAGGGCCTCTTTAAGTAACTGTCACGTGATTTCCCCCCTTTCTACGACCCTGCGACATAACTACTTGGACTGACAGTAGATAGCAACCTGAGTAAATTTATCTGTGCGAATCGGGCAGAAGTGAAGATTGAATTTACAATACGTAAGTAAGGTAATCTGTTATAGAGTAGGTACAGAATTATTTCAAGAGGCACAGGATTAGGCCCCCCCCATGTCGACTGATGCCTTGCATTATTTCTTTTGGGGTTACTGTAAAACAATTGTATTTGTTAAACATCCTACAGCAATAGAAGAATTAAAGAATTACATTCCAGAAACAATACATTCAATTTGAGAAGATATGCTTAAAAACGTTTTCTATTATATGTACACAAAAGAACTGAACTGAAGCCTGTACCGAAATGAACGGTCATCATTTTCAACAATTTCTTTAAATATCCAGATTTTGATTATTTTTCAATTTAAATGCACTCTTCATTTGTATGCTAATGTGCTGTAGACAGTATATTATACACTTCATAATGAATACGTCTGCCTGGATAGTTCAGTTAGTGAGGAAAAACACTTATTGTTAATACTGTACTGTATTTTGAGTAAATAAAAACCTAACGAAAATGATCAAACTGAAAATAGTAATAGTTCCTAGTTTACGTAAATAGATGCACTACTTTTCTTTCCTTCTATGTGTAGTAAAGTGATTTGTTTGTATTGTATCATCAAACTTCGGCCGTGGAAGGGGGTAACATAGTGTGTCTGGTTCTCAACCGTTAATCCAAAGGTACAGCCAGGTTAATATTAGAAATCTTAGTATAAACAAAATGACGATCCCGATATTTGTTACGTTATTTTATTTCATTTGATACCAAAAGTAGATAAGTAATTGTGTTAAATTGCATTTACTATTTTTGGCCAGGTTCACAGCCTCTAGGAAGCACTGTGCTATGAACGGAACTGGCCACTCTACTCCATTATCTCCTTGCTTAGTTGCTTCATGAGCGGTGCCTTCGGGCAGTTGAGTAAATAACAACTATCTACTGTTACAGGACTCATGGTCGGCAATGGCTTAACAGATCCTATTAATATGGTTGACTACAGTACCCTCCTATATGAACTAGGTCTTGTGGACACGAACACTTACCAAAGAATGCACAGCTTAGAGGATGAATGCAGACAGGCCACACAAGAGGGCAATTATGTAGATGCCTACAATGTAAGTTTAAAAATATCTGCAGCTGTAAGTGCTGTAGGCCTACTTCTCAACTTGTGTTACGAAGGATTCTTAAAAGTGAATACACGCGATTTACTGTTATCAAGAAATGGAATGCTTCTCTTAGCACATAAATTCCCGTAATTCTTCTATCTTTCAATATATGTAGTGATATTTAGTCAGTTGCTTGTGAAACCCTAAAGCAGCGATGGGCGTTTGAGTGCATTTGCCCTCCGTGCGCACGGGGTATTCCAAGTGCGAGCGCTGCAGCGCGCTGTAGTGTGCCAGCAGCTATAACATCTTACACAGCTTTTAAATGAGCTACATTTAGGACTTCAGGGGAAAGAGATTCAAGGAAAAATTGCTGTTATGGATACGTCAAATGCAAAAGGGCGAAATATATCATTTCCCATCCTTATCTAAGCGCATAGAATTTTGAACAATGAACATTTCGAAATGTACGCATGCATTCTATCCGGTCTATTAGAGGAATTTACATCAAGGTTCCACGATTTAGATTGCCTGGAAATGGATTTGCGTATTGTTGCTACATGTTCCGATTCCAACTGATTATTGATAACTCCCCCCTTCATTATAGTGTGAATTGATTGACCAGCGATGTGGTCGAGAGATGCGAGCGAAATATGATTCAAGGTCGATTCTTATGCAGTTTTATGACGGATTCCCAAGAGGACGCTTTCCCAATCTGCATAAGCTATGTGAGAAAGTTTTGTGTTTATTTGGTCCCAATTATAGATGTGAACAGTTATTTTCTATTACGAAAATAAACAAATCTCAAACAAGAAATGATGGGCTTTTAACGGCAGTTCTTCGCATAGCTTGTGCTAATACAGTTTCTCCAAATCTTGAGAAATTGAGTAATATGAATTAATGTGCAACAGATATGTTTTGTTTTGTGTTTAAGGAAGTGTTTCATTACTTTGTGTTCTTATTTAGTTTTTTTTTATTTTAGTAGGTTATTTTACGACGCTTTATCAACATCTCAGGTTATTTAGCGTCTGAATGAGATGAAGGTGATAATGCCGGTGAAATGAGTCCGGGGTCCAACACCGAAAGTTACCCAGCATTTGCTGATATTGGGTTGAGGGAAAACCCCGGAAAAAACCTCAACCAGGTAACTGCCCCGACCGGGAATCGAACCCGGGCCACCTGGTTTCGCGGCTAGACGCTCTAACCGTTACTACACAGGTGTGGTTTAGTTTGGTAGAAAGAATAACATTTTCTTTTGAAACATACAGTACGTACCGCAACTTGAATAAACCGGTTTTCGTGCACTCTAGAAGCACACTTCTCTCGTAGTACACCGTGCAAGCACAAAGTGCATAATTCTGCCCAACCCTGCCCTAAAGGCTTGCCATGCAATGCTTGAATCTAGATATACAGGATGAACCGTAAGTAATGTCATTAATAAGCTTAGTATTTCAGCTACGTCCAAGCTGGAATACAGTTGCCTACTCTCATACTGTACCTGACGCCACAGCCCAGGGATACGTCCCGTCTGATACAACATAGAACCGCATCTTACTCACGCTCACTCTAGTTTGTGTTGAAGCCGGAACACGGTCATAGTGAGTGCTTTAAACCAGTTAAATGTAAAAGTCGTATTATTTACTTAACGTAACATTTGTATTTATGACGAGGTAAAATGCCGAAGACAAAAAGTTCGAAGTATGAAAGGCTGGAGGACTTAATTCAGGAGTTCGGAGCCAATAATAATTTACATTACATGTAAGTTGTGAAGAGTAGATATAAAAGTTACAAGAAAACAGTGCATTGAAAGACACTGCAATACAAAAAGGCATAGAAATATGGTTGTACGTAACTCAAAACAAGCAGTAGCATCAAACTCAGAGAGAGTACGATAAGAAATCCATGTTTTGCAGGGATCTATGTGCCATGATGGTCAATGCCAATATACCGCTTAATGAATTGAATAATAAACACTTTATAGAATTTATAGAAAAGTACACGAAGGAACATATTCCAAGTGAGCCCCAACACCGTCAGCACTTTGTACCCATACTTTATGAAGAAAAAATGTTTGTCACGCAGGTAGGCCCTGGCCAACTTCGGGCTGTTGCGCCGTTAGATTATAAAGTCAGTAGTTGCTCTAATTTTAGTTCAGGTTGGATGTACTCTACGAACATGCAGTAAGAACATGTTTGTCTGTCTCTTTCTCTGCTGCATTACCTGGGTTCCACTTACTATATAGACTATTTACCCGCAACTTGAGTCTTTTGGTAGCAGGAATACTAAGCTTAGTCATTAATTAATCAGCTTTACTTTTGCACCATTATTTTTAATCACCTTCTATTTAAATTCAATGAGTTAATTTTCAACCTAAATAATATTTACAGACTGTAGATAAATAAATGAAGAAAAACTATGAATACATAGATAAATAATGAACTTAATACCTAGGCTATATATCATGAACTGGGACTTGAATCATTTTACATTTACTATCCTGAAAACTATTCCAAAGTTAATGGGATTTTTCAGCCATGCAGTTGGTGTGGTGCATGATCACCGATTTAATACTGGACAAAATGAACATAATAAAAGAGAAACGGGTATATGCGTGGTACAATCCCTAAATAAGCCTAAAGGAAGTACTGTAAATCCCCCACTTTCCGAGAATCGAATCCTAATCAACTAAACTTTTACAAGAAATACTATCACTTGGGATACAGCGAAGAAACTAGGTACATGAAGGCGAATTTTAAAAAAAAGTAACTGAAAAAGCATGAAAACTAATTAAGAAAACAAATATGTAAAATAATACAAACGGAACAAATACATATAGGCCTAAACTGCGATATGAAATCGTATGAAAATCTAAAACATATGGAAATAGAACAATAAATCAAGCATTCTTCAATGTTTTACAATTAAATTAACTGTACACATTTTATTACAAGAAGTTGATATAAAAATAAATGATAATTACCTTAAGATTCATGCTGACTGAGCAATGTCTGAACTTTCATCTAAAGCTAGTGAATACATTATGAATTGGGAGATACTAAATTTTTATTGCTCATCCACCAGATATGAAATATCTTCTATTCTTCTCCCTGTAGTTAGTACGATGAAATAAACTAATGTTTTCATATTGTTCCTTTTGTTCAGGAGATATAACACTCGCCACACTTATTAAACATGTTTTAACAAATTTCCCGGCACTAAAAGGTTTCAATGATTTTGCGACTTCCCATGCAATTATGTAACTGGCAAGAATTTCCTTTTGTTTTTTGAGTCGAGGGATTCGCCTCCTACCTATTCTGGTTACTTAATATTTTGGTTTTTAATTTTTCAAGCTGCTTTTTTCCGGGGTTTTCCCTCGACACAATATGAGCAAATGTTGGGTAACTTTCGGTGTTGGACCCCGGACTCATTTCACCGGTATTATTACCTTCATCTCATTCAGACGCTAAATAACCTAAGCTGTTGATAAAGCGTCGTAAAATAACTTACTAAAATAAATTAAAAAATTAAGCTGCTCCATATGTTCCGGCCCTATAAATTGAAATAGAGAAAAATAGAAAAGATAGAGAGAAATTTTGTTTAAAAATTTGTGGAAGCGGTAAAATGATCTAGCTAATATTATTATTTTAGCTTATTGTGTAGGTATTAAACTTCAAACTACGATTACTTACCTGTAATTAAGCTGTGATTCTTATGATATTGTTTATAATGTCTGTGTATATTGCTTCTGTGCGTTCCTATAACGATTTTGTTGCATAGTAAGCATATCACGTTTTCTCCATTAGCACAACAGAAGAATTTTTCTTCCCAATCTACTTGGAATGGGCGTTTATGAGTATTCAACATCGAAAAAACAATCCGTCACATCGACTAAGGTTCGCTTACAGAAGTGGGAGGAACGTGACGTCAGAACCCTCCCCGCTGCCGGATGTAATCATGATTACCAGTTTGCCAGCGTCTGCAATAGATTATCCATAAACAAGCCAATAAATTTTGTACTATGTTGGCTTTGAGTCAATATATCCCCAAATTGAAAAGTAAAAGTTGTGTGGACAGGTCTAATGACAAATTTTAAAATACAATCGTATTAAGGTTAACAACATTTATTGTAATTACACAACTTTTTGAACTGACAAGGAGAGGACACGCTCTGTATATCACAGAATTAAATAAGATTTTGTGGCATGAAAGTATAAGACGTACTGTTTAAAGTCATACCTGGTATGGGTGGCTAATGACCCCTCGTTTTGAAAATATTGGCTATTGTTTGTGACATACTTCCGTTAGATACCTAATAGGAAAACATCAGACTGTGTAACGGCGTAGCTCATATGGTTGGATGCTAAGTTGTCATCCAGGCAACTTGAGTTCGAATCCTAATGCCTTCTCATTTTTTAAAGTTTGATATTATTATTATTATTATTATTATTATTATTATTATTATTATTATTATTATTATTATTATTATTATTATTATTTTTATTCACTTTCAGTTGTCAGCTCCTATATTCAAAGCCATGTTGAAATATGCGTGGTATGCATCAAAATTAATAAACGAATGAGAAGTGTTTGTGGATGTGAATGATAACTGTTTCGCAGTAGAAGTGCGGAAAAATGTGACTGTGGACGACCTTCTTTCATTTGCTGTGCATGGTACAGGAAATATGTATGTTTTTTGTGTTTTTGTGACATTTATCATAATGAATCGGGACACAATGAAGTGGAATAGCTGCTACAGAAACAGAACAGACACCAGTGACACATCTTACCTGCCTACATGAGCAACATTTCATTGTTTATCCTTTACAATACATGGGCTACGCTATTACACAGTATAATGCTTCCCTATTAAGCACCTAACGGAATTATGTCACAAACAATAGCCAATATTTTCAAAACGAGGGGTCATTGGCCACCCATACCAGGTATGACTTTAAACAGTACGTCTTATACTTTCATGTCACAAAATCTTATTTAATTCTGTGATATACAGAGCGTGTCCTCTCCTTGTGAGATAGCTATTTATTAAATGTGAATAAATGGATATAAAATGTAGCTGACGATTTATTTCAGACGTTGCAACAGATCCATCTTCTCTTATTCTCATCGACTCACTACACTACGTATTACAACTTTCTGTACCCGGACATGCCACCTCAGATGTCCATGCTTTTCATGGCCTTCGTAGAACAACCAGAAGTCCGGGCAGCTATCCACGTAGGGGACAGTATGTTCTCGGATGGTAGCACCGTAAGGACACGCATGATCCCTGACATCATGGTGTCGGTGAGGCCCTGGCTGGAGGAGCTGTTGGACAACTACAGAGTCATGTACTACAGCGGACAACTGGACATCGTGGTCGCCTACGCATTCTCTGTGAATATGTACAACAATTTGCAGTTCGGGGCGGCCCAGGAGTACAAGAAAGCGGAGCGCGTACCCTGGTACGTCAACGGCGAATTAGCAGGGTATACCAAGACAGCAGGCAACTTTACCGAGGTCCTGGTCAGAAATGCGGGACATATTGTGGCTCTCGACCAACCGGCCTGGCTACTAGAACTCATCTCCAAGTTTATCAGCAGTACTTTAGTCTTGTAGATGTACGAGCCAAATAAAATGCTGTATCAGAGCTTTCTTCTGTTACAAGCCGGAGCATGGGTAGGTTTGGCAACGCTCAGTGGAGGCGGGAGATTCTAAAGTGATATTGATGTAATTGTGCCTGCTCATTGCTTTCGTTGTACGTAACGTGTATTTTTTCAATATTACTTCATGCACATAGGTAAGATCAAGATTGAAAGTAGTGATGTAAATTATTACGGATTCGAAAATAGTGCTTTATTGCAATCAATTAGCTATAATTGAGAATACGACATAAGTAGGCTACTTACATACAAAGACTGCCACTTAAAATAATTACAAAAAAAACATGTTTTTTAATTATAGTACAAAAGTAAATGAATAAATAAATAAAAAAGATATTCCTTGCACCAAAAATAATAAAATCAATAATGCAATAAAGACGTAAGTTTCTACACAGTATTCTTAAGTGCCATTCAATTAACAAATTTGTGGCTAGCAAATTGACAATGTTTTGCCGCTTTATGTTGTTTCACCTCTGACGTGAAAGGTCTAGGATGTGATTATCTGTCGTACCCAGGAAGCCAGTTTTAATTTGAACCTGCCCAGTCACCATAACAATACTGTTATCCTAAATTATTTGTTATAAACTTTTAAAAATACAATTTTAAATAAATATAACTACAGAAAACAAGCTAAGAATGTAAATTATGCAAATAAGATAAAAATATAAACAGAGGAAACTATTGACATATTATAATAAAGTATGAGGATGTAAATACTGTTAGGCCAAGTATAAAGATCTATGAAAAAATGTAGAAACATACCTTCAACATAATACGTAACAAAACACAACATTATCTATTAAGTATGTGCCAATTAGCGTAAACTCAATAAACTTTAAATCCTGTAAATACGAAGTGAAAAGAAATATGTTTATAACTAATTTATTACAAAAGGAATAATATTAATAAATAAACCATGAAAACCGTTAATAAGTCAGACAGTTGCTTCACTCCTCCTTCGCGTGTCCGCCTCCGTCCATAGGTGCTATGCACGTTGCAGGTTACACAGTGGCTCGGCGCACGATTACATTTTCGCCACGGCTCAACTACAGTATTCACTTAAATTTAACGCTTGCTTTCTCTGTTTTTAATAAATGGTGCTTGGCCCACTATGGATCTGAACCCTTGAATTGCAAGAAGACAGACGCCGAAGAAGAGCGGTTATGCAAGACTGCATTTGTAAACAACTAATCTTGCGATACGAAGATTACTCTCTGACATATCTTACATGATAAATATTGAGATCAAGGTGGTATATATTTGTAGAGACACACAGTCCGCGGATCAGAAGCAAAACAATTGCTATTGAGACAGAATGTTTCCTCGGGTGTTTATATTGTTTCTTACTCTGGGCATCACCCCATCTCTGGGGCTGATGAACCTGGGCCCAAGTCACCTAGCCTCTCAGACGGAAAGACTCACTAACCCTGTACAAGGAGATGTGGGTTTGCCCCTCATTTTAACGCCATACATCGAAACAGGGGACATCGAGACAGCAAGAAATTTGTCGTCAGTGGCAGGAGGACCCTTCAGCAACGACGTCCTCAGTTTCTCTGGATATTTTACGGTCAACAAGGACTACAACTCCAACTTATTTGTTTGGTTTTTCCCCGCTCAGGTAAGTGATACAATATTACCTCTTCCAAAAACACAGTTTATTACTTGTAAATACCATGTACAAAAATACTACTCGAACGTCGGTTTCCCATTCTATAGTTCAGTTTAAAATTTCATTGTGTTGTAATGCAATTCGTGGTGGACAGAGGCGGGGTTGTGGTAGGTTTGTCGCACTGTCATTTCACCGAATTTGTTACCTTGTTATAAACTCTCCAAGAGGAAGTGTTGGTTTTTCCAAACAACACTGTGGTAGGTTATCAGTCACACGGTAAAGTCTTCATATCTTATCAATTTCTTCTACGTACGTAAGTAAAGGACAAATAAAGTCGAATAAATAAACCAGTTAACACACAGGTACGAGTAGCTAGGTAGAAAGACGGATGGATGGTTGGACAGACAGACATACAGAGAGAGGCAGAAAAAAAGTTACCGCACTATGCAGGGGACGTGTTTGTTGAGCACACGTTATTACGTAATGTTGCATTACTACACTTGTTATTGAACATTATTTGTGTTATTTGTGACTGAACACTTCGTACGCTTCCTGCTGTCCGCGCACTCCATCCGCACTACTCTAGAATTTTAGGCCTACCGTAATGAAACTGAACGCCCGCGCTGCTACAGCTTACCGGTGAGTCGAGCAAAGGATTGCGGGCAATCTGTTTCCCGACGTCCCCTGCATAGTGCGGTAACTTTTCGCTGCCTCTCTCGTTCTGTAGATGGATAGGAAAGGAGAGATGGATAAGGTAGTATAGAATTGGTGGATAGATAGGGCAGATAGATAGATGGATAGGATAGCTGGATGGGATAGATCTAGAACAGATGGATGGATGGACGTGATAGATAGGATTGACTAGATTAGACAGGCAATCAGGCAGACTGAGAGAGCAGGTAGACACACGGATAGGCAGATGGACGAGCGGGCGGACGGACGGACATACAGAGAGGCAGACAGATATTGCACAATCCCAAATAAAAAAAATAGATGACAGATCACAGAATCGATTAAAATAGGTATTATGTTTCGAGACATAAACAGATCACGTAGGTCTAAATTCGTGTAGATTTGTTAAGATGGACACAATAAAAAATCGTCACTAGAGATTTTTATTTGTGGAGGTTATGCTGTGATTAAAAGTCGGATATATAGCGACAATGGATTAAAATACAATGTTAATTGTGTAGAAAACTGAAGTATATAGAGAAAATATGCTAGTCTTTCAGAAACCGTAGTAGATCGATAAGTTCAGTAAGATCGTTAAAGACAAAGATCGGAAAGTAATGAATAAAAGAAACAGGTTAATGTCATTATACTGTAAATGAACTTTGGGGGGATTCTGCCAGCATTTTCGAAACAAATAATAATAATAATAATAATAATAATAATAATAATAACAGTAATAATAACAGTAATAACAACAGTAATAATAATAATAATAATAATAATAATAATAATAATAATAATAATAATAATAATAAATGGTCAGCAGGCCTTCTCTTCAACCCAGCCATACTCTAATTGAATACAATAGACTTAGGATACCTATCAGTAATAAGACAATTGTATAAACATATGTAGACCGTAGAACAATGTTATTAAGGCGAGTAGTTATAGTAAGTAATAAAAGTTCTTATTTTACTATGTATTTATATTTGTAAATCATGTCAGTATACTAAGACTTCGGTTGGAAGGTGGTTTGTAATAATAATAATAATAATAATAATAATAATAATAATAATAATAATAATAATAATAATAATAATAATAATAATAATAATAATAATAATGAGATAATTTTAAGTTTTTTATCCTATAATTTGCATGTTTTCAATATTAAGTAAGGAATCTTAAAATAGCTGTACATTATTCATGCCTGAAATTGACAAATGACGTTTATTTTATGTACGACACTGTCCACTTGTTGAAAGACATAAAAAAGCAATTGTATAAATACAAAAGATTCATTATCAATGCAGAAGGCAGACGCATCAAGACAACTGAAAACACTGGAATAAAACTTACATAGTTAGCAGGTAGATTTTATAATTGCCATTACTGTATGCCTAATAAATTATTTAGGCTTATTATTTTTTTAGAATAGTGTAGATCAGGGCCGGGCATGAGAGCGGCTCAGTCTAGTCGGCCAGAGCTGCTCTCGCTCCGCAAGGCACTTCAATTCCAAGCCAGAGCAGAACGCTCACGCAGTGGCGGACTCGCATTACAGCTACCTTCCCTGCATTAATGTAACAAGAGCCACGGTTGTTCTAGTCATTCAGTCTGTCAGTACATAATAGTTTATAAGGATATTACATCAATCCATTGTACATTACAGAATTTATAACACTCTTATTAATTTAATGAAATATACTTCGCTCTACGCACACACACACAAATCATTACGCTTATTTACATAACCCATACGCACATACTGCAACCTCCTTACTACGGTTCTACGAGACAGGCATATGGCTTCCGCTTCCCCTACTTGCTGTGGATAGAGTTCACCTGCCAATATAATTAAACATCGCTTGATGAATTCACCTTCGTTAAATGTTTTCAATTCCTTTGCAATTTCATGGCAAATTTTGTAGCTAATTCTCATGGCCGATTCACTAAGTGCATTATTGTCATCCTGTTAATATATAATACGATATGATATGATATGATATGATATAAAATAATGTGAAGCGATGTATGATGATATATGATATAATATGATATAATATAATATAATATAATATAATATAATATAATATAATATAATATAATATAATATAATATAAAATGATGCGATGCGATATATGATATGATATAGATGACCATAAATTAATACAACTTAAAGAAAATGTTTCTCAGGTACATTATATTAGAGTATCTATTCGATATTTATATTGCATTATAAGTTATTATAGTACATTTAGTAACATATAATTTTAAATTATACAAATATTATGATATATCATAGTATAGTATATTACAGTTCATGATATATAGACTAATATTATATATTATATCGTCGCTTAAGAACCAATACCGCGTAACTGACAAAAAGTAAATTTTACAGGAGAAGGAAAAAACCGAATAAAAAAAATAAAAATAACGCAATAGTCTTGAAAAGTGGTGTGTGGCTATGAAATAGCATAACTAATTTGTAACTAAGTGAAAATGGATGATCATGGCCGTAGACATTTGGCCATGTCACTTACGCGGTATTGGAACTCTGCCGTTGACTACATTTTGTTAGTTACGCGGTATTGTGAGACAACTTTAGCAGCTTTAGGACACATGCTGACAAGCGTTTTCTTTGCGTGAAAACTGTCTTCTGGAAATATTATTCGTGCTCTTGTATATGTCAATGTGTTATCTGAATTGTTGTCCTACCATCTGACTTGAGGTCAAGGTCGGTAGGCTGTAGCTTGAATCAGCACTAGATTACGTTCCAGACAATGATTGCTGCATTCTTAGTCAATCAAATGCTGAAACTATGGGAAAGGAAAAACGAAGACACAGTTCAATGTTTATTGTTATAATAATAATAATAATAATAATAATAATAATAATAATAATAATAATAATAATAATAGGGACCGATGGCGGGCTTATGTGAGGGCGGCAATGAACCTTCGGGTTCCTTAAAAGCCATTTGTAAGTAAGTAAATAATAATAATAATAATAATAATAATAATAATAATAATAATAATAATAATAATGAGAATCTGATACCAGGTACTTTATTTTCACACTACGTATATGAATAGATAAGTAGAATTGTTGCTAAAACGTTGCTGACAAATATAATTTTATAATGATAATAATAATAATAATACTAATAATATTGTTATTATTATTATTATTATTATTATTATTATTATTGACAATGGACTTGACTGACTTGCGAATAATGAAAAGAAAATCATATAAAAATATAATAATGATGATAATTTTTCAGGCACAATATTCGTTAAACACAATAAAGAAATAATTATAGGCCTATGCTGAAATCATAAAAACTAATCCTTGAGTACCCTAGTGTGGAATACTATCATAAAGTCTATGGCACAATCGGTTCTATATACAATAATGTGACGGTAATTTAGGCAGGCTACTAATGCTCTTTTTTTTTTCTGTGCTTTTGCAGGAGAACATGACTTTTTTTTTACTGAAGGGACGCCATCAGTACTATTAGCTAACCAATATTGCACAGTTCATTCTTTAATTCCCAATGTACACAGAAACATCTTTTTGCAAACCTGAATTTTTTTCTCATCAACCTTTAGGTTGTAGACAAATGTTCTCTTTCTTCTCGATTCAGAATTTGTACTGTCAGATCTTTTCGTAGATTTGATACGTAAACGGTCCTCTGTTCCCAAGTCATAGATTTCCAGAATGCCTGAAAGATGTCTTCTCTCATTAGAAATTAAATTACAACCCATTACTTTCGAATTTTGGCACAATTTATAACTACACTCTGGCCCCAAATTCCTTGCATCTCTTTCCGTATCATGTGTCACTTTGCCATCTTTCGATCTCTTGTAGCTAAGATAAGCTTCCTCTTCCATTCTAAGTTTTCTATTTTTCATTTTCTTCCACTTACCCGTTTGTGGCTTTGAACTTCATTTTCTTTTCTGTCAAATTTCCATGAAACGCTTGTAGATTCTTCTCTTTACTTTTTTCTGACGAATGTAAAGATGTAGAATAAGTAGCACTCACAAATTCTTCGGGGTCGTCTACATATGAAGACGCTTCCGAAATTTGGTGTAGATCCTTCATTGACATGTTATTGTCTTCAGTTTCTGTCCTATCCTATTTCTAGCAGTGTTATTTTAATAGCGTTGCTTTAAATCATACCAGACTGCATAATACGATCATAACATTACCGGTAACACTGGACGGATAATCCCTGATCTGCAGCAGCCCATTTCCAGAAGGACGGTTTTCTTTTGCATTTGAATTATCAGGCAGTACACCTAAGAATAAGATGAGATTACTAGCTTAAAAACACGTGTAATAAATATTATCATCAATTTAGATCTTCCTCCTACCGGAGGAAATGGAAGGAACCAAGCTCAGCGCCCCTAAATGTAGCGCAAATTATTTTAGCGGCCCATTCATGATTATTTATATTAAGTACTTAAATTAAGTTTGCTGTTATGATTCCGTAACTGAAGAAAAATAAACGTTTAATAACTGTGACACTTCTTATGCCATACCTTTGTTAATGTTCACAGAAGTTTCTCCCGTCTTGAATGCAGAACATAGCACAGATAGGATTTCGTTCTCGCTGAACTGACCGTCGTCTGATTCATTGTCCATGTCTTTTCTTGTATCTGTAGGGCTATATAATAATAAAATATTAAATGTACTATATTTCAGTGAATGAACTTGGAGATTCTGCGGCAATTCAGCTCAACTAACATTCAATTGACATTAGTGAAATAATTCTATTATATTTACCTTTTAAATAATTGAAACTGAACACTTCTTTAATCTTCTCAGAATATTACACACTGTTGATACAATTTTACAAGGCAGTAACGAGAACCAGCTTCCGTACTGAGGGCGCGCAGGGAATAGACATAATATCTGTTGTCAGATACGCGGTATTTCCTACAGACTTCTCGTGACTTCAGATACGCGGTATTGTACCCCCCTCCTTCGCACGCAGGCCATTCATGCAATCAAATTCCCGCGCTTGTCAATGCATGCAGATGACAGTGGAGGTACCATCTGTGCAAAAAAACAGTTTTTACTAAAAATGTCAGTTACGCGGTATTGGTTCTTAAGCGACGATATATCGTAATACTTGTATAATTCAGAATTAAATATTACTAAATGTATAATAACTTATAATGCAATGCAAATATCAAATATATGCTCTAATATAATGCACCTGAGAACCATTTTCTTTAAATTGTATTAATTTATGGCGTTCATTACCAACATATTTGTCATATTCAGTAGCACGTTGTAAAGAATAATGTCATTGGATATTGAACCTCTTAAGCAGTTGGAGTGTTTTATGACAAATTATACACTTTGCTAATCCACTGCTCTCTACGAAAAATAACTGCTCCTCCCATGATACATTAAAAGCATTGGGAGTAGCGGTCCGCTTTAGTCTATGAGCGGAAGCTCCGTCTTCAAAGTTCGCCTTCGTATTGCAGAGTCACCACTGCACCGACACTGAATGACGTACAGTATGCATACGTCACACCGCTCGCGAGACAAGCTCTTTAAAGCACATAGCGCTCATTTCTCAGAATCACGTAATGTGCCCAGCCTGGTGTAGATTAACACTCGTATTATTCTAATTAACGATACATATTGTGTACTTACACCTGTTTACTGTGTGTCTATATGACAACGGAATGCAGCTAGTAGTAATAATTATTATACTGATCGGCATGCGATGGGTTGACTCAGCTAGGACTCATGACATCACACTCTTCGTGAAAAAAGGGGGGAAGCCTTACCGGCTGTAATAGAGTACGCCGTGGTGCAGGGTACAGCGCCGAAAGTTACCCAACATCCTGGTCATGTTCAAGGGATACATTTTCGTAGGCTGCAACGAAATGAATGCAATTTTCTTTGCGGAAGGAGAGTACTATGGAGATCGCAAAAGAGTTGGTACAAAGGCAAAACTGAGATAATGAAAGGGAGAAACCTCGAGTGTGGATAATTTTTGGTCAGTAAACACTGGATTTTGGAAATCGATAAGATTTCGAAAGACAATATAAGAAATGAAAATGATATTATGGAAATGATCTTCGGCATGTTTCAGAACAACTACGAAAACGCTCCTGTTATTCTGTGGTTGGAAGGAGGCCCTGGAACATCCGGTTTGTTCACGCTCTTCAACGAGTTTGGTCCCTACTTCATAAAGGACGATTTGTCTCTAAGGGAAAATCCATACTCATGGCACAGAAATTACTCTGTCATATTCGTCGACAATCCCGTTGGTACAGGTATGGCATGTTTGCATCTATGCTTACTTGTAGAGGATCTATCACAGGTGAGTGTCGGTTTTTCACAACGGAGACTGACTCAAAACGAAATTTGTGGTAGATAAGGATCCTGTTTCCGACAGGCTTTCTCGGAGTAACCCAATTTCTTCTCGACGAATCAAAATGTAAATTTTGGTGCTTAAATACAATGTTAGTGATAGATTTTCGTAGGAAACGCATGTTTCACCCGCCAATATGTTATAATTATGCTGAAACAAGATTCATCTTTACATGGTTCACCTCCTGTCGAGTAACGGTTAGCGCGTCTGGCCGCGAAACCAGGTGACCCGGGTTCGAATCCAGGTCGGGGCAAGTTATCTGGTTGAGGTTTTTTCCGGGGTTTTCGCTCAACCAAATACGAACAAATGCTGGATAACTTTCGGTGTTGGACCCCGGACTCATTTCACCGGCATTATCACCTTCATATCATTCAGACGCTAAATAAACTGAGATGTTGATATAGCGTCATAAAATAACCCAATAAAATAAAATACATGGTTCACCGTACAGTAAGTCTAGGTCGGTGAAGTGATCTACAGTTTCATGGTGCTTATTTTAATTGCGAGAGGGTTGCATCGCAATCCTTTTGCACTGCGAGTTTAACGAATATCGTCAATATGACCCATTGAGAGAACGGAAGGCTACGATATTAATAAACATGGGTGGACCGAAGAATTTAAAATCCCGGAAATACTACTGACAAAGGAAGGGTTTCGGCTCGAACAGGAATTTTTGGTTAAAAATTTGTAAAGAAGCTTATCTCACAATGGTGATGAAGTCCGTAAAAGCATTAATTTGTGTAACTCTCCGTTTGGTTGGTATTGGTCAATACACTTCTTTAAAAATATACATGAGTATTCTCTATAAAATGCATGAAACAGCATGGAGCAGAGCAATAGGCACAACACGCAGAAGCAACACCTGAACAATCTTCTGAACCACACTCCATTGGCGAAAAATCAAATACTACCTGAATTACATTTTGAAGTCCGAGACTTGTTCAGGATTCACATAACCAGCTGACTGCCAGGAATACTGAAGCATAGGGTGGTATACTGGAGCAGACAACTGGTTATGAATAACAGAGTGCATTTTCATTATAAACACGCGATTTCCCAAGTTAAGTTCTGGATTCTCAGCAAGAGTCCTTACGCAATCTGTTATCCTCCGAGCATATATTTTGTATTGTATAAGGAAATAGATATTCAGAAGCTGGAAATATTTAGTATTTTTAGGTGGAATGATCATACATTTTACGTCCTAGCCTTGGAATGATTCATTTATTAAGGTTGTGTCCTTGTGCGCATTCAATGACTCACACAACAGTGTACATTTTTGATTAGCTGCAATATTTTCAGACAGAACGTAGGAGAAAAATGTTCTTAAATGGGCTTTAGACATTTTACCACTCGCACTAGCTTCTAGGCTAGGCTAAGCTAGGCTTACGGGTAAGGTGTTCCATCCCCTTAATTTGTGCAGTGCTCTCCCCACCCCTCAACTTGTACAGTGCTCTAACAGACAAACCAAACATTACACTTTTGGGAGCTTTACAGAGATGTAAACATGGGCCTGTATACAAATTTTGGATACGAAATTCCTATTCGAGCCGAAACCCTTCCCTTGTGAGATAAGTCAGGGCTTCTCTAGAAGCGGTGGTGTTATTCTAATTTTTTAACAATCGGTTCTCTCTGCTAATTAAAGCAAATTTAAAATAGGCTAACAAGCGGTTACAAATAAAGGAAAATTGCAATGCAACATGCTATTACAGAATTATGTTTAGAGTACCAGTAGTTAAAAAAAAAAAAAAAAAAAAAAAACAGAAATGCTGACTCATGTCATGAAGAAGGAGATTACAGAATATTCACAATACCACCTAGCTTTGAAGATCTAACCACATCGACAAATTTTTCGAAACATCCGAAGTACATCTTTGCACATGTACTTATACAAGGACATCACTTTATTTTTACTCGCATTTTTATTGTACCTGCGTTTCTGAATGTACTTAACTCCCACCCCTTTCACTAATGTCCTTGCTAACGTCAGCCACACAAACTTACGGCCGCTGTTGCTAGGAGTGAAGTAAATAGTACAGAGTACAGTGTGTTTCAGAAATATGTTGGATTTTCTATAGAAAAAAGAGCTTATATTATTGAAGTTTATTTTCACACAGGTATGGTGTGCTGAGTCCACACGAATAAATTCAGTTATGCTACACAAGTAAAGATTATAATAATAATAATAATAATAATAATAATAATAATAATAATAATAATAATAATAATAATAATAATAATTTATTTTAGCTGGCAGAGTTAAGGCCGTAAGGCCTTCTCTTCCACTCAACCAGCAAAAATTGTATATACATATGCATGAACTTACAAAGAATTCAACAATTTGATTTAGATGAGAGTTACATGTATACAAAAGTTATTTACAAATTAAACAACAAAATACTATGATCTATTAATTAAACACTGAAATAAACTGTGTAGCAGAATTAAACTAAAATACATAGAATGTTAATATATTTCAAATAATATTAGATAATAGAAAGAGATTATTGTGAGACAATTAAAATACAGCACAATCAGGATGATGTCTAAAGAAAAAAGTAACAATGTAGTCAGTGATAGTTTAAATCAGTATGATTGGAGTGAAATGCTAATAAGGTTATCTTTTAAGCTGTTCTTAAAGGTGTTTATTGTCTTGCAGCCCCTAATACTTTGTGACAAGGAATTCCATTGACGCGAGGTGGATATTGTAAAAGATGATGAATAACAAGATGTTCTATGAAGAGGTATACTTAGCTTGCCACAGATAAGTGATCTGGTATTTACGTCGTGGTTAGAGTATAGATAAGAGAAACGAGACGAAAGGTAATTTGGTGTTGAAGTGTACAGAATTCGAAAGAGTAAAGACAAAGAGTGTAAAGTTCTACGTTCTTTAAGTCGGAGCCACGAGAGACTTGCGAAGGACGGTGATATGTGATCATACCGTTGGATGTTGCACACGTATCTGGCGCACATATTCTGAGCTCGCTGTAACTTGACTGACAATTCAGAACTTAGGTCACTTAACAAAACGTCACAATAATCGAAGTGCGGCGTTACTAGGGTTTGTACTAGGGTAAGCTTTAGTTGCTGGGGCAAGAAGTTTCTCAAGCGACTCAAACAGTGAATGGAGGAACAGATTTTTTTTTATCGTTTCTTTAACTTGAAAATTCCACTTAGATTATTATCAAAAAAGAAGCCAAGATTTTTTACGAGAGATGAATAAGGGATTAGCGTGTTGTTAGATTACTGTTATTAAGGGAGTTAACTAAACGCTTATGTCCAATAATTATGGCTTGAGTCTTACTTGGATTAAGTGCGAGTCCGAAATTGGCCGCCCAAGTGGAGACAGTGGCTAGGTCACAATTTAACTTGTCAATCGATTCATTGATTGTATTGGGTCTGGAATGTATGTAAAGTTGTAGGTCGTCGGTATAGAGGTGATATCGGCAGTACTGTAAGTTCTTTGATACGTCATTAATGTAGGTAGAGAAAAGTAGTGGTCCTAATACGGAGCCCTGCGGCACTCCCGCCTTTGTGCATCTCCATTGGGAGAATTGATTATCAAGTGAAACACACTGTTGGCGGTCACGTAGGTAGGAGTCCATCCAGCTCAAGGTATTGTCTGACAGGTGCAAAGCCTTCGTCTTTGCAAGAAGCAAGTCGATATCAACAGAACCAAAGGCATTACTGAAATCGAGAAGAGTTAGTGCCGTTACTTCACCCCTATCCATAGCTTCACGGATGTCCTCAGTCACTTTAAGTAGGGCTGTAGAAGTGCTGTGTCCATGTCTAAAACCCGATTGATAGTCATCAAGGAGTTTGTGTTCGTCGAGATAGTTCATAAGTTGTCCATGTACAATATGTTCTAATGCTTTTGAAAGAGTGGGAAGAATTGATATCGGTCTGTATTGGTTTACTGTAGAAGGTGTGTTAGATTTAGGTAAAGGTTTCACTAATGCCATTTTCCAGAGTGAGGGGTAGGACCCAGTCATAATAGATGTATTGAATATATGTGTGACGGTCGGCAGGATCACATCTATTATTTTATACAGGAGAATGATATTTATATTGTCTATACCTTGGGCTTTAGATTTCATACGTCGCAGCGTCTTCATTACGTCAGTCGGGTTAATGTATTTAAAGAAGAATTTATCCCACACAGGTTGGGGATAAGATCTGAGAAATTCAAGAGTCTCTTGCTTATATAATGGTTCAGGTGGAGCAGTGACGAAATGTTCATTTAGACTATTGAGTGACAAGTTGATGTTATCTACCCGAGGCTTTGCTTTTGTTAGACCCAGGTTATTAAGGTTACGCCACAATTCTTTCGCACTGACCGAAGGTAGAATAAGGGAATGTGCATGGCGTAATTTAGCATTTCTTACTGCTTGATTACATTTATTTCTTAAAACTTTGTAAGTATTAAAATCTAATTCGTCCTTGCTCCGTCTGTATTTACGATAAGCAGATTAGAGTTACCGAAAGTACGGTACCCTATAATATGGTACGGTACTTAACAGCATTAATCAATTTAAACGAGAGCTTTGTTTTACTGTTTGTAGGTATGAAGGACGATGATGGAAACTGGAATTACAATATAACCGAATGTGAACAACAGTTTTTTCACGCTTTCCTGATTATATTATTACGGAATATTTTCGTAGAAATGTCATTAATCTGGTAGGTAAATTTAGAACAACAGGGTGTACAGAAAGGAAGAAAAGTGGAAGATGTCCAATAAAGGTGACAGAATATGCTGTAGAAGATGCTAGAGAAAGGATGCAGCGAGGTCCTAATAAGTCGGTCAAGAAGTTAGCTGTACAAATTGGGGTTTCTTACGGAAGTGCTCACAAAATTCTCAGGAGTAAATTAGGTTGGTAATATGCTGAATAAAGTGGACATTTTATAATGAATATAACCGCCTGAAGAGTTGAGTTTGTGAAAAAAAAAGTTACTACTCTACTGTTTTTGATAAAATACCGTAAAAGTAATGATCAAACTGAAAATCGTAATACTGTATTTCCCTGTAACATAAATGGATACACTACTTTTCTCTCCTCCTATAGCTAGCAAAATGATTTGTTTACATATTGCACTAGTAAGACCAAACTCCTGTAATGGAAGGGGGGTAACAGTGCTTCCGAGTATAGCCAGGTTAATGTTAAAAATGTTGGTAAAAATAAAGTGATGTCCCTGTATCTTCCATTGCTACATCAAGTTTACTTAACTTTTCACTTTCCGAAAAATTAACCACTGTGTCATTTGTTTTACTTTTCTTCGATGTACCGCTACCACTAATAATAAAAAAAAAAAACTTGAAAGAAGGCTTTGACGCTTCATCGCAGTACAGTACAGTAGAGATGTCGCCGCCGCCGCCGCCACTGCCACCACCATCACCACTACAAATTTCCGAAATGAGGAACATCTGACCTACATCTTCGGCTGACCCCAAAGATTCAGAGTGTATAATAAACACACGAAAATTTAGAATAAACATTTTTTTGCAAGAGACGAAATACTGCCAATATTACTATAAAAAGACCTATGAGAAAGTAATTTAGGTTGTATATAAGTGACTGACAAGCAGACGTTCTGATGGGGGCAGATAAAAAATTAAATTTTTTCTTCCACCTTTTTATAATGTCAAAAGAAATGCTTATACTAATTTTGGCCACTCGACCGCAATTACGAGGGCCATAAAAAATAAGTTCGCCAGGGGGCGTTAACAGAAAAAAACACAATTTCATTGCACAAATTTATTGTAACAGACAGAGCAATTGTTGAGCTATTTTTCAACATATTCCTCACCGGAATGAGACATTTTTCATGGTGCAGACGCAGTCAAACGCTGGTTCCGATTTCAGGCGGCTGACTTCTGCAACGCAAAAATTGATCCCAAGGTATGACAAATGTCTCAATTCCAGTGGGGTATATGTTGACAAATAGCGCAACAATTGCTTTATCTGTTTCAATAATTATTTACATGCAATTGTGCTCTTTTCTATAAACGGCCCCAGGGAAAATAACTTTCCGGACGGCCTCGTAATTGCGGTCGAGTGCCTAAAAATTTGTATAAGCACTTCTTTTGACATTATTAACATGGTGGAAGAAAAAAAATAACTTTTTTATCTGCCCCCATCAGAACGTTTGCTTGTGAGCAGAATGGATAACGAATACCTCAGTATCATCATACAAATTTCATTTTTGTTTTATAATTTTAATTTGTACTCACCAGCTAGCTAGTTAAATTAAATTAAATTAAATTAAATTAAATTCTTACTATATATTCACATGTCAAATTGAGGGCGAGAAGAGTTGATTTTGTAAATTTAAAGGATGTTCCTCTTGTACCAAAAAGAAGACTCTTTTCCTCCCATGCAGTACTTACAATGTTACATCTCTCACTTGAGTGAGGAATGGATTATTTTTATTATTATAATTATTTTTCTTACTATTATTATTATTATTATTATTATTATTATTATTATTATTATTATTATTATTAGGTTACTTATTTAACTACGATGTGCCAATTACTAGTAATTTAGCGTTAATGGAATTGAGATAATAGCGAGATGATATTTAGCGAGATAAGGCTGAGAATTCGCTGCAGGATTACCTAACATTCGCCTTACAGTTGGGAAAAACGTCCGAAAAACACAACCAGGTAATCGAACCCATGCCTAATCATACCCCCGGATCAGGATACAAGCGCGTTACCGACTGAATTACATCCGTGGTTCATTATTATTATTATTGTTATTATTATTATTATTATTATTATTATTATTACCACTACTAGGAAATAATTACACGCTTAGAAAACTTTCTGCCATTTCAGATTTTGGATTTTCGTGTACCAACTTTTCTCATTTGGAAGTCTTCACACATTTTATCATGGCTCTGTCTGTTCCTAAGAAATGAGATATGAGTAATAAAAGCCAGTGTACAAAATTAAATTTTATGTATTAGTAAAATTAAAGGATGTTATGCAAGCAGTAATTGTCCTACATGACACCATTGAGTTCATTTTCGAAAGTGAAGAAGCCGTACTTAAGATATTTCCAACTAAGAGCCCATCGTTCTTGATAATTTTAGGTTCATAGTAATACACAGTGACTGTTGTTAGATCAGTGACATCCACTTACTACTATTGTTTTAATAATGTTCTTATTTTTTAGGATTTAGTTTTACAAATAATGACACAGGCTATGCTGAAGACGAGACACAAGTTGGAACCGAACTGTACACAATGCTTATCCAGTTCTTCAAGATATTCTCGGAACTTCAGACCCTGCCGTTCTATATTGCAGGAGAATCATATGGAGGTGAGTCATAATGACGCAATGAAGATACGATTATATGTGAAAAGCTTGTACGCCAACTGATGTGGAACAAAACATCCTGGGTTTCGTATTCATGTCCCGGCGAATGTTGTGGTGAGGTCAAGCCTTCTCACACGAAATGGGTACGTTTTTATTTTTCACTAATGTTCTGTGTTGTTTGAGGTCGAGTTCTACAGCATTGTGAACAAATTCCTAGGTACGTTACTGTATCTTCGCCACAGTGGGAATGAAAATCAACAAAACATGTTTAACTGTTAAACGTAATCAAGAAATTACATAAGAAGCATCATATTAAATGTGGCTATGATTTTGAGGGTGATGATTATTAACAGGCTTCGAGACTTCGGATCCAATAGAGCAGTTCAGTGGGAAATCCGCATAACGGCGTACTGAGTATAGTGGTAAAGCGTACAGTGGGTGGGGGTACTGTAGAATGAATGCCAACAAATACGCAAAGGAAAACGCTCTGGATTTGAAGGTTCTGACGAATAATTTGGTTTTCATACAAACTGTGTCTGAAACTATTACACGGTTAGAGAAGTCAGAGCAAGAGATGCCGGAAGCCCTCAAATTAATTTAGAAAATGATGCAGAGAATTAATGAGACATCAAGTACACCGGTTACTGAACATGTAAAACAGAAGTGGAAATCAATTTTAAGTGAAAATAACGGATATGGAACATTGTGTAACATAAACAGCAAATTAGTGGACATAGAGTCAACCGAGAATAAAGGACTGTCTCTTAGAGACTGCAATGATGTTAGGTTTTTTCGTTTTGCTCCAATCACGTCATGCGACGTAGAGCGCAGCTTTCTACAGTACAAACTTTGGCAGATAACCGAAAAAGATTTATGTTTGAGACACTGAGAATGTATCTTGTAGTACATTGCAATTCGGTACTGTAACTGCACTTCCTAAAGACGACCAATAGGGTAAATGAAAAAAAAAAAATTAAAATTGCTACATGCTTATTTCCACCATTAACACTGTGTATAATTAAACACAAATGTTTATAAAAGACAGGAGAATAAATGCTTTTCACATTCTTTTGACATTGTCATTGTGTAATATATATTTACTTTCAGAATGCACATATGTGTGTGTTTCCCCATACTACCGTACTCTACTCTAAATAGCAACGTTGTTACCTCAACACATCTCTATCTACCTGCAGCGAGTCAACAACCTATAGTGCATGCACAGTAAACTTACTGTATCGGGTCCAAACTCTCGAAGCCTGATTATTAAGGAGAAGAAAAGATCGTAGGCCTAATGATGGTAGCAACAAAGGAAGCGATGATTAAAATGAAGGAAATTATAGTTAAAATGAAGATAATTAATAAAGAACATGGTTAATTCATCCGTTCATAGTGTTCTGTCCAAGGGTAGGTCTTTCACTGCAAACCCAGCATTCTCCAGTCTTTCATATTTTCTGCCTTCCTCTTAGTCTCCGCATATGATCCATATATCTTAATGTCGTCTTATCGTGTTGTATCGAAGTACATATGATATTTCCGTGCAGGAATTCTGCGTTACCATATGATGAAGGAGGGGTGGAGCGAAGAAAAATTCTCTTGCTACTTTTGTTGTAGTCTTTCTTCTTTAAGTAATGGGACTCTAGCATGACGGAACATCCACTCGCTTTAATATTAGTGTCTTTAACCACGTCTAGACCGAGTTTCGCTGCGTGAACCATGTCAAAAATCCTAGAACAAATTAGACAATCGATGCTGTATTGACAATTGCGTCAGAAATGATGAGCAGTGCTCATCACTGAAATTACCAGTTTTTCTTTATTGTTGTCATCTTCATAATTAATTATAGTGACCACTGAAACCAGAGACGGTTTTTGGCCTCATACTCAAAAGATCTCCAGAGACTGCGGCTTTCAGCTTTGCCTTGATGGTCTCTTTCAAGGAGGTGAACACTGCCCACTTGCTCCTCAAATCATAGACGTGGTATCTTTCTCCTGGTTAACCCTTAACCCGAAACACCGGTCTGCCAGGTTGGTATAGCATTTTGTTTCTTGAATATTTGCAACACTGCTTAATAGTATGTATTATCTTTTGAGCTATGTTTGCTTTAGTCCTGCTTAGTGCTGTTAGGCTGATCACATTTTTTATGTTCCAACAGGGGACATCGGCAATTTCAAGAAAAACCACAAACGCTTATCTAATCACTCTCCGTTGAAATGTTGCAGAAAATACAATAATGTAACTGTAGATACAATGATAGAACTTTGCACACTAAATTTGTAGAGTATCTTAACTTTTTGAATTAAATGCATAAACACACGTAATTCCTATAGCCTACATCTAAGAATTCAATTTCAGTACTGAGACATGCATGGAAATCTTTCACATAATACTGTACAGTACACAATGAACTCTAACACACACATTTTACAAGTACTTGTCTGAAGAATGTATATTTTTAAGGACCTGTTCATTCCTATACAGCTTCACACTAAGTTCTTCAAATGAGGAATGAAAGTTTGTTTTCACTTGTAACAAAGATTTAACTGTTTCAATTTTCACTTTTGACTTTTCATCAGTCCAGATTTAGTTCATTGTGTAGAAAAGTCTTTCAATGATGAATTACGACTGAAAGACAAATGATTAATGACACTATTCTGAGAGGATTTTCAAATGGAATGGAATTTTTTTTTTTGAAATGTTGAAAAATATCATACCACTTTTCACCTGCTTGTTTGTCACAAAACTCCTCATTTTTTGAACTATTTAAAATGGACACTGCGGCAGTTCTAACACTTCCACGAAACGCTAATGAAGACAAAGATGCAATGTTCTTCTCAAAGAGTGCAGAATGTCTCATACTGGGTTCGCTGGCTCTTCTGTCTCATACTAAGAACCGTTCAGAAATATGCATGAATCGTAGCAGTTTCATCACGATACTTAAATATTTACGTGTAAAATGTTATGGAAACAAAATAAAAACTTCTGGGGACAAGAATGGGGACATTTGCTCCCTGCGGACAGCAACTCAAAACCGGGAACTTTCCCCGGAAATCGGGGACGTCTGGTCAGCCTAAGTGCAGTAGTGTGGTTATAATATAAATCTGTTCAGTGCATTGTTGTCGATGTTTATTATTGAAGTAAGTAATTATTGTCTGCTATATTTACCGGTCTCATAGACCGTATTATGTAGTAGTTCATCAACTTCAATATTGTTGTGAAATAGGTTTTGTGTTTAATTTATTTTCGATAATCAGTTACCAGGAAGACCGTTAAGAAGACAGCTAGATGGGGCCGAAACAGGTCTACAGAGGCCTAATTCGTGAAGGATGATGATGATGATGATGAGTTTTGCAAATATATCCCACCATGTCAGCTATGCCCAGTTATCCTAATTTTCGGAAAATAATGCAGCAATGGCTAGAAGATGTAGATAAAGTTGGTGATGAAATTGAAGAAGGTGAATGTCCACATTTCGATGATTTTGCCCATACTCTGATTTTATCATACCTAGTGCTAATCATACTGAAACATCAGATGCAGAGTCAGATGAGTTGTTAGAGGGATACATACAAGTGCATACTGGAGTTGTCACATGAGAATAGAAATTAAACAGCCCCACCTTGTTCTCTTAATACTTCTCCAACAAATGACGTAGGCCTGTATCTTTGAGAATAATTATATAGAATGATGGCGGATTAAGAACTGGAACACATCTAATCCGCCATAACGTTAACACAGATTGATGAAATAGGTAAGTAAGTAAGTAAGTAAGTAAGTAAGTAAGTAAGTAAGTAAGTAAGTAAGTAAGAAAGTAAGTAAGTAAGTAAGTAAGTAAGTAAGTAAGTAAGGAAGTAAGCAAGCAAGCAAGCAAGCAAGTAAGTAAGCAAGTAAGTAAATAAATAAATAAATAAATAAATAAATAAATAAATAAATAAATAAATAAATAAATAAATAAATAAATAAATAAATAAATAAATAAATAAATATCTTGGAGAAGACACTCCAACGAAAAACCAGAAAAACGCCTTCGTACGATAATATTCGAGGTCTACCTGATATTACCACATCCTCTAAAGACTTCGGTAGTGCAGCTGCTCCTGTAGACATCCGTAGCCTGCTTCTGATTAATTGATAAAAATAAATTATATATATATATATATATATATATATTGCACGAGTAAAATGTATTTTTGATAAAAATAAATAGTCTTGAATTAAATGTGTATAAATTACTCATGGGGACAATAACAAAATATGTCCGGTCTCCTAGACCGATCTTTCTGTAAGTGTGATTTTACTGTAGCTTTCGGGTTGAGGATTGATTCTCCAAAGCTCTTGAAAGAAACTTGTGTTATACGGCGTAGGATATGTTCTGTTCAACTAGAGTAAATTGTCTTCCAGACTCATTATTTCGTCTGATATTTCTTTGGTTAATTTACATGCTATGGCTTGTTACAATGTAAACTGTCCATTTCTGAAGATTTTCCTATCTGGAGATCTTAAGAATTAAATACTGTACAGTAGTGTAGCACTCTAACGATATACATATATCTCCTATCTCAAAATGCTTACGTCGTCCCTTTGTACTCCAACAGGGAGTTATCCCCATTATTTTGTTACATTCTATTCGTTCCCATATAAGTTTCTTAAGTAATTATTGTGAATTATTTATTTTATTCGTAATTTCTGAAATCGTAACAAGTCAAAGACACCAAATAAAAAAAAACAAGAAACAGAATTTCAAATTATGTTTAAAAAATGTATCCATTTATACTTTTCAGGAAAGTACGTGCCGGCTTTGGGCCATGCTATTCACCAACTGAATCCCACAGCAGAGCTGAAACTCAATCTACAAGGTGAGTGTACAGTTGTCAAAAAAAAAAAGTGGCCGCACTCGTGAACAGCGAATATTTTCAAAGTCCACTTCGGGTCGCGGCGATGTTACACGATGCATGTGCTTGTACAAGCAGTTCCGGAACTATGAAAGTGTTCCATGTTTACGCCTCGTAGACCAGCGGTAGAGTGCTTGTTTAGTGATTCAAAGGTTGTTGCTTCGGGCCTTCTTCAAGTTTTCATTTTATTTTTTAATCGTTCTTTAGCGATGTAAATGATATTCAAATTATCATTTATATTCAGTTATCGTTCTTTATGGATATCACGTTATTTATATTTTGTTATCGTTCTCCATAGATATGAATAAAATTCAAGTCATCATTTGTATTCTGTTATCGTTTTATAACGATATGAATAATAATTATTATTATTGTAGCTCCAATGGTGGTTAGCCCTATTTTACATACCAATGTTAGGGCTATAGTTTTATACACAAAAAAAGATAAGCATAAAGAGAAATGGATAAGAAAATTAAATTAGCTTACGCGATGTAAACAAAACATAAACAATCCGTAAATTAGGCATTGCGATTGCAAAACAAATATCAGGTACCAATTTGAAACATACAAAAACATTAACAACACACATACGTAACACTTCTATAACACAAATATGCAGCTTTCCGTACCATACATCATAAATTAATACACAATAGTTACACAAACACAATCAAACTATAATTACAACATTGCGACGACATCAAGCATCCCATAACTGACTCAAATACATAACAAATCAAGCATCCGTTACAACACATACACTTCAACATAGTAACCACACTTTTAAAAGTTACAAATTTGACTCCAAGAAGAATAAATAGGACACTGTTACTAATTACTATTCTTCTACATTTTCTTAAATACATCTGTAATAAATCTGTGAAATTCGATATGAATAACATTCACGTTTTTATATTGTTATCGTTCTTTAGCGATATAAATAATATTCAAGTTATCATTTATATTCTGTTTTCCTTCATTAGCATTATAAAATAATATTCAAGTCATTTATATTGTTATTGTTCTTTCGCAATATATACAATCTGTATTTCATGTAAGTAATTATTATAACACAAATAACCATCTTTCTTTGTAATATAGGTTATTTTATTTAGATAATTGAATACGTATTACATAATATCTTATATTAATTAAACAAACCGATATTTATCATTTACATTCTGTTATCGTTCTTTAGTGATACTGTATAAATAATATTCAAGTTATTTATATTGTAATCGTTCTTTAGCGATATAAATAGCATAAATTTAATATTAGGTTTGGAAAAATCCAGTTGCATAATACTGGTATTAGTTTCTCTTTTTGTATTATTACATTATACTATCTTGAACAACAATAAAATGAAAAGGAGTAACGAGGAATTGAACCTGAGACGTTGACATCTAAATTCCGACGTTCGTCCGCTGAGCTACGAGGGCAAAAGTGTGGAAACATTTTCGGAAAAATTGGCCCAATCACACTCTAAGATTTTCTGATGATTCGTAGAAGCTAGTCCAGGATGCGGGGGGCAAAGGCTAATTGGGATTTCCCGGTCTCTGATCGGGTCAAACATCCTGATAGAACTAATATTTAACTCTTGCCGTGATTTTCGGTGAAGTACGGAGGGCCCAATTAGTCATATCCACTCTCCTCATCTCCACGCTTGGGCCCCCTGGAATTTAATAAGATGCGAAAGAGATAGTGGTGTGCGGAAAGCAACGGGATGTTACCGCATTTAGGCCTATCCTTCCCAAGAAAAACTGCAAACATGAACAAAGGAAGCTTTTAATAGAAGAAGAAGGATCTTCTGCGGACATCTGGAAAAAGAACTAAGGAAGAGACTAGTGAAGTGCTTTGTGTGGAGTGTGGCATTGTATGGGGAAAGAACATGGACATTACGACGAAATGAAGAGAAACGAATTGAAGCACTTGAAATGTGGATGTGGAGAAGAACGGTGCGTGTGAAGTGGACAGACAGAATAAGAAATAAAATTGTGTTTGAAAAAGTGAGTGAAGAAAGAATGATGCTGAAACTGATTAGAAAGAGAAAAAGGAATTGGTTGGGTCTCTGGTTGAAAAGAATATTAGACGACATTAGGATATGTGGATCATATGCGGAGACTAAGAGGAAGGCAGAAAATAGGAAAGATTGGAGATTGCTGGGTTTGCAATGAAAGACCTGCCCATGGGCAGAACACTTATGTATGTATGTTCAAAATGCCTGGAATATCGTGTCTAAGAACAGTCGCTATTTGCAAAGACTAGTCGATTCCATGCCCACTCGACTACAAGATGATCGAGATAAGAGGAAGATAGACTAAATATTGAATTGTGGCTTTTTGTTTTGTTTTTTGAACGCTTAATTGTTTGGATGTTTTAAGGCCGGCGCCAGTAAATTTGTTTTGTTTATGCCACGAAAGATATTTTTATTGAGAATAAAATCTTTTTTCTTTCCATTTGCAGCCACAATATCATAATGATAAAGTCATGGCATAATATATTAATGAACCTGATGTTAATTACTAAAATAATCGTAAAAGAGAAAGGAGCCATTATGTATAGTTTGTCTCTCTCAAAAACAGAACAAAAAAGAACATAAAAAGCACGAGGTTGTAGTCGAACGCAGGACCTCAGGAATAAGAGACCGGAACGCTACCATTACGCTATTGAATAACACACAGTATACTTCAATTATAACTGTAGATATCAGGCAACGTGGTCCAACAACATGTAACATCGCCTGTCTCCGAATTGTAGCGAAGATACCCGAAGGGAACTTTGTTTCAGGAGAGCGGCCACTTTTTCTTTTGACCTGTACGTACAGGGTGCGAATTAAGATTTCTGATGGGGGGGATAGAATCCTAGATAGAGAATACCATATATAAAATTTTGTTATTATCCTCATTCGATACGGCTCAACGCTTGGTCGCACTGAGTTGCTTGTCTTGCATCATGATCATAATATCCATAAGTAGGCTTAAGATAAGATGTGCAATTCCTAAATTATTGATTGTTGTCAGCTTGCCGATGATGATAATACACCAATATTATTTTCTTTTCTTAGTTTATACTTTATAAAGTATACTCGTATTAAAACAATTATACTTTGTGAGGGGGAATAGAAGTTATCTCTGGCCGTGATGTTAACAGACTATGAATTTATGAGAGGAGGATAACTTTCCAACAGAGGGGGGGGGGAAATCCCCCCATCCCGACCATTAATTCACACCCTGCACATACGACATATAGCTATCGTTGGGAACTCATTACTTGTAAGCCAGAATGACTGGAGAATAATAAATACTTATAGAATACTCATGTGAAAAGTAGTATCGATACAGAACAGAAAAGACTCAGTTGTCCTCAGTGGTCCAGAGATTACCAAAGAGATATAGAGGAATAGAAATATAGGGTATTCCATATACATCTACATATACAAATACACATAGCTATTGGCTATCGCCGATAAGCGGACACTCCTGCAAACGTCAGGAGGTTTGAGCTCGACTGTAGTTCGACACGTTCAAAATGGTCATTAAAGTAGCCTACAGTTCAGTAAAAGAAGTCCAATTTTTTCTTTGATTCAGAGCTGAGACTCGTTTTTTTGCCGCTAAATCTCGCAAATAGCGCGCAAATTTGAATTTGCCAACTGGAAAGCTTTCGGTTAACCGATGTTTCCGTTGATCGGTATTCGGATAATCGATGCTCTACTGTAGCACTCATTTATATTTGTTAGGTTATTTTATTTTATTTGATACCAAAAGTAGATAAGTAAGTGTGTTAAATTGCATTTACTATTTTTGGCCAGGTTCACAGCCTCTAGGAAGCACTGTGTTATGAACGGAACTGGCCACCCTACTTCATTATCTCCTTGCTTAGTTGCTTCATGAGCGATGCCTTCGGACAGTTGAGTAAATAACAACTATCTACTGTTGCAGGACTCATGGTGGGCAATGGCTTAACAGATCCTATTAATATGGTTGACTACAGTACCCTCCTATATGAACTAGGTCTTGTGGACACGAACACTTACCAAAGAATGCATAGCTTAGAGGATGAATGCAGACAGGCCACACAAGAGGGCAATTATGTAGATGCCTACAATGTAAGTTTAAAAATATCCGCATCTGTAAGTGCTGTAGGCCTACTTCTTAACTCGTGTTACGATGGATTCTTAAAAGTGAATATAAGCGATTTACTCGTATCAAGAAATGGAATGCTTCTCTTAGCATATAATTTCCCGTAACTCTTCCTTCTTTCATTGTATGTAGTGATATTTAGTTAGTTGCTTGTGAAACCCTAAAGGCTTGCTATGCAATGCTTGAATGTAGATATACACGGCGAACCGCAAGTAATGTCTAGACAGCGGAAAAAAAGTCAAATAAAAGTCATGTTTACGGTTTACAAGTATTCTACGCATAGACTATGGCATGAGGTGTGCACGCTTCCCAAGTAGGTACAACACGGTACCGTCCGCAGAGAGCACAACGCGAACACCGAAAACAACTGCCACTCTGTGTTCTCAGTCAGTCCTCGTCCGTACGTGAACAGAGAACATTGAGATACGTAAACATATTATTCATTTCTGTTCAGTGAAGTGATCATAATGCCTAAGACAGATGTTAAAAAACATAGGGTGTATTCTTTAATACAATAATATGATGTCGACATCTTTGGAAGTGATATTGGTGAAACAATTAAGTGTCTGTTATGTATGTGTGCATTAAAAAATAACAAAACAATCGATAGAACATCAATGTAATACACAGAAACACATGAAAAATGTTGCTCTATGTTAGAAGAAAATAAGGGTTCAAGTTCAAATTCCTTCTCAAATATGAAATATGACTTTTGCCAGAATTTGTGTCGAATGATGATAAGTTGCAATATTTCATCCAGAAGTTGGACAATCCTAACTTCAAAGGGTTTACAGAAAAGTACACAAAATATCAGGCACCTTCTGAATCATCGATTCGAAAACAGTTCTTACCAGCACACGCCTCTAGTATGCCTACTGTGCTTACGTAAACAACAACCCTCTGACGAGACAAACTACTCGCGTTATAGTTACCTTCACATCCGAATGACTATTTTTCCGCTGTCTACTAATGTCATTAATTAAACAGCTTTACTTTGTAACGTTCTTTTTTAATCACCTTCTGTTAAATTCAATAATTCAACCTAAATAATACTTATAGACTGTAGATAAATAAATGAAGAAAAACTATGAATAGATAAATAATGAACTTAATACCTAGGCTATATATCATGAACAGGGACTTGAGTTATTTTATATTTACTATCCTGAGAACTATACCAAAGGTAGTGGGATTCTTCAGCCATGCAGTTGGTGTGATGCATGACCACCGATTTAATAGTGCTCAAAGTAAACATAATAAAAGAGAAATGGGTATATGCGTCCCTAAATAAGCCTAAAGGAAATATTGTAAATCCCCCACTTTCCGAGAATCGAATCCGAAACAACTAAACTTTTACAAGAAATACTATCACTTGGGATACAGCGAAGAAACTAGGCGAATTAAAGAAAAAAGTAACTGAAGAAATACGGAAAACTAATTAAACAAACAAATATATAAAGTAATACAAACGGAAACAAATAGGGGAGAGTCGGGTAGTATCGGACATCGGGTAATATCGGACAGTGAGTTTCTGCCACACGATGATAGTACCTGATTGACATGGTTACGTTTCTGTGATGTCGCATAGAGAAACGTAACCATGTCATTCAGGTTCTACCATATGGTGGTAGATGAAAGAAACTCACTGTCCGATACTACTCGATGTCCGATACTACCCGACTCTTCCCTACATATAGGCCTAAACTGCGATATGAAATCGTATGAAAATCTAAAGCATGTGGAAATAGAAAAATAAATCCGGAAATAATTATAGGCTATAAGATAAGACATACTCCAACCTGTACTAAAATAGATAGATAGATAGATAAATAAATAAATAAATAAATAAATAAATAAATAAATAAATAAATATGAACATAAATAAATAAATACATAAATAAGTTAATAAATAAATACATAAATAAATAAATAAATAAACACACAAGAAGACAAACAAATAAATAAGTACCGTAAATAAAATAAATAAATATAATCAAAGAAATAAAGAAAGGAATAAGTTACCATCTTACAGGGAAGTGTTGTGACAGGACAATAAGCAAATAAGAAAATGAACAAATGAGAAAATGAATATAGAAGTTCATTGATTGATTGACTGTTTATTCAATACATTACAATATATATATATATATATATATATATATATATATATATATATATATATATATATATATATATTAAAACACTGATAAAGTTACATTATAGATTAAATATACATTTAAAAATAATTGACATATTAAGTAGTATTACATATACTATAATTTAAGAATTCCTTTATTGAATAGAAACATTAATCAGTTGAAATCTATTTCACCTTCACTTTGTATTTTGCATAAGGTAAAGTTTGTATTTCCAATGGTAACTTATTAAAACACATAATGCTAGTATAAACAGTGCAATTTTTTATATTTTTTAAGTTTATGATTTTCGATAATGACCAGATGTGCATTTCGCATGCTATAATTATGAAAATCTGAATTATTTTTTATTGTAATCATGTTTAAAGAAATTTAAGCATTTATAAATATAAATGGATGGATATGTTAAAATTTTATATTGTTTAAATTAAGGTTTACAGGTTTTTTACAAGGTCGAAATGGTCATTCCAAGTCAATAGATTATTATCCATAACAAAGCCAATAAATTTTGTACTATTTTGACTTTAAGTCAATATACCTCCAAATTGAAAAGTAAAATTTTTTTGGACAGGTATAATGACATCAGTAGGCCTATATTTGTATTAGTTTGAGGCGAACATACGACGCCGGACAGAATGTAGTCGACGTGTTTCAAGTACAGGCAGAGGAAGCGAATTTGACACACGCCTAAGCAAGAACGTTCCGAGTTTTGTATACGATTATTGCATATTATAAAATCAAGACAATACAATCATTGTATATAAAGGTTAATATCGGAAAGGTCTAAAATGCCCGTGAAGTTGAGAAATCATACTTAAATTGTCACAAATGTGGTAAAATATGTCTGAAAAGATGTTTTTTTTTTTTTTTTATGCCGAAAACGTATATGGCGTACAATTTTCTTCCCCTATATTTAACTGTTACATTAATTTATTTATCACATCTATTCTGTATCTTACTTTTCTTGTACATTGTTTGTCTCCTTTCGGTTCCTGCTGCAAGAAACAACAACATTCATCTTCAAAGTTTCAAATGAAAATGACCGCCGAGTGTCGGATAGTATAACCTTGTATGCGGAAAAACTGCGTTCTACATCGGCTGAAACCAAGGGCGCATATGTAAAATATTTCACATCATCCATTTCTACATCAGGTTGATGACAATCGCACTTGTCACCTGACAAAATTCTTGCAATTTTGTATAATGTATTGAAACCACCGTTTTTTTTTGTATTACTGTGTTCATTTTCGAACACACCTTTTTGCTTATACATATTATCAGACGCCATATACGTTTTCGGCATTCCAAAACTGTAATGCAAACTTCTAAATATTAAAAAAAAAAAGAAAAAAATATTTTCAGGCTTATGTTTTACCACATTTGTGACAATTAAGTATGATTTCCCACAATTATTCTCAACCTCAACAGCACTTTAGATCTTTCCGATGTTAACCCTTATATACAATGATTGTGTTGTCTTGATTTTATGATAGGCAATAATCATGGAAAGTGCTTGCTTAGGCGTGTGTGAAATTCGCTTCCGGTGCCTGAACTTGAAAAACACGTCAACTACATTCTGTCCGGTGTCGTATGTTCACATTCAAACTAATACAAATATATCGATGTCACGGCCCTACTAATGACAAATTTTAAAATACAGTCTTATTAGCCTAAGATTAACAACTCATTTATTGTAATTACACAACTTTTTGAACTGAGATAGCTAATTCTTATATGTGAAATGAAGAAACACGAATAAACGGATATAAAATGTAGCTAACGATTTATTTCAGACGTTGCAACAGGTCCTTCTTCTCTTATTCTCATCGACTCACTACACTTCGTATTTCAATTTCCTGTACCCGGACATGCCACCTCAGATGTCCATGCTTTACATGACCTTCGTAGAACAACCAGAAGTCCGGGCAGCTATCCACGTAGGGGACAGCGAGTATTCGGATGGTAGCACCGTAAGGACACGCATGATCCCTGACATCATGGTGTCCGTGAAGCCCTGGCTGGAGGAGCTGTTGGACAACTACAGAGTCATGTACTACAGCGGACAACTGGACATCGTGGTTGCCTACGCATTCTCTGTGAATATGTACAACAATTTGCAGTTCGGGGCGGCCCAGGAGTACAAGAAAGCGGAGCGCTTACCCTGGTACGTCAACGGCGAGTTAGCAGGGTATACCAAGACCGCAGGCAACTTTACCGAGGTCCTGGTCCGAAATGCGGGACATATTGTGGCCGTCGACCAACCGGCCTGGCTACTAGACCTCATCTCCAAGTTTATCAGCAGTACTTTAGTCTTGTAGATGTACGAGCCAAATAAAATGTTGTATGCTTTGCAAATCAAGCTTTCAGGTATAACTCACTGTAAAGTTGATTTGAATAATTTCGAGGGAAAAACTGTTCCGGGACAGGGCATCAAACCCGGGACCTATGGTTAAACGTACCAACGCTCTCCCAACTCAGCTACCCGGGAACTCTACCAGACACCAAACCAATTTTTCCCTCTATATCCACAGACCTCAAAGTGGGTAGACAACCGTCAAGCAACCAACATTGAGTGCACACTAACTCTGTGTGACTTAAATTGTGATTTTCTGTTGACGTACAGTGACGTGTATTATGCAAATCAAGATTTCAGGTATAACTCACTGTAAAGTTGATTTGAATAATTTCGAGGGAAAAACTGTTCCGGGGTCGGGCATCAAACCCGGGACCTTTGGTTAAACGTACCAACGCTCTCTCAACTGAGCTACCCGGGAACTCTACCAGACACCGATCGGGTTCGATGCCCGGCCCCGGAACAATTTTTCCCTCGAAATTATTCAAATCAACTTTACAGTGAGTTATACCTGAAAACTTGATTTGCATAATACACGTCACTGTACGTCAACAGAAAACCACAATTTAAGTCACACAGAGTTAGTGTGCACTCAATGTTCGTTGCTTGACGGTTGTCAGCCCACTTTGAGGTCTGTGGATATAGAGGGAAATATTGGATCGGTGTCTGGTACAGTTCCCGGGTAGCTCAGTTGGGAGAGTGTTGTATGCTTTCTTAGGAACTTGATTTATCAACTACTACCGCTGTCACACTAAAGAAACCGACTTCTGACGTCTCTAGTGAAGATACAGAATCGGAGCATTGCATAGCATTATTTCTGTCTCCTCCCCCTGAGGCAGATAATAGACGGGCATTACTGTTAAGCGCAGAAGGATGGCAACTGATCTAAGGATCTATGTGGCAACGCCGTCTTTACTTGCTTTGAGGTGCCGAAAGGGCGAGTGACGAATTCTATTTCTATTGCCTGTTTCGAGCTGGCAGTGGATAGAAAAGAGTAAAAAAAATAAACGTTACAGAGCTGCCAGAATTCGGTTCTTTACTTGCGACAGCTTGCTTTGTTGATGTTAATATTATATTATGTAATTATTAAACAAATTGAGCAATCAAAAGGAACTAAGGGGCTATGGGATGCGCCAAGAACTGGACTTACAAGCAAACATTCTCATGAGGGCTAATAAAATGTCATTTTTTTCCCACCATGTTAATAATGTCAAAACAAGTGCTGGTACAAATTTTGGCCACTCGAGCGCAATTACGAGGGCCGTCCAGAGGAAGTAAGCTTCTCCGGAGCCGTTTATAGTTAAAAAAACACAATTTCATGGAAATATATATTGGAACAGATATAGCAATTGTTGAGTTACTTTCAACATTTTCCCCACCGAAATTGAGACATTTGTCACGGCATGAAATCATATTTGGTATCCCTGTGTCGTAGAGTCTGCCGTCTAGGATCGGAACCAGTGTGTGACAGCCGTCTGCATCTCTTTGTTGATCTCACGGTACGACAATTGTCTCAATTTCGGTGAGAAATATGTTAAAAAAGCTTACTAATTTCTATATTTGTTTCAATAAATATTTCCATGAAATTGTGTCTTCTTCCTGTAAACGATCCCAGGGAAACTTAGTTTCTGTTGGACTCTCGTTATTGCACTCGAGTGACCAAAATTTGTATAAGCACTTTTTTGGCATGATTAAGATGGCGGAAGAATAAAATTAACTTCTTTTTTTGTCCCCATAAGAATGTTTGTTAGTTATTCTGTGGGGATCATGGCTGTTTGTGACGATTTACCCTTTTCGGTCATAAAGCAAACGCTGAGAAGAAAGATTATACTTTAAAATGATAGCATTAACCTATCCATACTTCCATAAGTATATAATTTTAGAGGCACATCCCGAGAAGTGAAGCTATAGCAGGAATCCGACTAACTACGAGACACGACTATCTAACACGACGCATGGATCGCCTCGGCATCATACTGAGCAACAAGTGTGCATTTGTGATTGAAGGCAGTGATGGACAAAACCATATAATTATTTGTCCAGCATTAATGAAAAAACTTATGGAGAGTCAATACTGAGAAGCAAGAAGTGCATTAGGATCATACGAGTAAAGGCTGGTTCACAATAAGCCGGGAACGAAAACGACAACGAGAACGAGAACGGAAATAATGTTAAAATACATGTATTTAAATGTGAGCATTCACAGTTAACTATTGTGAATGCTCACATTTAAATGCATTTATTTTAACATTATTTACGTTCTCGTTGTAGTTTCCGTTTCCGGCTTATTGTGAACCAGCCTTAAGTAATAGCTAAGTTCCTGCCATTTGAAATGCATGAATATTTAGAATGAATGAATGAATGACAATAGACAGACAGACAGACAGACAGACAGACAGACAGACAGACAGACAGACAGACAGATAGATAGATAGATAGATAGATAGATAGATAGATAGATAGATAGATAGATAGATAGATAGATAGATAGATAGATAGATAGATAGATAAGATTAAAGAGATAGGATAGATAGATAGATAGATAGATAAATAGATAGATAGATAGATAGATAGATAGATAGATAGATAGATAGATAGATAGATAGATAGATAGATAGATAGATAGATAGACAGACAGACAGACAGACAGACAGACAGACAGACAGATAGATAGATAGATAGATAGATAGATAGATAGATAGATAGATAGATAGATAGATAGATAGATAGATAGATAGATAGATAGATAGATAGATAGATAGATAGATAGATGCACGACGCTTCCTGTTAGTAAAGTACATGTTTCCAAACTGCGCTCAATGAACTTCGTGCTATTTTCTGATCAATTAATTTCTGTATAAAGGTTTTATAACGGATAAAACCAACATTTGTTGGTGTTTTTCTGGGGGTTTTCTAATTTTCCTTCATTTTCATTGTCATAATTTCAAAATTATCTAGCATACGCGGAATCAGGTAAACACGATACTTTGACTCACCTCGTACTCGCTTGCTGTCTCCTGCATATCTTCTGGCCGATAATTCTAGTCGCCAGTGTCTATTTCACTTATACGTAACCTGCGACTTGTCAGTATAAAAACTTCTGTCCTTCTCCATGTCTTGGCTGGCAGCCGCCACCTCCATACTCAGCTGTTTCCTGAACAAATGCGCATGCACGAAGGACTTCTGTTTCCTGAACAAATGTAAAAGTGCAATAGACTTCTGTTTCCCGCACAAATGCGGGAAGGATTTAACATGTTTCGGTGGAAATCGAGCTATGGACTTAACTTGTTTTTGCATGAAATCGTCATTTTTCTGCCTCGATATTTACTTCATGGAAGTGAGTTTCGAGGGAAAACATACAGAAGATCTCTAACGATTGCAAAGAATACTAGGAATAGAGCAAAAAAAATATTTTATATTTTTTTATTTTTGTTGACTTAACTCGTTTTGAGAGAAAACTCTTCAGTTCTTAGTATTGGAGCACAGAAACTTTAATCATGATCTGGGAACGACACATAACGTTTCCCCATAATAAATTTGACTGTTTGGTACAACTTTTGTTCTAAATTAAATATAGTGGTACGCAGTGGCGGCTCGTGAACTTGTGGCTTGGGGGAGCTGCAGTAGATTTTGGTACATACAAATTTCACTTCTTGATATCATTACTAATAAGTATAGGACAAAAATAAATGCACTACATATCGAAAGATCAGAACTTTCTGACTTAGTTGGGAGATGTCTGTGGCATCATTTGCCATAATCGCTAAAAAAAAAAACTAATACCATCGATTTCAGTCTGAATTTCTGATCGGCAGACACTCAACATGCAATCTACCAGTTCATTCTGAATTGTTTTAGAACTATCTTTAAACAGTGGCATGTTCCAAATGATTTTTGAGAGGCTCGTTTAAATTACTCACGAACTGTAGCAACCCACGAAATACACCAGGGTTCTTCGAATCGTTTTTTCATGTCCCCTAAGAGGAAGTTCATATTGGCCACAAAATCAATATTTTTAAAATAATTTCACGATTTTTTCTCATTTCTTGATTATGTTTGAGAATGTTTGTTCTGTTCGCTTCACTTAGTTGCGCAGCAATATTAGTTTTGCCTAACATTGCCAATGAAACAACATGTTTCAGGTGAGATTGCGAAGATTCATGCTTTTTAATTTTTAGGGGCAAATGTCCTAAATCTGTCACACCACTCCTAGTCTATGCAGTATCACCACCGAAGAGGAGGCATTTTTTTTGTTCACATCCACGTAACCACAAATGCTTAGCGTAAATTTCATTGTTATACTTCCTTACATATATGCACTATTTCGGCTGGATGAAGCTTGAGTAAGATTTAAGTCGGGTAACGACCGACCATTTAATTTCACTTCATTACATCAATCTTCTCCGCAAGGGAAAATTGAGAAAAATAAAATTAATATTCTGTAATTCACACACACTCATGCTTGCACATTTGGACTGGTTAAGTTACGGTACTAAGACGTCACACCAAAGCAATGTTCTAAAAGTGGAAAAGAAGTCTCTTTCGTATTTTACGTGCTATATTAAAAGGATTCTACTCGTGCAATCATTTTGAGTTAAGGCAAATATTAGTTTCTGCTGGAGGCTGGATATACTGTATACGTGATAATAAGGCAAAAGAGAATATTGATTTCGTTATATTAACTCGATAAGATTCTACAACAGTAAGTATGTGAAGATAAAATAAAAATTTTGTCATTAAGTTTCAAGGGAATAGACAATCCATTTTACGTAGCATTACAATAGCGGTGTGGGAGGGGAGGAAAGATCTTCCCTTGTCGCCTGGCTCTGCAAGCCTCTGCAGCGAAATATGGGTTTTAAACAGCAGCAGTTTCCCTCTGCTTCCCTTCACCTCTCTACCCCTGACCATGCAAGAGACATTGTCTATGAGCTGACCCACCTTGCAGATCCCAGGTCGACTTTGAATGCAGTGTCAATTCCAGTAGGTACAGTCGACGCGCAAAAAGATTATGCATAAGATAATGGTACATATTCCCGGCCAGATGAAATATAACGCAATTTACCATAAAAGCTGTAACAATTCTTCTACAAATTACAATAAATATTATTTTTATTTTCTTGTCAAAGCAGGGAGTGCTGCAGCTCCGCAGCTCTTATGGACGGGCCGCCCCTGATGGTACGTAATTGAAAAAGATTGAGAACTGCTGAACTAAAATAAACTGTATATAGGCCTACATAATCTTTAACAATGAAATATCGTACCGCTACCACTTTATTCATTGAGTGAGATAAAATCACACTAGTTAGAATGCAATGGCTTGTAAAATAAAAGTACTATGATCATAAAAAAGGAATATCGCCGTCATGTATATCTAAAATACAATACCTGTGTTATCGTAAATTTGTTTTCGAATGAAAGCGATGAAAGTAAATGTTTAATTGCACTACATTTTCGCTGTTTGTAAAGTGTTTCATGCGTGTACAGCATCGGTAAAACGACAGTGAACATTTTATAGTTGTTAAATATAATCTAAGATCTCCCCTGTTAAAAGTAAGCCTATAGACAGTCATGAGTGCACGCTTTCGGTAATGAAGTCCTTGAAACACATAATTTCATTTTTTGCTTCGATGGCTAAATGATTATCATGTTCGCTACTTGACTCTGGGTTCTGGGGTTCGTAATCGGCTTTTGATAATACTTTGTAAAGAAAAAGTCCCTTTCTGTATTAGTTCCTTTGGACAATCCTATCTCTGATTAAGAGGAGTTTAGCACAAATCCACCCACTATTTATTGTCCAGGGCAAAATTCGAATATCTCTTCGTTCTAATGTGACATCCTGTATTCCCTTAGATGCCATTCTTATCCCATTGTGTGTATATTATCTAACTTACTTTTGTATTAGTTCCTTCGGACAATCCTATCTCTGATTAAGAGGAGTTTAGCAAAAATTCACCCGCTATTTATTGTCCAGGGCAAAACTCGAATATCTTTTCGTTCTGATGTGACATTCTGTATTCTCTTAGATGTCATTCCGATCCCATTGTGTGTATATTACCTACATTTGTATTAGTTCCTTCGGACAATCCTATCTCTGATTAAGAGGAGTTTAGCAAAAATTCACCCGCTATTTATTGTCCAGTGCAAAACTCGGATATGTCTTCGTTCTGATGTGACATCCTGTATTCCCTTAGATGTCATTCCGATCCCATTGTGTATATATTATCTACTTTTGTATTAGTTCCTTGGGACAATCCTATCTCTGATTAAGAGGAGTTTAGCAAAAATTCACCCGCTATTTATTGTCCAGGGCAAAACTCGGATATCTCTACGTTCTGATGTGACATCCTGTAGTCCCTTAGATGCCATTCCGATCCCATTGCGTGTATATTATCTACTTTTGTATTAGTTCCTTCGGACAATCCTATCTCTGATTAAGAGGAGTTTAGCAAAAATTCACCCGCTATTTATTGTCCAGGGCAAAACTCGAATATCTCTTCGTTCTGATGTGACATCCTGTATTCCCTTAGATGTCATTCCGATCCCATTGTGTATATATTATCTACTTTTGTATTAGTTCCTTCGGACAATCCTATCTCTGATTAAGAGGAGTTTAGCAAAAATTCACCCGCTATTTATTGTCCAGGGCAAAACTCGGATATCTCTACGTTCTGATGTGACATCCTGTAGTCCCTTAGATGCCATTCCGATCCCATTGCGTGTATATTATCTACTTTTGTATTAGTTCCTTCGGACAATCCTATCTCTGATTAAGAGGAGTTTAGCAAAAATTCACCCGCTATTTATTGTCCAGGGCAAAACTCGAATATCTCTTCGTTCTGATGTGACATTCTGTATTCCCTTAGATGCCATTCTGATCCCATTGTGTGTATATTATCTACTTTTGTATTAGTTCCTTCGGACAATCCTATCTCTGATTAAGAGGAGTTTAGCAAAAATTCACCCGCTATTTATTGTCCAGGGCAAAACTCGAATATCTCTTCGTTCTGATGTGACATCCTGTATTCCCTTAGATGCCATTCTGATCCCATTGTGTGTATATTGTCTACTATGAATATAGAAGCAGGTATACTAATATTGAAACCGTAAAATAAAATGTGTACCTAAAAGACAATACAAAATATTTTTATTTTTTATCCTTGAATTTTGTCGGACCGGGTGACTGCGCGGTGTAAGGTGGGCTTCCCTTAGGCAGCACGATCCTAAGGTTCGTGGTTTCCAATCCCTTCTCGAGCATGGGTAGAACTCCTTCGTTAATGTTATCTCCTGTCTGTGTGTCATTGGAGCTCTCTACGCTTTGCAAAATTCCAGATCGAGGAGGCCCAAAAATCGGCGGGCCAGTTCAAAGCATAAACAATTCAAAATTGAAAGTTTTGAGAAAACTGCATTTTAAAGCTTCATGTTGCTATGGAAAATTCAATTAACATCATTCTAATTTGAAACTTATAATATAGGCCTACATAAAATATCATTAACAGAATTTGAAGTAATTTCAATGATCTTTGGATTTTTCGCAGCTACATGACACTTTAGAATATTTATTCAGGTTTCTCAAAACTTCACATTTTGAGTTTTTTTCCCTCTTGATCTGGCCCATCGATATGTGTTCATGGTCTAGTGGGTGTGTCCATGGAATCGTCCCCTCTCCTACAAGCATTGGTATGCAAGTCCTACAATAGGCGGTTAAACGAAAATGAAACAAAAAACCCTGAACTTTATTGCCAACACTTCAAGAAATGTAACAATACTCAAATGTTGCCAACTAAACTTATAACATGGTGCTATAAAAAGTAGCAGTTATAAACAGCACATATACACTCAGACATTTTAACACAGCACTAATTAATAAAACTATTTACTAGCCCAGCAACAATTTACATTGTAGTTAATAGATTACAGCTTGCTTCGCGGGTTTCAGCACACCCTGCCGCCTAAGTAGCAGCACCTGCACCGTTCGCACGCAAAACTGCTAGCTGTCCGGTATTTAACAGCTGATCTCTCTATGAGGAGGTGATGCAAACTTTATGGAAACAAAACAGTACCTATTATCCAGCCAAGACTACTTAGATTCAATGTCCATAAAATTTGTAAAATATTTTCCTTTTGAAAATATAACATTAGAATATTGACATTTAAAGCCGTATCTATGTCTTACACTAATAATAAACAAATATTTCTGAAAAAGACTTTTTGATTGGAATTCCCAGTTTGACTAGAATGGCTGCTATCAGATATTATGGTAAAAATTGTCAGTTTATATCGACACTCTTCAGAGAATATACTGTTAATGTAAAATTTCGGCATTACGACCATCTTTAGAGCGTACCGTAATAAAATGTAGATTTCTGTTCTACAGTGCAATATAATATAATATAATATAATATAATATAATATAATATAATATAATATAATATAATTACTTACTTACTGGCTTTTAAGGAACCCGGAGGTTCATTGCCGCCCTCACATAAGCCCGCCATTTGTCCCTATCCTGAGCAAGATTAATCCATTCTCTATCATCATATCCCACCTCCCTCAAATTCATTTTAATATTATCTTTCCATCTACGTCTCGGCCTCGTCAAATGTTTTTTTCCCTCGGGCCTCCCAACTAACAATCTATATGCACTTCTGGATTCGCCCGTAGGTGCTACATGCCCTGCCCATCTCAAACGTCTGGATTTAATGTTCCTAATTATGTCAGGTGAAGAATACAATGCTTGCAGTTCTATGTTGTATAACTTTCTCCATTTTCCTGTAACGTCATCCCTCTTAGCCCCAAATATTTTCCTAAGCACCTTATTCCCAAACACCCTTAACCTATGTTCCTCTCTCAAAGTGAGAGTCCAAGTCTCACAACCATACAGAACAACCGGTAATATAACTGTTTTATAAATTCTAACTTTCAGATTTTTGGACAGCAGACTAGATGATAAAAGCTTCTCAACCGAATAATAACAGGCATTTTCAATATTTATTCTGTGTTTAATTTCCTCCCGAGTATCATTTATATTTGTTACTGTTGTTCCAAGATATTTGAACTTCTCCACCTCTTCAAAAGATAAATTTCCAATTTTTATATTTCCATTTCGTACAATATTCTGGTCACGAGACATAATCATATACTTTGTCTTTTCGGGATTTACTTCCAAACCTATCTCTTTACTTGCTTCAAGTAAAATTCCCGTGTTTTCCCTAATCGTTCGTGGATTTTCTCCTAACATATTCACGTCATCCGCATAGACAAGGAGCTGATGTAACCCATTCAATTCCAAACCTTCTCTGTTATCCTGGACTTTCCTAACGACATACTCTAGAGCAAAGTTAAAAAGTAAAGGTGATAGTGCATCTCCTTGCTTTAGCCCACAGTGAATTGGAAACGCATCTGGCAGAAACTGACATATACGAACTCTGCTGTACGTTACAATATAATATAATATTGTGAATTTTATTAGTAACAACAACAGGGTTTTATTCTTCCAACAATAATTCCTGTCTACAATTCGCCCTAAACGCTCTCGTCAACAATTGGATTTTCACTCAACACAGTATTCGTTATAGCACTCCACTGACGACAATGACAATTTACTTGGACTAGTACGAACAACAATGAACTGTTAATCTTAACTAATATTTACAAAGCACTATTTACAAATCAGAACTATCAGTTCTCAGTTCACAGTTCTTCTAGCTCAGTCACTCGAGTTCACAGTATCTCGAACCACAGACCTTCAGAGACAGTTCACTGTACTCGAACTCAGGTCCCTCCAACTGCGGTCCACTGCACTCGAACTCAGGTCCCTCCAACTGCGGTCCACTGCACTCGAACTCAGGCCTTCGGATGCTGATACAGTTGCGGACGTACACTCGAGTCGAACTCCGGTACACAAGACTGGCTTGCTTGCTCTGGCTTTCTCACTGACTGGCTGACTAATCAACTGAAAACTGAAAACTGCTGTCGTTCCTTCGCGACCGTAATTTATAACCACAGCGACGTAGCCTCGAAAGTTCCACGCGTCTCTAGAGATGGCACTCCAGAAAATTCCAGAGCCCTCTCCTCTCTACCAGCACCAGATGCGCGCGCACTCTCTCTCCACTCTCTCGCCGCGTTGGCCCTTTCCCCTCTCCGCCGCGCGCCATCCCAAAGTGCTCCGCGCGATCTTCTCTCTTGCGGGACGCTGGTCGTGAGTTCGAATCTCACGTCGCTGTCACATTGCTCCCTCCTTAGGACTGCTCGTCTCGGGCAGTCCCTTGGTAGGCTGCTAGTCGGTCCATCGTTTGGGGTCCTCCGGCTGCTCCCTCCTTATGGTGGCGCCACCCCATCCTTGGCTTGGCTGGGCAGCGATACTCGTACTGCGTGGGCGCCGTCTTGCTTTTCCACTTGGCCCTCCAAGGAGAGCTCGCCGGCCACGGGTTGGTCTTCGGCGTCCATCAGGAACACTTCATCCCGACCAAGACGGAGTATACGGCGCCGGACGTCCACCGTCGCATCGAGTAACCGCATGGCGTCGAGTCCCAGGACGACGTCCTCGGTGATGTTGGCGACGAACACCCACATCTCCAGTTTCCTCTTCCCCAAGGTCAGGTCCAGGAAGACCTCTCTCTGGATGGGCAAGCTCTCGCCTGAAGCAGTCCGTAGCTCATACCGGCGCAGCGGCGTCCTCCCAGGTAGGCCACGCACAACTTCCGGTCTGGCGATGGTGAGCGACGCCCCGGTGTCTACCAGTACTCTGCATGGGCGGCCTCTTATCCGTCCTTCAGCAATCAGCCCATCGTCGCATCTTCTGTCGACCGGTTTCAGGACGAGCCGAGGGGACGGTGATGATGGCGCCGACGTGCTCCTCCTAGCATCGGCCCCCTCTGTCTCCTGACTGTTGCCAGGTCGGTCGCAACTCCTCCGCAGGTGCCCAGGTTCACCGCAGGACCAGCAGGTGGGCACCCGTCGGCTCCGTTGCTCAGGCGACTGTTGGTTTCTCACGGTGTCAGCCACCTCTCTCTCCGGCCGGTGGCCAGAGCGGTTGCAGTCCCTCCTTAGGTGTCCCGGTCTCCCGCAGGACCAGCAGGTGGGCGCCCCCCAGCATCCGTCGCCGTGACGCTCCTGATCCAGTGCGGTGTGGAGACTCCCGCCGCCAACTTGGCTGCCTCCATCCTGAGGGCCGCCGCCAGAGCTGCGTTGATGGTACGATGCTCTGCCAGGAGTAGCTGTTGTCTGATTTCGGGGTCTCGAACTCCGCTGCCGAAGGTGTAGGCCGCCTCTCCAGCGATGAAGTCATTAGGCAGGCCCCTGAGGGCCTTATGGGCAAGTTGTTCCACCGCCATCGCGAATTCTTGCAGGGACTCGCCTGACTGTTGGACCCTCGTTTTCAGTTGGGTCCTGAATGCTGCAGCAAGTTGATGGTCACCATAACGTCCCTCCAAGGCCGCCATTATCTCAGCGGCTGTCCCATCTTCTGGAACGCTGTGAAGAATCTCCGACGCCTGTCCCTGAAGCGCGGCCAGCAGCTGAGTAGTTTTCTCTGCTGGTGTCCACCCATTGTGCTCTGCGATGGCCTCGAACTGGCGACGGAATATCGCCCAAGACGTCGTACCGTCGAACTTCGGTGTCTTGACGTTGTAATGTCTGGCTGAAGGCGATGGTTCCGCAGGGCCACTATATGGAGCCCTCAACTCTGTGGCCGCTTCTTGCATGGCACGTCGAACCTCCTCGGCAACTATCTGTTTCTGTTCTCTAGCCTGGCGATCCACCAACGCGAGGATGTGCTTGTTTTCTTCAGCATGTCGGTCCATCAACGTGAGTATGTGCTTGTTTTCCTCGGCGTGTTTGTCCATCACCTCACTCGTCTTGTCCAGCAACTCGCTCGTCCGCTCTTGACGACGCTCGAGATCGCGGATTTTGCCGTCGAAATGGTCTACCTCCTGTCTCAATTCGGTTACTGTCTCGTTTATAGTTGTAAAATTCTTGTTTAGGTTGTCAAGATCGGCTTTGAGTTCGTCTTTCACGATGGCTACAATTCCATCTACGTGGGCTGAAACGCTTTCAATTTGCGTAGTGACGTCATCTTTCACTCCGCTTATGTCACTTTTCACCTCCGTTTTCACTTCACTTATGTCGCCTTTCACTTCACTTATGTCACTTTTCATCTCCGTTTTCACTTCACTTATGTCGTTCTTCAACTCACTGATGTGCTTGTTCATGTCGTGTTTCATTTCTGCGATGGCTTGCAGGATCTGCTGTAGGTTCTCCATTGTCGATAATGTCCCGATTCTGACACCAGTGTGAATTTTATTAGTAACAACAATAGGATTTTATTCTTCCAACAATAATTCCTTTCTACAATTCGCCCTAAACGCTCTCGTCAACAATTGGATTTTCACTCAACACAGTATTCGTTATAGCACTCCACTGACGACAATGACAATTTACTTGGACCAGTACGAACAACAATGAACTGTTAATCTTAACTAATATTTACAAAGCACTATTTACAAATCAGAACTATCAGTTCTCAGTTCACAGTTCTTCTAGCTCAGTCACTCGAGTTCACAGTATCTCGAACCACAGACCTTCAGAGACAGTTCACTGTACTCGAACTCAGGTCCCTCCAACTGCGGTCCACTGCACTCGAACTCAGGTCCCTCCAACTGCGGTCCACTGCACTCGAACTCAGGCCTTCGGATGCTGATACAGTTGCGGACGTACACTCGAGTCGAACTCCGGTACACAAGACTGGCTTGCTTGCTCTGGCTTTCTCACTGACTGGCTGACTAATCAACTGAAAACTGAAAACTGCTGTCGTTCCTTCGCGACCGTAATTTATAACCACAGCGACGTAGCCTCGAAAGTTCCACGCGTCTCTAGAGATGGCACTCCAGAAAAATCCAGAGCCCTCTCCTCTCTACCAGCACCAGATGCGCGCGCACTCTCTCTCCACTCTCTCGCCGCGTTGGCCCTTTCCCCTCTCCGCCGCGCGCCATCCCAAAGTGCTCCGCGCGATCTTCTCTCTTGCGGGACGTTGGTCGTGAGTTCGAATCTCACGTCGGTGTCACAATATAATATAATATAATATAATATAATATAATATAATATAATATAATATAATATAATATAATATAATGTATAGTACAGTCTCGTTAATACGAACTAATTGGGATCAAGACCTATTGGATTAACCGAAATATTTCCTGTAGGCCTAATGCAATGCATGCTATTCACGAGCGCTGAGAGACGGTGATGGGGTGGTGGGAGTACCCTGTTGCCAGTGCTATCATGGGCCATACATCTTATGGTAACCTACAATTGTTTTAATTAAACGTATGGGGAAAAGAAAATTTTGTCTGTACGGAGCCATACGGAATATGGGTGCCTAAGTTTTGTACGCGGAGCTCTGTACAGTTCTTAGATCATCTCTTGCTGTTCCTAATGTGTTTTGTCTGATGTTCATAAACAAAAACTGTCCACCTCTGCAGCACTGAAACCCAGAATTATATAAAATAATGGTTGGAAAACAAGAAGTGCTGCAAATACACGAGATTCATCGAGACAAGTGTGCATCTACGGTAGTGCTACATGGTGTATTGTTTAAATCAAACTTGCTGTACAATTAAAGTGTAAAGTAAAACAATTTCTTCACTTCTTCTTTAATAATAAAAAAATCATTAACTGACAGTCAGAGAGATGGAGAGAGGAGAGTAAAATATATTTCAAGGGAGAAAACAAAGGGTGGGGCGTTTGGCCAAGAGAAAAATTATCATGACAGCACTGCCTGTTGCTATTTATACAGGACATCATTTTATTTTTACTAACATTTTTAATATTAACTTGCCTATACCTCTGGATCAACGCCGTTTGCTACCCCCTTCCACGAGTGGAGTTCGATGATACTGACGTAATATACAAACAAATAACTTTACTAGGTACGAGTATAGGAGGGAAGAAAAGTAGTTCATCCATTTACGTAAACTAGGAAATATCGCGATTTTGAGTGTGATACTTTTCATTAGGTTTTTTTTTAAATAAAAATACAGTACAGTATTAACAATGCATGTTTTTACTCACGAACTGAGCTATTCATGTGGACGTATCATTATGCAGTGTATATTATAAGTTACTGTCTACAGCACATTAGCGTACAATATAGAGAAGGAAGTTAAATTGAATTGAAAAATAATCATAATATGGATATTTAAACACATTTTTTTTTTAATGGTAGCCGTTCATTTCGATACAGGCTTCAGTTCTAATGCGCATATTATCGCACTATAGACTATTGTACCTAATTCCAATTACCAGTTTCGTCCTTCATACTAGTAACTCATGTTGAAATAATTCTATACCTACTCTATAAAATAGTACCTTACGTACTGTAAATTCAATCTTCACTTCTGCCCGATCCGAAAAGATAAAATTACTCAGACATACTATCTACTGTCTGTCCAAGTGGTTATGTCGTAGGGTCGTAGAAAGGGAGAAAATCACGTGACAGTTAATTACTTAACGAGGTCCTTTTATTTAAGTTATTTTAAACAGTTGTATAATATTACGTAGACGTCCAATTCCTAACAGAAATTAATGTTCTCAGAAAAGAGCTAAGACAGACCATCCACTAGCTGGCGAATAAAAGCTGGTGGGGGAAATCGGGATATGACGTAGGCAAATGGACGACAGTACCTGTGCGAAATTGATTCAATATTGAAAGATCTTTCGTCACTGGAAAACGCGAACATATTTTTGGAACGTACTCTTTATTATGACCGTAAGGCTACTAGGACTGTATATGCGATCTTGGAGGACGGTTGAACTTCATTAGTAGAAGGGGTGGGAGTGAAGTACATTTAAAAACTCAGGTAGAATAAAAATTGAAGTAAAAATAAAATGATGTCCCTGTAGAACCACAACCAACAGGTTCACTTCATTACGACAACAGAAAATTACTGATTTTATGAGCATGACAGATGTGTAAATTATGTACAGAAAACACTGTTGTAAGTATCCTTGAATGTGATATTTTCATAATTTTTTAAAGTAAAAGAAATTGAGTGAATTCATACATTTTTTTTTCTTTTCGCTACTTTGTACTATTACAATTTAGTTTTTTCTTAAAATAATTTTGTTCATATTAACCAGATTTTCGGATTAGCATAGTTCGCATTAATGAGACTCTACTGTAATATAATATAATGTAAAATGTCCATTTTTTAGTACTTAGTAGTGCTACGCTGTGAAAAAGTAATTTGTAGAAGTAGAATTGTGAGTTGCTAAATATTTGTTGTTGATCGTGCATTTCATACACTCAGACATAATAGATTAACCCGAGACGTAAGAAAGTCACGCAAGCCAATTATTGAGTTGCCGCTCATCTAGAGTTCCCGCCCTCACAAGCAACACCTCAGGGACTTGAGTCACATCAGAATTCGACGTCGATAGCAACAGCACCACCAGACTGGCGTGCTGTGCGTCACGGAACTACATCAACCACAGTGAGTAGCTGTGCCAACGCTTCTATCGCGTGTAGCCATGACTGACAACACAGTTCGACTTCAGACGATCACGCTTGCAATAATTATAAAATTAAGCGATATCAATACTTCGTTGCATTCAATTCATATTAGAGTTGATAATACAGAGAGCTATAATTCACTTGCGGTGGCGGAATTCAGACCAATGATAATAGTACACGCTGTTCAGTGCTGAATTTAAACTTTTTTTTTGGGACTCTTTGAAATAAAAGTTCGATTGTGTTTCGGTAAAGGGAGATAAGTAATAAAAATGAGTTTTGAGATAAATGAAAATTAAACTTCGGATATTTGTGGAAAATAATTTTTTACACAAATAAAACACATCAAATGCTAGTATTCTTTATTTTTTTTTTCCAAAGCCATTTGTAGAATTTAACTTGTGTATTCATCTGGAGAACAAAACTCAATTGCACAAAAAATGACATCCCTCTTTACCCGCGCACCATCGAGTTATAAAACTGACATCCAGAAATAGATTGATAAACAAACATTTAAATAAATAAATAATAAATAAATAAATAAATAAATAAATAAATAAATAAATAAATAAATAAACAAACAACTACCGTATTTACTCGAAAATAAAACCACCACTTTTACCAGATTTTAGTTTTTAAATTTGGGAAGGTCTTATATTCGCAACGGGTCTTAAAATCGAGTATATAGAAACATGAAAAATGCGATTTGAGGACTTAAATTGTAACAAAGTAAAGATTATTGTGTTGTGGAATGGAATGGGATTTAAGTGAGGGGGGCCACGGATGGCCCAGCACTGCGACCTGTTGAGATCTATTGCGCTAACCCTCGATATGGAATGAGTTGCGTGCCATAGACCCCCTATGCGCACCAACCCAACCACATGACTCCCTAACGACCGGTCCCTACAGTCAATAGACTGTACTAACACGGACTAAATCTGACGATATTTAGATGTTTATGGTGATGATTTTATGAGTTGTAATACTGAAAGACATGATGAGGTAGAAATGATAAACGTAACGGCCAGCTTCCACACTCCTGCGATCTCATTGTGTTTGCTAAAAGTTAATGAAAGAGGATGAAGTCTGTTCTTGGGCTGAACCAATGATATTCCATGTCCTGTTCTCTATTGACTTAGATACCGGTATCTATTATATTCTCTTGACAGAGATTTTCTGAAAAACTTACACTTAATATCTCATTTAGTATTCTATTACCGGTATTTTCTTATGGGTCTAACATTCGCATACAAAATATTCTTATAAAACAATGCTTAAAAAATTAGGAGGGTCTTATAATCGATGGAGTCTTATTTTCGAGTATATACGGTGAATGAATGAATGAATGAATAAATGAATGAATGAATGAATGAATGAATGAATGCTTAAAAAATTAGGAGGGTCTTATAATCGATAGTCTTATTTTCGAGTAAATACGGTAATTTAAATAAATAAATGAATAAATAAATAAATAAATAAATAAATAAATAAATAAATAAATAAATAAATAAATAAATAAATGGAATTACTTACCTTGCATTATCCTAATGGGGAATGTAATGAAAATCTGAACACTTCATGAAAATATTTTACAAGATATCTTGCTACACACGAAAGAATAGGAAACTAGTGTAGTTTTGTTATCGACAATTGTATTATTTTTCGCTTTGCTTCATAATTTTACAGCAGCAATGCGTAACAATATGATTTGGAAACTTATTCTTTTCTATCTTTTTCCTTCAAAATTATCCAAGTACCTTCGGGGAACGGCTTAATTCTGAGTGAGACAAGTAGCCAACTAGCTTGGGGCTTACATAGACATTCTATCAGATTTGAGAGCAAAATTTCAATTCAACGTTTTCTCGGTATATCTGTAGCCCCAGTACAGAATTAATAATAATATCCTATTATTATTATTATTATTATTATTATTATTATTATTATTATTATTATTATTATTATTATTATTATTGTAGTAATTACGAGTTGAGTCTATCAGGCTCATTCAGATCTCAGAAAGGATGAAGGCTCAACCCAACGATTTTTGGGCGTATCTATGGACTAATGATAATAGATTAAACTGATTTACATTACGTAGAGATCAATGAAAGAGCGACGCATATTCTAGACCTAAAAATTTCTATGAGCTTTATAGTGAACGCAGGCTAATAAATATTGTTCACTGAGAGAGAACGTTTCAGTTATTTTGTATGAAACTAGGCGCTACCTGGCAGAAAATCCATAACAAATGGTTAAGCCAAGAGTGAATAATGTAGAAGGTGCAAAATTCGAACAGAAAATGTTCTGAATGCAATATTACAATGTGATACGGTTACAAATTGAGGCATATTTTTAAAGAAAATCGTCCTCAAACATTTCCTATAGACAAATAATGTAGTGCATCTCAAATTCACTCTACTACAGGAATTACAAAATTATTCAACAAATGTGTCCCGGCTGTAAGTAGGTCTACAACTTAGTAGAACCTATGACAGTTGGTTGTGATAGGTTAGGTGTTACATTTTTGGAAATATTAGCAAAAATTACACAGAGTGGTGCACGATAGGTTGAAACATTTTAATATTCAATATAGGGTAGGGTAAATGTTGATAATATTGTGATACTAATAATATTATGATAGTATTTTTTGAGAAGTTTTTACAATTTTACTGAGCGAGAGAAGAACCGGTTTGTGCAGAAACTTGTCCACGAACATTCCCTTAATACGATGACGCAAAAAAAAAAAAAAAAAAAAAGATCTCCTCTCGCTCAGTAAAGTTGTAAAGAATTCTAAAAAGAACTACCATAATATTATTAGTATCACAATATTACCAACCTTTACCCTACATTTCATTTATAAAAAAAAGTTACACACGTTCATTTATTAGGTTCTGGATAGTTTAACTCGTATAACAGTACATGTCCAATGTGACTACCGTGCTCATTCGCAACTTCTTGAAACCGCACAAGCATATTTATAGTTACCCGGCGACTAGTGAAACATGTTTTTTTTAACTAATTTCGGCACCGCAGCCGGAGGTTTATTGCGCCCAGACCCACAACTGTACAGAACACACGCACACACTGCAGGATTCCCCCGTTTACTGGGTCAGGGTACTCGGGGGCCACTGCGAGACATCACACACACTGGGACAATGTACAGACAACCAGTCCCCGTGAAGAGGTCCGAATTAAATCCCCCTGACTTCACGACCGGGAATCGAACCCGAGACACCTTGATGAGGAATCCAGCAAGACCAAGGAGGCGGACCGTGAAACATGTCAGCGATGTATGCAATGGAGGGGGAGAGGAACTGGCCACCCTATCCCATTATATCCTGACTTAGTTGTCTTGTAAGTGGTACCTTATTGGTGTCACGAGGTTCCAACCAGTTTTTGAACTGTTGACTAAACATGCACATACATACATACATATCCGGCGAAACATGTCTCCACCAATTTCATTGTACAAGTGGCTCTCATTTCGATACCTGTTTGACGTCTCAATGTAAACTTCTCTTAAAAAAAACAGAAAAAGAAACCGCAGGGACTAACTGGTAGCCAAAGTTGCACACAATTGTGACGATCTGGGTGGCGGGAGATATCATGTGGTGGTCGAAAATGTACTGTATGTATATATCTAATATCTACCCACTTCAATTTACGTGATTGGGGGTCCGCATACTGCGGATAAATGGCAAGACTGTGACCCATTTTCCAGTTGCACAACACTTCGGCGGGCCACGCTGAGTAATGGCAAAAAAAAAAAAAAAAAAAAAAAAACGGACCGACCCTTGTAGCTGATTTCAGAGCCTTGTTCACTAGAGCACGATAGACTGGTAGCTAAGACTTTCGTGGTTCGAGTCCTGCCTGGGAAGGAAACTTTTTTTTTTGTCCCTTTTTCAAATTTATTCCCAATACTTTTCGATAGCTGGTAAAATTCATGTTCTGGGAATAATAAGTTAATTAAGTAGTAAAATGTCGCTGCAATCGAAAAGTATTGGGAATAAATTTGAATAAGGAACCAAAAAAAGTTTCCTTCCCAGGCAGGATTCGAACCACGAAAATCTTAGTTACCAGTCTATCGTGCTCTGGAGTGAACAAGGCTCGGTCCGGTTTTTTTTGCCACTACTGTACATGATGTGTATCCGTGGAGAGTTATATCGTGTGCTAGGGTGAATGTACAGTATATGTAAATGTTCGTGTAAGTGTAGTGTACAGAAGGAGTGATAATGATGATGAGGAAGGGAGAAGGGGAAACCCGGTGCCGGCACGTAGTCTACTCCTGTGGAATAGCACCAAGGGGCCGCCAGGCTTAACGTCCCCATCCGACGGACGAATCACTATCAACAGTGATATATGCCTTCTCCTCATATGCACTGCGGAGAGATTTGGGATTTAACCCAGGCATATTGGTGCACAATCTAGTGAGCGGTCGAAAATGTTGTGTTGGAAATTAAACACGCCCTTAGCTGCGTAGCGTGGCACTGTCTTGCATGAACTTTGAGTTTCAGTGGAAGGATAAGTTGCTAGAATTTGCTACACAAATTCATCCTGAATAATTACAATTACTTTGCAGATTTAATGTTTCATTTTAAAAACATTGATTCAATCAAAGCGTGGCTGAAAATGGCTACCGAAACGGTCACTTCATTTTCATTTATATTTATACTTCTTTCACGAATCAGGTGTTGGTGTTCTCTAACCTAAGATGGTATACTCAATTTATTAACTGTACCACCTAAATGGAAATAGGCTTCATTAGAAAGCCACGTATTGTGGAAAACATCCCGTTTTTGTCTTTGTGTAATATCTCCCTTTGCAAACTGAAGCAATCTTCCAAAGGCACGTTTAGAAAGTTATTTTGTACGGGGAGAATTTCATACCACTGCTGTGAAGAATTCATTGAACTGAATGTGGAGGTATTCCCAACTCACGTGATGCTTTCCTCGTTGATTTTTCTGGGCTGCACTGCATGTCTGCATGACGTGCTTTCATATTTTCTGGTGTGCCCGCAGTCTGTGTATACTATTTTTCTCTTCTTTCACACTGTTCTGCTGTTCGAACTTCAGATAATGCCGGTGCTGGTGCCCTACTAGTGTGAAAGAACGCCAGAAATCTTCTTTGCCTACCTTTGCCTATGTTTTAGAGAGAAAATAATTTTAACCCTATTTTAAGTTAACATAATGTGATTCGTGGTCTACCATTGTGTGTAATTGATATGCAGTGTCCACACTGCGTACAATATTGAAGTGATTTCTAGTGAATTTTCGAGAAAATATTTCAGCTCACTGGAAAATTAAAATGGTGTCTATTGAACACTTTTCCTCTAATATGCCTATTTATTTCAAATGTGTCAACCTGTGATGCGACACTCTGTACTTCTCAACGAAGTAACAATCCCAGCAGCATAAATTTAGATTTGTATAGGCCTAAATTGCCTATTTATTTAAGTCATAAATCTCCAATGGGGCAAAGCCACCTGTAATCAGGAAAATATCGTGAGATAACCGATGGCACAAAATACTATAGGTTCGAAAGTCCCTCAGATGAGCAGTTTGGGGGTACCAAACACATCTTAATCCTACACAAATGTTCAATATTGTTTCTTAAATAAATGTTATTAGTTATTTTACTACTAGAAAAGATACATTGTTAAAATTTTATAAGGTGATGTCAGTGCCCAGTTTACTATATGGAAGTGAAACATGGGTTATAAAAAAGAAAGATGCCTCTAGGTTATAAACTAATGAGATAAAATTTTTGAGAAGCGTAGCAGGTTATAGGAAAATAGAACATAAAAGAAACGAAGAAATAAGAGAAGAACTTGAGATATATGAATTAAACAATAAAATAGTAGAATATAGGAATACATGGATGTCTCATATTTCAAGGATGCAGGAGGACAGGATACCATATAAGTTTTGGAAATATAAACCTCGGGGAAGAAGAGATATTGGAAGACCTGCCAAAAGATGGATGGACCAATTTCAGTAGCTGGTACAGGAATCAATTTCCTAGTGCATGAAGGATGATGTTGATGAGTTATTTTACTAGTACCTGACTCTTATTAAGTTATTGTCATTTAATATAAGTTTTAAGCACTTCACTATTACACTTCACATAACTTGTCTTTTTCTTATTTCCACTGTAGACCTATAGGCTTACGTTGAGGATCCACTACACTCCATTGGCCACCTAGTTGTATCTTGAATTCGTCAGCCCATCTAGTTTTTGGATGTCCACTGCTCCTCCGTTCTATTCTTGGGTCCCACCGGCATTATCACCTTCATATCATTCAGACGCTAAATAACCTAGATGTTGATACAGAGTCGTAAAATAATAAAATAAAATCAAAATAAAAACGACATTTGACCGAGTTCAAGCGAGCGATTTAACTCCAATCCAGCACTCTACTTGCAGTAGCTGTAGACGATGATGGTATTGATGATATCAATAACATAGTCCTAACTACTAATTCCACAATTTGGGACATCTGGCCGACATCTACGACTGACCATTAGGATTCAGAATACAAAGCAGAAGTTAACTTAAAAATAAAATACAATATGATTTGCGGACAGAATACAAAACAATGATAAATTAAAAAAATAAAGTACAATTTGATTTCGGAGAAACATGAGATGAAAGTACAATGAAGAATAATGAAATTAAATAAATAATATTACTTAGTGTTATACAAGTGATTAACAAAATTTGTCTAATGGTATTGAGAGATTCATTATCCATTTTATACAATGTCCTCATTAGAAAATTTAAGAGAAAGGAGAATGGTTTTGGTTAATTTAAATGAAGTTCCCCTAGCGTCAAAAAGAAGTCCTTTCACTTCCCATGTATTAATATTCCATCATATACAAAGAATTCATTTAACAGCAAAAGATCATATTTTTCATAGTGCAAGAAAACTTCTGGAGAGACTGACTGACACATTTTCACTATGATTGTTGAGAAGTTGATATTCTATTTTCATTTACAGGAACTTTGGTCTAAAATAACGAGACGGCAGCGATGAATTCCAGAGAAACAGCATCCACGATTAAATCACAAAACACAATAATAAGAAATACAGCAACAATATCTCCAATCGAAAGATCTAAAGGAGCAGATACTTTATATTCGAAAGATCTACAACCCTTAATTGTAGTTTTCAAAATTTTGGGACTTACATCATTTTATAGAAACATTTCAGGTACAAATGTTCAGAACAATTATACAAAATTCCCTAAGAAATGTCTACATAATAGATTTTAAATTTGAGTTTTTACTCTATTTTGACCAATTTTAAATAAGTGTTTTTATTTTCCAAACATAGGCGCTGCTGAATGTAGGACACTAAGTCCTTACATGCTGTATTCTGTATTGGTGCAAGGATGCGTTGCAGTCGCTGCAGGTTTCGTAATGAAAGCAAGAATAGATTATCTTCTAAGAGTAAATCCTGAGTTTGGGGAATTTATTATTGAAGCTACTTTTATTGCCGCATTTGCACCGATTTTCCTATCCGTAATTATTCAATTACCTGAAAGCGGGAAGAAAAGAAGTTATCTCAATAGTTGGACTACTTTCCAGGTAAGATATTTAATATACGGTAAACATAAATCAATTAGACTTAAGTGTATTCTGTTTCTTATAAAATGTAACCTATATCATATATATATATACCAGATAGGTCGGCCTTATAGGCTTTCACGTTTACAACTTTTGTCAGGTTTACTACGCTGCCATCTAGTTGTTACATAAGGAGTCACGTCATAATTCACATTTGAATTGCATTAGCGACTGTACTGCCATCTCGTGTTCGCTTACGGCGGACGGGTGGCGATCCTGACGGTTGTTCTCTTCAAAGTGCAAACGATTTTAACATAGCGATGACCTATCTGTTACATATATGATCTAGGAATGTAACAAAGCCATATATTTCTTCATTTAAGTCATTTTTAAATATATGCAATATGAATGACCTTCATTATTTAAGAAAAAAATTGCGTGCTGAGGATAGAGTTTTCTTGAATAGGGGTGAGAGTTGAATTATGTACAGTAGTGGCAAAAAAATCCGGGCCGACCCTTGTAGCTGATTTCAGAGCCTTGTTCACTCCAAAGCACGATAGTCTGGTAACTAAGACTTTCGTGGTTTGAATCCTGCCTGGGAAGGAAAATTTTTTGTTCCTTATTCAAATTTATTCCCAATACTTTTCGATTGCAGCGATATTTTACTACTTAATTAACTTATTATTCCCAGAACATGAATTTTAGGATGCCCTAGGTCACGACGCCACAGCGCGGGATTGATATGGCGATAGTGTACAGATAATATAGGCGGTATCCATATCAACCATTAGTTATCTTTGGCCTGGAAGAAGAAAGACGAGAACATACGAGTAGATTGGAAACTTATAATATTATATCTTCCGACTGTGCATTGAAAAATTTGGTTTGAACATATACAGAAGTCATATTGAAAATGCATAGGCCTATATGATTGGCAGGGGAAAATCAAGGCCAGTGTTAGTGAAATGCATAAGTATCGCTACCAAAGAATTAATTCTAAACCGCAGAAGGAGTTTAAGACGATCCAAAATTTGGCTGGAAAATGATTATAGTGTGGAAACGAGGAAGAAAGGAAAACTGCTTATTCTTATATTGTAATCATTTCAAATATTCATATTCTAATTACGAAAATTGATAATTAAAAGGTACATGAATGTTAAAATACATTAGAATTTTAAGAAAAGGATTTATGGCATTTATGGCAAGGAAAATACTTCTATAACAATGGAGGGTCAAAATGAGGGTTGCTGAGAATGAGAATTTTCACAACGATCAGTACAAATAATTCTGCGTACAATAAGTTATAGGCTAATTCATTTCTGCCAAACATAAGAATCTATAGTTACATGAAACTAGATAGCGCATTTAATATAGTGCTGCATATACGTCTTAATTTTGTGAGAGAAACAAAATAAAGAAATCATTGCTATCAATTTCTAATTAATCGTCATTGAGTTTTTTGAGACCTGAATTAACAAACATCTCAAGTCCAAAATTTACAGAATTTGACTTTTTAAAACCTGTTTTATATAATGTTTTATTTTACACAGGCTACCATCCTACAAAAAATAATACCCCAGACCGACTCTAAGCCTGTGTTTTTGAATCCAACAAATATTATTTTATATTAATACCGTTATATCATAAGCCTATGTAGTTTTCTTGCTCTCCTGAACAGTTTACTTCAATGGACTTGCGATGTCTGTCAATTCAAGTCTTCAATTTAACACAGAAGCCTTTTAACTTATATTACTACAGTTGCTCATTTTATATTTTACGTGCATAATTCTCAAGAAAACTAACTCGTAGGCTATATACTGAACATGAACAAAGACCGTCGAATAGTTTAGGATAAATCACTGTATGCAGACGGACTGGCAAACAGACAGATGACATTCCGAAAAACACTTCTCCAGCATCAGATAAGCTCAACAAACGTAGGCATATCCTTGCCCGAGATTGAATTTATTTTAAAGTTTTCTTTCATTGTGTTTATTGGTTATCAATCTCTTGGCAGGGAAAGCAGAACGAAATGAGTGTGTGAGTGTTGGGGCGTTTGTGCCATATATTTTTTTACTAATACTGTCCAGTTGAAGCCAACTTATTGATATTAAAGTTGGTTTTCAATTGACTGTTGGCGCTGTTTATGTTTTTGTTCCTCACAAAGCAACTAGAAGCTCACTACAAAACTCTCATTGGTGAAAAACAAAACGGTTTTCGAAAAGGCAGATGTTGCGCAGACGGATATTTTACCTGGAAGATTTTGATCGAAAAACAGAGGGAATTTAATAAAGAAACTCACTTGGCTTTTATTGATTACGAAAAAGCTTTCGACCGTGTTGACAGAAATAAGCTCTTTCAAATTTTGGCAGATGATTCGGTTCCAAACGCAATTATAAAAGCAATTTACGAATTATATAATCACAATAGTATCAAAATTACAATCGAATCAGAACATACCGAATGGAGACAGATAAACTGTGGAGTTCGTCAAGGATGCCCCCTCTCACCACTGTTATTGAATGTATACATCAACTCCATCATCAGACATTGGCGACTAACAATTCATGGAAACATCCCGCTCTTCCGAAATTGTACTCTAGATACATTATTATATGCAGATGATCATGTTCTTTTTGCTACAAATGAAGACTAGCTGCAATGCTCAATATATCACCTGAATATAATAGCACAAAATTTTAATATGAAAATTTCCCCAAACAAAACAAAAATTGTGGCGTTCCAAGGTAAACAGCCAGTTAGGAGTAAAATTTGCATTGAAACCCATTTGTTAGTACAGGTAAACTCATTTAAATATTTAGGTTATAATTTGACATATTTACCTGTTACTGATATATCTGAAAATATTCAACATTTTACTCGAGCCTTAAGAACGATCAACCAGGTTTCCACAACCACGAAAACCCAAAAATATACCAGGTTAAAAGCATAGGTCTATAAAGTTCTAGCAAGACTTGTCCTCATGTATGGTAGTGAGGCCTGGACTGTCCGAAACTCAGATGCTCAACGCTTAAAAACTGCGGAAATGAGATTTCTAAGGAGGACTGCCGGCTACAGCTTGCGTGACCACAAAAGGAATGAACTAATTACAAAATACACCTATTTATGAACATCTCAACCACTATAGACAAAAATGGCTTAACCATGTCAATGGGATGGACCGTTCCAGACTCCCAAGACAAATTCTTTGCTATATACCACATGGAAGACGATCTTTGGGACGCCCCCTGAAAAGATGGACAGAGACCGTAACAGGCCACTAGGCCTAATACCTGCAAGGATGATGATGCTGATGACAAAGCAACCCGATAGTTTTCCACCTGATTTATTCCATTTATCACGAAATAATCGATTCATGTAGTTTTATGTGCTTGCAAGGGTATGGATGGGCACCCCGAGTCACATTATTTAACGACGTTTTCAAAAGTATATTTTATTAAACGTCGAAATCCGAAGTTACTGAGAAAATAACTACAAATTTTGCGTAGAGCTATTTATCAGGAATAGGGATCTTTTACTTGCCATAAATGCAAGGCCTACTGCTTTACTTCCCCCCTGGAAGAGGTCAAGCCAAGCTAATGTTTTTTTAAGGTGTTTTAAAAGTCATCGCCCTCGGCCGGATTTGAACCCGTGGAACTTCAAATTCAGCGGTTAGTATGATGATCACTAGGCCTAAGATGAGAACACTGATGCCGTAGAAACGATCAATTTCGTAATGATGTTATAAAGAACGACCTACAGGTTGCATAATACAATCCGGATTATTGAACGACGTACGCAAAATTGAAAACAACATATTTCCTAATTTGTTATATGAACAGAAGTCCAATGACAAAGTGAATGTGGGCCGTTCTAGAAACAGATGGATTGAATGGAGCCGGAATAGACCATTGGTATAGTGTTGCTGATCGACATAATCACCACCACTACTTCTTATATTACAACCACTATCACCACCAAAGCACCAGACTCTTCTAGGGTTTGAATCTTTGGACTATTCCATCTATAGTCTGTAGTAGTGACTAGAAACTTGTAGAACAACATTATAATATATCGAAATTAAGAATCGCCTCTAATGTAAACACTGACCGAAGTAGGCTACTCAGGATGGAAGGAAAGAAAGACTTCTTTAATTCTCATGTTTTCTTGGGTACACGAATTGAGGTACTCAGAAGCTAAGTGATACAAGTGACGTTTAGCAAGTTTTGAGATCAATGTATTTGAAGTTGAAAAGGAAATTAAAAGTTATGTTCCAGGACTATGTTGCTGTAAATTTAGAGTTGTTTCATTTCATTTATTCTATTCCATAGATCTTACATGAGCAATGAAGCTTCAAGATGTGGAACAAGTCGAAATTTAACAATATTACAATTACAATTTTTACAAATTTTTACAATTTTTACAATATTTTACAATTATTACAGTTTTGCAATTTTGTAATTTTCTACAATTTTTTTTTACAATTTTCTACAATTTTTTACAATATTTTGGCGAGATGTAGTGAGATGAGGTGAGGCCCGAGGATTCGCCAAAAGATTACCCGGCATTTGCCTTATGGTTGGGGAAAACCTCGGAAAAAACCCAACCAGGTAATCAGACCAAAAGGGGGTGAAACGAAGTGAGGCCGAGGACTCGCCATAGACCATCCGCTTCAGTCCCACGGCTGGGGAAAACCTCGGAAGAAACCAATAAATCAGATCAAACGGGGGATCCAACCCAAGCCAGAGCGCAGCTTCGGATCAGCGCCCAGCGAGTCTGCCGACTGAGCTACATCGATGGCTCTACTAAAAATGTACAGTACATAGCCAACCAAATTATTAAATTTACAAACGCAAACGATTATTCATCAGTTGAGCTATATGTATAATACAAAACAAGTAAGTTAATTCAATTTAAGGCATAAACAATTAAATCAGTTGTGATATACAGAAATTGATAATACATATTATGCAAACTACTTCAAATTACAAGCACAAACAATTCATCAATAGAGCTCTGCAGATTACTATTCAATTTAAAGCATATACAATTCATCAGCCAAAACTATACAGACATACACAATACAAAGTAAGCAGATTAATTCAATTAACAAGCATATTTTCATTAAGCTATACATATTTGTAGAATTAATATCAAGTAGATTAATTCAATTTATAATCATAAACAATTCATCAGTTGTATATGTGAGTATCTATATTTTTTAGTATCTAAATATAAATTATCTATTCTAAAACAGTTTAGGTAAAATAGAGTCCTAAAGTTACTTGTATTATTTTGCCACGGAAGTATTTTTTGTGGATAAGTAATATAAGTGCAACGGTTTTCAGTATTTGTATATTATTTAGAACAAGAACAAGAGCATAGATTACAGCATTGAAACGTTCCTGTCTTAACAGCATTTGAGCTTTCTTATTATCATATTTATGACAAAAAAAGTCTTTATAACCGAAAGAAATGGGTTAAGAATATTTTGAATGTTAATGAAATTCAGCCTTAGTCGCTGTCCATTATGTCAATAGCCTCCTTGCCACAACATCTGTGTTTCTGTCATGAAGTGCTTCTGAAGGCCTCCTACCGCGAATATTCCTTGAACTTCCTCTTCCATGCCCTCTTCACGCCCTCTTCTACGTCCACGTCCTAAAGCCCTTCTTATAGGCACCTCCTCATGCTTCAGGTCATCAAAGAAAGAGTGGTGTATGGGTGGGATGAATTTCTTTAGCTCTTGCAAGTTGCTCCACTTAGCAAAAGTTATCCTTATTGGATCACTGTACATTCGGTCCAGCTCAATGTGTGTAGGTCTTCCACGAAGATGTTTCGAAAAGTCATAGCTGTAATATATTATCTGTCTCCATTATGGCAAACGAATTAGTCATAAACAGAAGAAACGCAATAACTAGGGCTAGGATTTTGATGGCCTATAAATCATGAAAAAAAGTCCTAAAAACAATTAATTTATGACCAAAAAAATCTAAAAAAAGTGCCCTTATAAATGCCCTAAAAATAGATCTTACATAATGGCTTAGTAGGAAAAGAGGTTTTGTACTACTTAATATTTAGACTAATAATTAAATTAAATTCTAGTACCAACATTTAAGTTTATTTAATTTTACATATGCCTAATTGTTTCTTAGTGGTACACTTTAATTAATTATTTTACCTGATGTAGTTTCCATGTAGTCCACCACAAGGCCATTCTTATCCGGAACTAGCAGGTATAGAGGAGTCTATATTGAAGGGGTGGTTGGAGTGTACTACATTAAAATGGCAATATTTGTGTAAAAACCGATTAAAATATTACACAAAATAATGAGTATTAGCCACCAGCGTAGTTTGGTCGGCTAAGGCGCTTGCCTGCCGATCCAAAGTTGCGCTCGGTCAAGAGGTTCGATTCCCGCTTGGGCTGATTATCTGGTTGGGTTTTTCTGACGTTTTTTTCAACTGTAAGACAAATGTCAGGTAATATATGACGAATCCTCGGCCTCATCTCGCCAAATATCATATCCCTATCACCAATTCCATCGACGCTAAATAACCTCGTAGTTGATACAGCGTAGTTAAATAACCAAGTAAAAAAATAATGGGTATTAATGAAGAAAATATGTAAACAAAATATCAAAGGAAATAAACACTATTTTATATTAATAATGGGGATTTATGGCCAAAATTAAATGAAAATGCCTAAAAAATGTCCGAATAAAACAAAAGATGCTCTTATGAGTTGAAACAGGCAAAACAAATGCAAAAAAATGCCCTAACAAATATGTCTTAAAACACTAAATTTATCACATTACATATAAATACTAAAGCAGCAATGTTTCTGGTTTACTAGAAAAAAAGATGCAATTTCATCAAAATCCTAGCCCTAGCAATAACACTCTGTAAACAACGCACTTGTATTAGTTTGTCTCTCAGTCAAAACTCTGTATGCATTGTAATACAAGATTAAGGCCAACAGGGAGCAGCACTGACTGGAACTGCACTTATATTACTTTTCCTCTGAACAGAAGTAACATTAAAGTAACAGAAGTAACAGAAGTAAGAATATACACTTATCTCACTATTTTCAAAATGTCACTTGTATCACTTTATTTCTGTGTGCCTCAATTGTTATTGCACAATTAATAGTAAAGACGTCATGTACTCTTATTCTTTCTTAAAATAATACACGACAGTGTCTCGTATTATGATGTGAATTTGTCCACAAAGTGTTCTGCAGATGCTTTCCAGCAAATGAAGAATGATTGAGGACTGCTCGAGCACATTCTTGAGTTTTCGTGATCTACTCGATGTAACTTACTGTACTCCAACCAGGAGAAAGTCTCAGGGGAATGAGACATGAGACGCAGCGGGGTAATACTGTGAATGAATGTTGATGTTATAAGGTCACATACGTGGGTACAGGCATCTCCATTGGCTAACTCTCAAAGCACAAACAATAACACTAATACACACATACTTATACTACCCTAGTTACAAAATCAGATCACGGTTAATCTCCTGGTCTTTTAATCCCGTCATACAGGAAATAACATATGCAGGAGAGCGTATGTTTTTTAAACTGACGTTATAACGGTAATATTATCTATCTACTTCGCTCCAATAGATGACGCAATAGTAAGCACATTTCTTTCACGGTTAATCTCCTGGTTGGAGAACAGTAGTTCTCGTGTTGTTAGATTTCGGTATTGTAAACCAGGCCTAAAAGCAGTGGACACCACATCCACTTTTAGTACGCTCATTGGCATTCTTAACTTTCCGGGAATATAAATCTCAGTGATGATGATAATAATAATAATGATGATAATAATAATAATAATAATAATAATAATAATAATGGTAATAATAAACTTCTTAAAATGTGCTAATTTCCTATTTAACTTTATTTATTTGTATATTTCGTTTCAGGAAAGCTATGAGGCCACGACACACAAGCCTTTGGATCTAAAAGTAAGACGTTTGGCGAAAGTGCAGCTAGTTGTTATTTTATTTGTAACCACCTTGATTACGTCATTTCCATACCTTATTTTCGAAGAAATAAGGTTCTGGTACGCCATTCCATTCTTTTACAGTATTTGTCTGAGTGTTCTGAACACTGGTCTGTGGTATATCAACGGATGTGCAATATCAAATGCTTCAAGAACTCTGACAGAGGACGTTGAAGAGGTGCGTACCAGAACGTTATGGTTGTTATACTATTTTTTAAGGGGAAAGGTGTTGCATTTTGGGTGAAAATTTTTGTCTACTTTTATTTTTCCAATTATTTATTATTTAGTTTTCCCTCTTTAAAATGATATGTATATAACATATATGAAGGAATGAATGGAGCCAAACTTGTCCCATTAAGGGCTATGGCCTCCCGAATGGGAGTAGCTTCTATTCCTACATTAAAATCGTATCTATTTCAATTTTTCGATTTTATGAGCAGTGATACCTACTAGTTTTAATTTTAACGCTAGTTTTCCATACATTTACTGTTATTTGGCGAAAAATGTATAGGCCTATATATTTTTATTTTTCCAATTTATTCTTTGATTTTTCTTCTTTAAAACAGTACATCACATATCGTCGTTCAATAGATGAAGAGATGTAAGCAACAAAAGTGACTTTCTATAGGAGAGAAGTTTAAAGAAATCCGTGTTTAAATGAAGAGCTACAGGTCAAATAAAGAAATTGATATCTCAAAGCTAATACACTGATTGAAAGCGTTGATAGTTACTCTTAATAAAGACTATCTGTAGACCCTAGTCCAGAAAGGTCTTAATTGAATAGTTTATTCTTAAGTCACTAGTTTTGTCATTTTCGTTTTATGTGAAAAAAAATAAAATTCTCAGCCTAGACGCATCATCCTATGTCGAAACACCTTACTTTTGGTGTATAGAATGGCTGCAAGGACAGTGCATATAGTTACTTTGGTTTAGAAACTCCGTAACTCATAGAGAGAAGAAAATAATTGTGTTTAATTTGTTATAATATTCACTCTAATTCTTTATACTACACCAACATTTCTTCAGCGGACAGTGAGATAAGTGAAGCTGTTAAAAAAAGCGAATGAAACTAATCATTTGTGTAAGTTAACAAGATTAAGACAGTCGTTGTGATGCCAAAAAAAGAGCATGTACTTGCACAGTCTTCTAATAAATGTAAAGAAAATGGAGGATTTGAGAAAATTTCAGAGATATTTACCCAATGAAGAGGAAATTTAAATTTTTCCAAAATTATGTATGAATGGGATATAACTGAAGGGAGATGAACTGAGGATCTCCATTCCTGAAGCATTTTCTGTGTAGTTTTATGAGATATTTTTTTTTCTTCTATGTCTCAGCGCAACTTGTTAATAATTTAAGCGTTTATAACATTTATATACTTTGAATAATGTAAGTAAACAAATTATTGCAACACACATATTACTTTATAAATGGAGTTTGAATTTATTGGTTTTTTTTATTTATTAACAAAATATTGTTAATTATTTTTTTGAAACCCCGTAAGACACGAACATTCTAATTTGTCTAGCAGCAAAGTTAATATTATATATAAGTTAGTGACTTGCTTCCGTTATTTCTTCACTCAAGATTTAACTTTCAGAAGCAAACATTTTTACAAATACGTCCTAGTTTATTAATTATTCCGTTTTTTTCGTTTTCCCACAAGTTTGAAATTCTTTAATTACTGGGTTTCAAAAATAACCGATTCAATTGAAAATATGTCTATTTGAAAGATTTTATTCAAGATAGCGAGACGCTTACGTCATACATGTATAATTATTTTGTAATAATGATCTATACAATATTATTATTTCAGTTGTATTGTTTTTTCATTTATTTATTTTGTTTCTTTATTTTTAATATTTTATTTTATGAATACAATATAATATTATAAAAGAAAATAAAGTTAAACGTGAATTTCTGCTCATTTTATGTCGTATTGTCTCTGAGACTCGTATTCTAGCGGAAGCCTTCAAAATTATTACGCACCGATACTCTCTTTAGTGCGAATGTGTTAGCTTGCAGTTAGAAACTGAGTTGCTGAAACGTTTATCATTCTTGCGTTTTCGAGTAAAGTGAACATTTTGGCGGTAAGTCCTTTTCTTGAACAAACATTGTTATACTTCAATGATAGAAATAGTGATGATATATATTCTACGTTTATAGCAATGTACTCATATCCCCAAGAACCCCTTAATTACTCAAAATTAATTATTAATTACATCTATCCTAAATTCATAAATCAATCGACCTGTTACCTAAAAGCCAAATTGGCTAGTCTCTTATATTGAGACAACTCATCCTGCCTAAGGTATTCCGCGGTTTTCCTAAGGCATTAAGACAAATGTCGGGATGAGCCCTAAGAGAAATGGGCCACGGACCTATATGCCCTTCCCCATAAGCCCCCCTTTTTTCTAACAAACAACTTAAAGCCCTAGTTCAGAGTATATAAATTATGAAATACATGTGCAACATCACACATGTCGCAATGCGAAAGGACAGGGGACCTTTCAATTTGCAGATTAAGAATTCACGGCGTCTCTCCTGGCGGTCTTCACATGCCTTGTCATCGAACAACAGACGACAGAGTCTTCTCGACTCCTCCTGCACTGCGAAATGACAGTTAATTTCAATGTGCAGATCTACACCAGCCATCTCCTCCTCGTCCCGTCCCGTGATTATTTTGATCACATTTCCATCCCCCTCGCGTATGTGGTACTAAGAGGTTACGTCCATTTTCGGTTTTCCCCTTCAAAATTTTCTAGAGCTCCTTCAGTGGAGCAGCGTAACCCGGAGTGAGACTAGTGGCCAACAGGCTTGGAGCTCACATATTTAGTTTCTTACAGCCCCCAACCCCTTGCAAGGACGCGTTTTGCGTACCTTTTAAATTTGTCCTCCCAATTCTCCTCTCTTTTTCGACTTTTTCGACTTCGAATATATGTATAGGCCTAACTCATTTCGTTTTTAAATTATGACATGTTTTGATATTATGACTTACATCAGTGTGCCACAATAATATGAAATACTAGTATTATTAGTATTCCATCTTTATACCCTGGTTTCCTGTTTCATTACGTGTTGACACTTGTAGAAGGAGGGAAACCTCACCTTCCAGCAAACTTCGAAAACAGTGGAATGAAAAGGCAATGCAAGAAGCCATAAAACAAATTCGGGAAAAGACGTGAGAGACGATTTATCTGGATTCAGTATTACGATTGAGTAAAATATTCTAATGAAGATGCTGAATGCTTGTTCTGTGCTTTCTATAGCAGAGGCCTTTTTACTTTGCAAATTTGTTAATCTTGTAACTTGTTAATAGTATTCCATATTTGTACCTCCATCTTTATGAAGGAAATATGTTAGATTTAAAAAAAAATATATATTTTTTTCAAACATTTTATGACATCTTACGAACTTCTAAGTCCGATGTACCATTGGCGAGGACATTCAGCAATAAACAGGACGATACTTTACATTCAGTATTCAAAACATCTAGGTTTCGAAACGAAAAAACAAAATGGTATTCCATATTTGTAACACTTCCTCTATGAACTGTGATGCCAGTGACTTTTTAACTTTTGATGCCGGAATTTAAATACTTCTGTGATCGGGATTTAAATCCCAGAGTCCTCATTTTCGGACATTTTTACTGCACTAAGGTAATCTCTGTCCCACGGTCGGGACATGTTGTCTGAGGAGGTAAGTAAGGCCCACTGCGGTGCACTATCTCGCCTGTGGACTTGGACGGGGAGGGGCCAGGTTAAATAAACTGTGGTACAGAATTTCTGGAAGTTGTCGAGGCAAGTAGATGCACCGCAGTGTGTTACCTGTTTTGCTAATTTGCAAACATATCACTATACTAATTTTTTACATTTTTTTTTTATAGATTTGTTTCAAAATGAACTGATGAAAGTTTGAGGAAGGCTAATCGTACATTCGTAATCTCTACTAAAAAACGAATGTTGGTATAACTGTGTAAAATGGATGGGACACGCTCGTTTTGAAGAATTCTGATTGCATAGATGTGTAGAGAACACGGCCATCTATCGGAAATCACTCCAAACTCAATTTTTTTCCGGAGATGGACAATTTACTTTTTGATTAATTGATCCTCACATCGTCGGCTTACAAGCAAAACGCATTAAGTAAAAAATATTACCTCTGGAAAAAAGAAGCGTTTTGAGAGCTCCTGACAAAACTGAATCCTGAAAATATTTTATTTAGTAAATTGTTTCTCCTCATGGACATATAATTTTCCAATTCTAAATATATGCACGTACATTATGTACATTATATACGCCTTTTTCTCAGAAGTAATATTTCTGACAATGTGTGTTGCTTGTAAACCGATGATCTATATTTAATAATTCTTAGCGTTATATGTTTCCCCCGTGTATTATAAGCAGTAACATGACCTGCTGCCAGGAAGTTCAAAGGAGGATAGCAATGGCCAAGGAAGCTTTTAATAGAAAAAGGGGCATCTTCTAAGGAAGAGACTAGTGTAGTGCTTTGTATGAAGCGTGACATTGTATGGGGCAGAAACATGAACATTACGACGAAGTGAAGAGAAGCGACTAGAAGCATTTGAAATGTGGATATGGAGAGGAATGGAACGTGTAAAGTGGGCAGACACAATAAGAAATGAAGCCGTGTTGGAAAGAGTGAGTGAAGCAAGAATGATGCTGAAACTGATCAGGAAGAGGAAAAGAAATTGGTTGGGTCACTGGCTGAGAAGAAACTGGTTACTGAAGGATGCACTGGAAGGAATAGTGAACGGGAGAAGAATTCGGGGCAGAAGAAGATATCAGATGATAGACGACATTATGATATTTGGATCATATACGGAGACTAAAAGGAAGGCAGAAAATAGGAAACATTGGAGAAAGCTGGGTTTTACAGTGAAAGATCTGTACTTGGACGGAACACTGAATGAATGAATGAATGAATGAATGAATGAATATGTTTCCCGTAGTACAGTAAAAACAGAAGTTGCTGTTCAAAACAATGTTCATTCTTAAAAAAAAACGTTAATTCAAATTAAAGTTTCACAAGATCTTCGATTATCCCCCCCCCATTCCAGCTAGGAGTCTACTGAGCTCTACGGCCAATTCTAACAACAGCATGGCTTGTTAATTAAATATGGGTGTGGTTTCAATGATGTGATAATATATTCCCATGGAAAGTAAAGTGGAATGAATTCAGAGGAATGACATTATGATTAATGAAAATTATCGCATTTTTCTCTAACTGTTATTGCAGGTTTAAGAATATCGCATAATCCCATAATTTATCGCATGGTCGTCAACACGAAAGCGACTTGCGAGGCAGATGTATCTTTTCGTCTGATCACGAATGATTGAGCAATGACGTTTACGACGATAATATGATATCTGCTGCAAAGTAACCATTAGAGATGGATGTACGTACGCAAGTTCATCAGAATTTAGATAAGGTCTAAAAAGTGTTCAGGCAAAGTATTTATTTTATTTTTTTCGATTTTGGCGCTTACGCCACTTCGTCAGATGGGCGACGATATGACTGTACTAAAATTATATCCATGTTAACTTTCGTTTTTCCTAAGGAGAGACGTAGTATATGTAAATAAGTTTTATTTTAAAGATCATTTTCTGTAAGTTAAATTTTTTAATACAAAAGGAAGCTTCTCCCCGCTTCTATTTAATCCAGAAAGGTAAGATTTTCGGGTTATCCGAGTTGCGCTTGTTTAATTAACCGTTAAAAAGTTTGATTTAAAAAAAATCCGAATTGCGCTTGAGAATTCGTTTCCAAAAGTAATAATTTCCCCTTACTCTGGGTTGGATGGCTACGAAGGAATGATATTTAAGCAGACGCAAATTTAAATTTACCGCTTAAATACTGTGTGAATCTAAAAGATGGACTGAATTTCATATGGCTATATCTCCTGAACTATACGTTGTATTTGAATTATGTAAATTATATTTGATTATACACACATTCAAGTTTATAGATGTTCAATGTGCCCCCGTCTGGCCGCATGGATAACATCTAGACGGTAGCTGAATTCATCCCATACTCGATGAATGTCTTGCATTACTGAGTTCACCGCACCTGTGATACGGTTTCTTAGGTCATTCAAGTTTGTAGGAAGAGGTGGTATAGCTCGCGCAAGGAACGATTACCGGAAAGCAATGGTGGCGTTGCTGTCTGTTTTACACGTGTGTATATAGGCACGCCAAGGGGGCGAGAAATGCGGGCCGATGGAATTACTGTCTCTTCCAAGAAGATGAACAAATGATGACATCGCTGTGGAATTAAAGAACGTAGCAAGAAAAAAAATTCGAAGCTAATTAAACGCGCAACATATGTTTACGAATGAAATAATAATAATAATAATAATAATAATAATAATAATAATAATAATAATAATAATAATAATACCGGGCGATACAAAACACGTATTCGCAAGCAATGGAACAAACTAAAGTCGTAATGTAACTATCACAACGCAAGACTGATTCTATCGATGTCATTTCTCTTTCGACTGTACTCTTGAATATCATTCAAGCTATCTCGTGACCTTTCCTCTCGCCCTCTCTTCCTTATCGCATTGTTTCATTCGCATTCCTTCCGTCGGTATTCCCAGCTTGCGAGACCTATACATAAACTGCATCTTTCATGAAGCCCCACAGGAAAAAAGTCACAAGGTGTGATATCAGGAGACCCTCGATGGCCAGAACTGAAGCACCAGGTCTTCATTCCCCATGGGACCTATCTTGCTTACAACTCACGCTGCTGTGTGCTTAGCAGCACTCTAGCGGTCTAGGACATCCTCTTTAGAATATTCTGTAGGTCATTCAAATACAACGTATAGTTTAGCAAATATAGCCATATGAAATTAGCTTCAACTTCTAGAATCACGGTGTATTAGAGGAGCATTGAATGCATGTTTTCGCGCCGTAATTTCTAGAAGCAGCTCAATGAGGTAAAAATACATCTGTCAAGTGAAGCAATGAATAGACGTACATGTCCATCTGCAAGGGTTCAGCATGGGGTTTATGTACTGTACAGTGAGAAAGGTAAAATCTGGTAGAGCTATAAGGATACAAATACAGAAGGTAATAAAATGGAATTGTTGGAAAACATTTTAAACGCTAAATTGTACTGGGTCATCTAATTATTGTCTGACAAGAGATGCGGTAGGGATTGTGCCGGCCGATAAGCTATCGCTTCCCGCCGGGCGGCCGGAAAATACATGAATCCGTGGTTCAGCGGTTATTTATTATGCTAGAGTGACTGCCTAATAAATTCTAATGCACTTTAAAAGTTATGTATTCATCCATGTCACGTAAGGAGATGCTAGAACTGACTGCCTTCTACTGGGTGTTAATTTCAAAGTGTGTCATGACGTCACTGTTGTGAGTCAGCGATTTGAAGCGAGTTTCAGCATTTATGTCAGAGAAGTTGCCTATTATTCAAGGCGTACAATCTGAACTTGAGAACGTGTACGGTATAACTTGAACGTCGTAGCAACAGATGGCGGTCTGTACGGTCTGTGTCCTACCATAACCTCTTTCGAACCGTGTTTTGCGCGGGCAAGTCGTACGCAGGGTATTTGTTATCATCGGTTGCGTACGGCAACATTCCACAATACAAATCAAATGCTCCGTGTCCATGTTGACCGTCGAAATTAATGTCAACCGTAAGTAATACGTAAGTAATCATCTTAACCCTCTCGCCATATACCGACAGTAAGAAAAAACTCACCTCAGTACGTGTTTCCAAACAGTTCACATTCCTGCCACCACCGGCGTTACCGCACGTATCGGTGCGTACTCTTCAGAATGAACGCCGTACTTGCCAGGCAACTTCTCTGGCACATAGGTAATACGCCTCTGCGGAAGTATAGGAAAATTGAATTCTCTAGGCTCTTCGGCTAGCCACATGACGGCATACGGCGAGCCATGACACACTTTGAACTGAACACGCAGTATTTACACATTTCTACATCTGCTTAGGAAATTACCCATCACTATTGTTTCCTAAAAAAATGGAGTCTATTATTTTCTCACATGAAACTGCTCATCACACTCCTAATTTCTGGTCAAGAACGAGTTCCTCATGTAGAAGATTAGGTTTTCCGGAACTCCAATATCGGCAGTTTTGCGAATTAACAAATATCCACGTAAGTGAGACCACATCTGGAAAAAAATGAAATTAGGATAAATTTATCCTTCATGCATTTTCTTCAAAATTAATTTAAAAAAATCTAATCCCAAAAGCAGGATCTTGCATTACAGTACATTTATAGGGTTTTAACTTAAGTAACTTCGTAGCACTTTGTAAACAACCATAAGAAATTCCCGTTTGCTGAGAAAGACGGCTAAGAGATTTCTTAGAGGAATTTTCCAGACGTCACGTCGTCCAACGACATCAAGAATTTCTTCAGTGAGCACTGTACGTCGTCTTCTCCGCTTCTTATCTTGAACACTTCCTGTTTTCCGAAATTTATTAACTAATTTATGAATCATATCACGACTTGGAACTCGATCACCTGGGAATATCTCTTGAAATAATCTCCAGACAGCATGAGCGGATTCTGTACGGACATATGTATCGTAAATAAACATCTGATGAATAGAATAATTAGGCCTAACAAAAACACTAAATGTGTCGCGTGAGAATGAGGTAAAAGAACTTAGCCCCGTCCGCTCACATTCCCGTCCGGCCGTAGGCGTTACCTCATCGAGTGAGGAAGTTCCCACCGCAGTTCTGGTCAGAAGATAATTGGATCACCCAATATATGGATGAATCGGAAAATGTAACACCTTCACGAGATGGACATCATAACTAGGAACCGTATTTTGTCCCACGAGGCTACAAGATTAAGCATTACTGGAGTTTTTAAATAGACTATGGGCGTGCATCTAGCAAGCGAAGTACTTGACTAAGTACTCACGCGACTCCTGTTTGGTCAGGTTTGGCAGAACAAAACATGGATTACTTTACCAATGACATTAATATTTACAATTTAAATTAGTTACACTATGTACACTAGGATACGCCATTTTTGTTACACTATCATAAAGAATGTAGCCTACATTGATCAAACATTATTTACCCTATAATGTATATTGTTGTGTATTGTAATGGAAGGTACTTAATGTAATAATACTACAGTCTACGTATTTTGTAAGTAATGTGTAATTATGTAAATATGTTTGGTCAATGTAAGCCTACATTCTTTATGATAGTGTAATAGTAAAATTAGCGTATTCTAGATCACATATTAGTATAAAAGGGCTGTCAGACATAGACTACTTTTAAAAGCTAATTGTAAAAAAGACTGCTTTTTGTGTCTAGAATATGATCTTTCTTCAAATACTGTTTTACTTTTATAGAATAAGATTTTTATTTTTAATATATACATTTTACTTCATTACGTTAATCATTCTTTTAGTCCAAATTATCTTATTTAATACTAAATTATAATTGTTTAAGTTTTTGAATTACGTGTAATTGAACACATCTATATTTTGCTCTTGATAATAATAATAATAATAATAATAATAATAATAATAATACTATTATTATTATTATTTCACTGCTTACTGTATTGTTATTTATATATGCTATGTATTTTTAAGCTGGTTGAATGGAAGAGAAGGCCTTATGGCCTTAACTATGGCAGTAAAGATAAATCAATTGATTAAATGAATAAATAATTTAAATTGTAGGAAATGAGAATTATTATTTCCAAAGGATTTATAGATTTTGAGAGAAAAAAATGTTGAAGTACAGTAAAAGTAAATTATATTGACGAAAGGCATATCTCCATCCCATAAGAACATAATCGGCCTTGCGATCGAACAGTTTTGTTACCTTATTTTCATTAGTTATTGTTATATTCTATTTTCTGAATAGTTCTAACAAATACCATTCCAGATTTCCCAATTAAAGTTGGCCGTAAATGTATGGGAACAATAGAAACCTCTCATAGTTTTGTTCTCTATGATTACTTAGGCTACACTGTGATTGTAACTACAGGGTAATGATAATGATGATGAAAATGTTTATGACAAATTAATATAATAATTTTTGCAGTCTGTAACCGCTCATGATTTTAACTGCGCCCAAAAAATCTTGGACTACAAGATGCTGTGGTTAAAACTGAGCAAAATAACTCAAGAGAAGGGCCAATCCATGGGTTTCACGTACGGTGCGCAGGTAAACAACTATTGACTTAATTAGTACAGTACGTCTTGTAATTGATATTCCAGTCAACCCTCCAGTTCTCGCGCAATATACATTTATAATTCACTCCACTTTCAATGCCGATGGCATGAAATTTTCAGTACCTTCCTGTTACAGTTTAGCCCTAATGTCTGGAGTATTTGGATGTAATTATGACTTTTCTCTGTGTAGCAGTATATATCTTTATAGAGTAGATTACAAATAAAGAGTACGTGACTTGATAAGTCAACCGTTTTTACAGGAGAGCAAATTAAAAGTTTCAAGACCCATTATATTGTATTGTCTTCTGGTTATCACTTCTCAAATTTCTTTGGACTAATAAGGTTATTATTCTGTACAGTTAAACTTCATACATATACACAATCTGAGCTATTACACGACATCTAAAACAGAAATTCGATAATTTTGTACTTATCACGTTTTTTCCCTGTGCTCTTCAAATGTTATCTGCGCGAGGGTTATCGCCAATATTTTTTTTACAGGAGAGAATAGAAGAACATATTTTCGATTCCTTATTTGTAATTTGACTTATTTCTATAAGCCGTCCATAAAACATTTTTATACGCACAGACGCGGGAAAATTATTAGACTAAAACGTTTCCTTGCAGAGCCATCTTTAGTTACAAGTCGGAGCATGGGTAGGTTTGGCAACGCTGAGTGGAGGCGGGCGGAGGCGAAATAAAGGCATGACGTTTGACGTTTTAGTGCTTTGATTTCGTTGTCACATGTACATTTTCGACATTAATTGATACAAAACTAAGTGCATATGATCAAGATTCAATGTATTGATGTACGTAATTTATTACGGAATCCGAAATGGTATTTTATTTGACTTTCAGAATACCGCGTACGTACTTGCATACAGCCGCTTATAACTTAAAAAAATTAATAAAAGCATACGTGTTTTTTATTGATGGTACAAGGGAAAATAAATAAATACTTAAAAAATGTTACTTGTACCAAAAATAAATAAAATAACGACGTACTTTCGCAGTACCGTATTCCAATTAATTAACCATTATGTGGGTAGTAAATTGACAATGTTTTGCCGCTTTATGTTGTTTCACCTCTGACGTGAAAGGTCTAGGATATCATATACATTTTAATTTCATATGATTATCTGTCGTGCTTTTCTATAAATATTTCAGATGCCCAGGAAGCCAGTTTTAGTTTGAACGTCGCCAGTCATCATAACAATACTGCTATCCTAAATTATTTGTTACAATTTTTCTAAAATATAATTATAAATAGGCCAAGGCCAAGTATAAAGACCTATGAAAAAATAAAGAAATATACCTTCAACATAATACATAACAAAACACATCATTATCTATTAAGTATGTGCTAATTAGCGTAAACTCAGTGAACTTTGAATCCTGTAAATAAGAAGTGAAAAGAAACATGTTTATAACTGATTTATTACAAAAGAAATAATATTAATAAACAAACCTTGAAAACCAACAAAGTGAGTATATGCATCTACAAACATAGACAGTTCTGACGTATAGCAGGCATTCCGAATCTCCAACAAAACTGCAACATTTATGGGATCACAAAACAGCTGTTTACAATGAATTTGAAAATCAACGGCGTAACTTTATTGCTATAGCAGGCGAGACCCAACAATTTGGCTAGAATTCTGATACACCACAAACCACAAGTAAGACTATACAAATGTAGTTTATATAATATTTAATATTTAGAAGAATTGCTCAATCATTTTGTCATTAATGATAACCGTAAAAATTGCCAAAGACTGCAGCCATATTTTCATTTATTGTCTTGTTTTTATCCCCAACACGCACTTAGTTTGTAATACATCAACAATTAACGTTTGGTACGACCGTGAACATAATTCCATCGATACACACTTATATTGCAACATTAATTTACATTGAAAATCGGCATTAGCACAAACACGTGTTCTGGATAGTAGGCCTTCGTTTAACAGTTAATTACAGTGTTGTCGATGTATGGCTCCGGCTTGTAACTGAAGAAGGCTTTGTTTCTTGGAAACATAATATAATTCGTCATATTAACTATCAGTATAATTCACAGAGTCTCTATTGTTGTAAATATGATTGTTTAAATCTTCTGGTATATTTTTCCAATGGTTAAGTATATTTTTTCTGACTATGTTGGTACTACTGGTATTTTAATTATATACTGCAGAAGATATTCTCCCAAGGCCTGCAAGAAGACCGGACATGAACGAAATTGAAAATCTGTCATCTATACTGAAGAATAAAGTGAACATAAAAGAGGCTTACAACGAAACATGGACTCATTTAAGCACTGTCTGATGTCTGGCTAAATGATGATGATATTCAAAGAAAGTTTCAAACTTTGGTTTCCAGCATCCCTGACAAAATCAACGTGTTCATAAAGAATAAGAGAATGTTCACAAAATATTAGTAACCTTAAGACTCAATTTTCTGTTTATTATATCTTTGCAAAATACATTTTTGTTCATTATTTCTACAGATAAATACAGCTTCGTTGCATATATAACTAATTTAGTCTAATAATTTGTCCACGTCTGTATTTTCTATTGTTGCAGTGGTTATTTTATCCTACAATATAAATGATTACGTGGACATACGGTATTATTTTGATAATACAGAACAATGACATTTTCTCATATGAACACTGCTCTAGCCGTTCTGTTAATATTATGCTTCAATGTTTCGGTGAGTTTTGTTTCCGTTTTTTCTTGGCATTGCTATCAAAATAAGGAGGCGGAGTTGGACGGACTACCTACGAATGCTTGATTAAACATCTATGATGTTAATCATTTTCACTGTACCTTTATGAGAAGAACAGAACGTAAATAGTACATTATGCAACGAGCCTGTAATGGTAATAATTAAGACGCGAGTATGTTTATTCTTATCTGACTGAGGTGCGGAACTGATCTTGTGCAATACCTAGTAAATTGTGAGATGTGCGCAGACGCGAAAGTATTGATTTTTTCCGAGAAACAAATGTCTCGCGCTAGTTGTCTTTCGATTGCATATCCGAGAATAATCGATACTTGCGCTTTCATATTGCTACAATGGTATTTTCTGATTGGTGGAACACCTGAATTTTAATGAATAGGTGTACTTTAATGAGGTCCATTAAAGGGCTGCTACCCAGGTGTATAATTACTACATTTCGGCATGGTCGAGCATAAAAATTATTATGCTCTCTTCATATTCCATCTAATAACAACGAGCCTACATAATGAAAGTACGAAACAACCTACAGAATGTATGTCTACTTTCTGGTTTGTCTTTTCTTCATAGCTTAACTTCGTATTCTATAATAGCCTGAGAGAAATAAACTCCCATTCCACCACATTTCCAGCATCTGTTGTCAAGTTTGATTATTAATAGTGTTTGTTTAGTTTTTTGGCCTACTGAATTTGATTTTACATACTTATTTGTTTCAAGTTTGTCCATGAAGTTTAATACATAGTTAAAAGACATTAAACGAGTGAATAGGTAACATTTCTACACATTCATACGTAAAATTTAATGGAGATTCGGAATATGTAAATTTTAATATAGAGTGCCATTTAAAAAAATAAGTTTATTGTCACGCTTGTATGCCCGAATAACTAACTTCTTTCTAACACTGGTATCATATTGTATGGTTTATCTCCAACAGCTTCTGTATAAAACTTTTTTTGTAAAACTAAAATTTAAGAAGTTATGAGTAATATTCCATACTTTCTTAATGCTCTGTATAGTAAGGCACTGTGCATTAATTAATTGTGGATTTTAGGCGACCAGCGAGAGCCGAAAGCTATGATGCTTAAGTTATACAGTGCGATCGAAAAGTCCCTCCGCAGCTCTATTAGTTTTAGTAACCCTAGAATACAACCCTGTAGAAAGTGAGTACTCCCCCATTCATTCCGGTTTGACAACCTCACACCCCAAGTCCAGCATATGCTTAGCGGCCAGTGCTGCTACTTGAATTCTGTACCAAATACACTTGAATTCTCTGCCTAGTGGATTCTCGGCTACACAAACACTGCGGAGAGACTTTTCGATCGCACTGTACAACCCGTCACTCAGTAATGTTTTTGGCTACCATTCTGTCTACTCGAAACATTAGTCTCAGCCGGGAAAGGTGGAGTGGGGAGTTAAGAGGTAGTCTGCAGTGATTCGATTGAGTTATTAGCGCCCAGGCCTGCTCAAGACAGTGCACAGGCATCCAGATGGAAAGGCCGGCTGCTGTGTATATGGCTGTGAGTCATCCCGGTGCTAGTCGACGGACGCTCTGATAGCGTGTCTCGTTAGCGTATGTATATGTGTATTTTCAAATATATGTTTTTTTCCCCTTCTGTATTGTAACGAAGCCTATCACTGTATTTTTAAAAGGCATGATGGGACCGTTAAGCTAATTTTCTATTAGTGACAATTAAAGTTTTAACTGTCACTGTATGTTTAATGGCTTAATAAATTGAACTGAATTGAATTGGATTAAATATGAGAAGTGATCACGTGTTAGTCAGAGGACAGAGATGAGCCAACTCCATTATATATGCATTTATCTCGTCCCTTCCTCCAAAGAAGCATACGCACAATGAATTAGACGTGATTTAAGGGAATAGATAATTTCGTCCTTACAGTCTGTATCCATAAAATTGGGAAACCTTGGCAATATGATCAGTATGGCGCAAGTTTGTTATTTATGCCATCATAAGTTGCTACAATATGGATGCAAATTTCAACTTTCTCACTCTAATTTCCGAGCTGAGAAATATTTTCTTAATATCCAATACTCATTATTATGTATTTACAGGTGATATGCTACTTCGCAGAACAAGTGATGGCGGTTTATGGACTATTGATTAACATGAGAGAAGGAATGTCTTTCACAAACGCAGTTTTCGTTGGCTGCATCATGATATTCTCCTGGCTTATATTCATCACTTGTAACACAGCACAGAGGGTCACACAAGAGGTGAGTTCCCTTCCATCGTGACCACATCTACGAATTTCAACACAGTTTGTCTTCGGTAAAAAAACAATTACGATAAAACTATTCAGATACAAATGTACAATTTGAATCAAGTACTGGATTATCAAATAGAGGTAAGCTTGTTTGCGTTTTTCTGCTGTACTACTGAAATATAAGGGAGGAAATGGATGGAAGTGCGTATCAAGATTTCGGGAATGAACCATGCAGAATATTAGTTTTATCTACACCTTTATAACAAGTACATAATTTAATCCTCTTTAAATCGTTACTTACTACTTATCCATTAGGGTTCTACGAAATGTTTATTTGGCCATTTTTCAATCTATTATTTAATATGGAATTATTGTTTGGGGTGGCAATACAATTTATCTTAGTCCGTTAAATTTACTACAAAAACGAATAATTAAAATTTGTTTGAAGAAACGTTTTGCTTATCCAACTAAATTAATTTATTCTGAATTTAATGTATTTAATATTGAATAAATTTATAAATATAAAATTGTATCATAAAAATCGTTACAAATTTATATTACAGGCACATAATCATGACACAAGACGAAATAATAATTCAATATTAGTAGAACCTAAATGTTAACACATCTGCTGGTCTAAAGATAGCATTAATTTTGGCCCTCGATTGTATAATTCTTTAGCTAAATTACACCCAGAACTTCTAACATGTAACCCACTAACATATAGCAAGAAAATTAAAAACGTGTTAATGTCTTAAATTTGATTAAATAAATTTATAGCCTATTGCATGAATTAATCAACCTATATTAGATTTGTATTCTATAATTTCGGAATATATATTTTTTTCATAAATTGTCCTACTTGATTCACGTATGATATTATTTTTCTCTATGTTAATATTATATTATATAATTTCAATGTAGCTGAAATTGTAATTTTAGTCCCTACTTTATTTTATTTTCTATATTCCTCTTACATTAGTAATATATCTGAACTGCGACCGAACACGAGCGCTGCTCATTCGGTCCTCAAATTTTGTTAATATTATTGTATCCTCTTTTTGTATTGATTGTATTATTTTATTTCTATTTCTATTGTTGTAATTATATTCTGTAGTCTGATGTATTATTCTGTATTATATGTTCTGTCCTGCATTATTATATAAATTTGTATTTCACCATGTTATAGCATCTTTCGATGCTTTTGAAAGTTGAAAAATTTGAAATCGTAATATGGAGTACTTCAACAGGAAGGAGGGATTCGGGTCAGCAATTACAAAGGAAATCAAAGGAAGACAAAGAGAGTGAGATAAAAATACAATTTTCTAAAGATTATTATTTTATTGGTCCTAAGGAATATATCTGCAGTGCTTGGGAAAAGTGGCATAAGTGAGTTTCCACAAACATTTTTTATTAATTTATTGACAATTTACGGAACATCTGGTCGCTTGGGAAAAGATACATAAGTATTGCTCCCATTACAATAATTCATACAGAGGAAAATCAAATCGACATAAAACAGTGTGAAGACAGTTTTTTTTCCCTTCTCCTGTAAAATTAACATTTTTGATTTGTGCCACTTTTCCCGAGCACTACAGATATCTGTTATGGTAACAATTAATATTGGAGGTGAAAAATTCGCTCCGGCGCCTGGGATCGACCTCGGGTCCTTGGTTCTACATACCAAGCGCTCTCACCATTGAGCTACGCCGAAGTCCAATTCACAGCACCGGATCGAACTCCCCTCCTCCAGTGTTTTTTCCTTTGTGGCCTGACTCCAAGTTGGGCATGTATGTTGACATTTTACTAAGTCAACTGCCATTATACAAGGAGCGCACTCAGTTGAGTGATTTGATGGCCGGGATTCCACAGTAATGTGCACAGTAATCTGTACAGAAATATGCACTGTTGCTAGAAGAATTCTCTAAAGATTATCATTTTATTGGTCCTGTTACCATAACAGATATATTCTGTAGGACCAATAAAATAATAATCTTTAGAAAATTCTTCTAGCAACAGTGCATATTTCTGTACAGGTTTCGTTATTTCCAAGAAAGACATCTTCTGTGTACTTAATAGGATTGGTAAAGCTCGAATGGAATTAATTTGTATCATCTCGTGGGGTGCGGCGACTTGTGACGGGGGGTGGATTTGCTTGGTTTTTCCACTATGGAATTAATCCCATCCGAGCTTTGCCAGTCTTATTAGGTACACACAAGATGCCTCTCTTGGAAATAACGAAACCACATTTTTTGCAGGCTCCTATGATTTTCACGTAACTGTACTTGGCATCGGAAAGAGTTCTTATGTACCCCTCCCAAAAAAGCTCCATTTCTTAGGCATTGCTACTGTGATACACCGTGCACTCTGATTATGAAATCACTCTCTGTCACCTCTTGCCGCAATTCAGCTGTCGATGTGATTCCTGACGCACATATGTCATTCAAATACGTTATCAGAGATCGGAAACAACCCTGTATTGTCGCATGTTCTGTATTTCTTGAGAAAATGCATAACAAAATATAAAGGAAAGAATAAAAATGTTGGAGGTGAAAAATAAACAATATAGTGAGCTCTATAGAGCAACCGTGGCGAGAACGTGACTCGTGAGACATTGTGGCTCGCAGTGATAGCTGTGCATTCCTCTTCCTTCCTACCTTCCCCAACCCCCATCCTCTCACTCACTGGAGTCAAACTCCGTTCCATTTGTATTTGTCTCTGACCTGCGAGTGGCATATGTCTCTCTGGAAACCATGTACCTCTACAAAAACGAAAGTTTCAAATAGGATGGGAGGACGCATTTTTTTTGCTGTCAATATGATGAGAATATTAAATGTATGATTTGTTCATGAGTATTATGAGGAAAAAGGTTGTATAACATAAAATGACATTATACCTCATGTTACTCATAAAACATTAAAAGTTTAAGATTATTATTATTATTATTAGTATAATTAATATTAGTATCATCATCATCATCATCATCATCATCATCATCACTGTACGGCGACCCTTTTTCTGCAGATGTACGAAGAATGCGTTTAGCTCTTCAATTTGAACTCACTGATTTACTATGTGATGTAAAATGAAAGCTAGATGTAAGGACTTGACAAATGTTGAACTTTCAAGTCTTTGCCGCTTGCTCTGTTGAAGCCATGTTCGTTACAACTTACGTTTGTGAAAAATTATTTTCAACAGTGAAAATAGTAAACACCAAATTTAGATCACGACTGACAGACAAATACCTTCGTGATCAACTACGACTGGCAGTAAGTGACATAATTCCTGATTTTGAAACTTTGTCGCAGAGACATTTTGAAGACAGTTAATTTTAGGTTGTGATATTGTTCATTTATTGCTTATTTCTTTCTTCGTTACACGTACTAAACATTAGTTTGTAGCCTTGTACTGTATAAAATTATATTTAATTGCTTGAATGAAAATCCGTTAATAAGTCAGACAGTTGCTTCACTTCCCCTTCGGGTGTCCGCCTCTCTCCATAGGTGCCATGCACGTTGCAGGTTACACAGTGGCTCGGCGCACATTACATTTTCGCCACGGCTGCTATAGAGGAAAGTAAAAGCGGGAAGGTAAAGACCTCTGAGATAATAGTGTATTAAACCAAATATTCTTACAAATGGAAGTGTTTATTTATTTTTATATAAAATATTAATTTCTTTTAACAAAGTTACAATAATTTTAAAAGCGTTCTGACACTTTTTAATGACCATATGAAGAAACGCTCACCGACACAATTCGAATATTGTAACGTAGAAAACAGCGATGTAATCCGCGCGCTAATTGTGATAATTGGACGTTTTTGTAGCTAGAAGCAGAACATGCATAAGGCGTGTATGTTAAGTTTGTAATATTCGTCTTTACTCAGCAGTCTGTCAACTTGTAATCAACAGTAGTTGTATGCTACACACGATGTTTTTTCTGTAAAGTGAACCGATGTCCGATAAGCTGCTTACCTGGCCTTCTGACATAAATTTGTAGCCCCCTAAATTTATAGAAAATCTCCTAGATACGAGAATGCATGCTTCAGTTTTTGTAATACGAGTAATGTTACGAGAGAGAATGCGAAGTTCATATCTCATGATAACGAAAATTTGAATAGAATGTTGCTTTGAGGGTAATTATGATAATATGAAGTTCATTTACATACATATTATACAAAATACATAAATCTTCAGATCAAGACAGTCACAAATGTAGACTAATCACATGATAATCGAATATTCTGTATTAATATCTTACAATTTATTTTGATTTTTTTCAGATAAATCAGTTCAAGATTATAAATTTATTTAAAGTTTCTCAATCATAAGATTTATCATTCGTTGCAAATAAATATTTGCTAATACTTCTTACTAAATAAAATATATGAATTTTTCGCCTATACGGCATCATCAGATATTCAGATGTTATAACGATATCTAAAACGTAAATCTAATAGTGTATTCACAGTGATGAACATAATAATAAATTAAAATAATTAAATCATGAGTTATATGCAGGGAACGGATTTATATGGACTAAAAATATATGAAATATGTAAATATATATGTAGTTATTTTTACCAAAATATGGAATTAAATATGGATTTTTACCAAAATATGGAATTAAATATGGACTTAAAATTATAAAAAAATGACTATGTACGTTAAATATTGGTACATTTTAATCAAACTAAACAAAAAATATAATGGACGTACCTTATCTTCCAATGTAGTTTCAACAAAACACAATTTTTATTGTCTGTTACCATAACAATAGGTTACAAACATTTCTTTCAAGTGCTGAAAAGTGAATCTTCTTCTATTGTCTCTGAGGATAGATTTATACTGACTAAAAGAGCGTTCGACGTCACAAGAAGTAACTGGTACATAATTCAATTTCACAATGTCTGCTGGGGATAAGTCCAAGTTAATCTTCACTGTTGATTCACCACTCATCACAGCAACAACCTTTTGTAATTCTTCATATCCAGGGTTTTTTGAAAGTACAGTGTCCACCTTAGCTCTTACTGCATCTGCAACTTTACCTCTACCACGATTCAGTTGTTCCACAGTACTATTTATAATTTCAAAACTTTCAGATAGTGAAAGGTGCCTATTTTGGAGACTTTTGAGCGTTTTTATGATGCATGAAAATGTATGCTGAATGTGAGCTAAGTCATTCTTCACACTTATGTCACAGGTAACTGTTTTCGCAGTATCAATTGAGACTGCATCTTCAGAGTCCAATGCAAGGAGAACATTGTTAATAGAGTCTATATGTTCGGCATAATATTCAACTGCTTCTAGCCATGTACCCCATCTAGTTAAAATTGGCTTTGGTGGCAATGGAATTTCAGGGTACATTTCTTTCAACACGTTAACTCTACTGGGAGCTTTGAGAAATACTTTTTTCACTGATGAAATCAACAAATCTACTTTAGGGAAATTGTCTCTGACCACTTCTGCCACACGATGAAATGCATGCGCCACACAAGTAAAATGAGTCAATTTAGGATATACAACAGATAATGCTTGTCCAGCTTTGACCATATAAGGGGCAGCATCGCTAATAAAGAATAACACATTATCGTACATAATACCCTTTGGCCACAGGATACCCATAGCTTCGTTGAACAGTTTAACTATAGTTTTGTTATTGCACTTTTCTAGAACATCACAATGTAAAAGAATTCGTTCAGAATATTGTTCACTTAACAAACCGATAACTACATTACCAACAAGTCTACCTTCTTTGTCGGGAGTCTCATCAATGGAAACCCAAATTGAACTATCTTTAATTTCATCTCTTATCTTCTGTATTGTCTCATCGTAGATGGATGGAGCATACGTCTTCCTAAGTGTTGACTCATCCGGGATTGTATGTTGAGTATATTTTTCAAGGAATTCCCTGAAGACCTTATTCTTTAGTTTGTAGAGAGGAATATCAGCAGAGATGAGAGAACGGCACAGGTCGATGTTAAACTCAGATCTTACATTCGATGTTGTTGGTTGTGTTAAAAACAATTGTCTCTGCTTGGAATTTAGTTGTTTGTTGGCCTGATGTTTACTAGTTGTAATGTGTTGTTGCACCAGGAACTTTTGTGTAGATGATACTGCACACTGACACAAATTACAAAATAATATTTTATTGTCAGTTGATAAACCATCTTCTTTAAATTCTGAAATGTAACTTGTTAGTTTTGATTTTAAATTGACTGAATGACGTACTTTTGGCATATTTACCGTCTTTATAGTATGATTTACAAAACTGAACCTATGTGTACTCTGACTGGCATTTAACTGTTGAGCTGCACAACTGAAGTCTGTTAAAAATTTTAAATTAAATTAATACAGTTTTGTAACTTACTTTCCCATTGTTGATAGGACTGCTAATTTTCAAATAACTCTGATGTTAAAGGGATTACTGAACATGTGTTTAAATCTCTATTGTTGAAATGTATTTTTAAAAGTTAATGGAATTTTGTTTTGTTTTATTGTTAAACCTAATATAATATGGACTGTTTTATATGAAATATGGAAAATATATGGAAATTAACGAAAATATGTACTAAACTCTAAAATATGGAAAAATATGGAAAATAAAAGTAGGATTTTTCAACCCTACACATTGTGAAACATAAAGATAATGCAAAATATAAATTATATTAGCTTTATAAGTAAATATGTATTTACATATAAATCCTTTCCCTGGTTATATGTAATCAGAATCTAATATCGTTGTGAGAAATGTGTTTAATTTGACTGATTTGTATATGGTTTTGCCGAATTGCCGAAAATGTAATATGTAAAAATATAAATATAGCATACATAGAACTCATGTTACGTATTTCGTGTTTGTTGAATTGCACTATTAATATTTTGATAAAAAATTGATAAAATATAAAAGTTTGTACATATATTTCTGTGATATATATTGCTGATGTTGTAATTAAAATTTACAATGTTGTAATAATATATGTTTTATATGTAATACAATTTGTTCTGTTGGAATCTTCTACATATGATTGTTTATCAGATGATTCTTGACTTGTATTATATAGTTGTGGGATGAGTGCAGTATTCATTACTATTGACACATTTTAAGGCAGACGTCTCCAAAAGCATACTCGCGAGTAAGCTCCTGAACGGAACCGAAGTCAGTACGTAAAGAGCCCGCTCCGCCTCACCCATCCCACCTGTACTGTACTCAATGTTTATGCGCAAACGAAGAGCAGTGGCGGACTGCTATTATCATTGTTGGTCGGAGTGTTCCACCGTTTCACAATATCTTCTAATCATGGACGTAGCACATTCAAGGATGAATAGGAAGACAAATATTTTTGTGTTAGTGGGGAGAATGTGAAATGCTTAATTTGTTCGAAAATTTTTAAGGGTGTGTTAAAATTCAACATGCGGCGATACTACTCGACTCTTTATAAAGAATATCATACAATTACAGGCATGTTGGACATGTGAAAATAATTTATTTTGGGGCTGTCTGTATACTGTTGGCTATACATAATAATCAGTATATTACAAAACGTTTACACTCAGTTCCCCATGACAAACATATAGTTTTTCTTTTAATTTTAGGTGAAGTGCGTAGGCCTACAAATATTTTGAAATATGTAAAATAAGAAAATACAAACACAAATCACACACGTGTCCTGAGTCTTAAACAATAAAAGCTTCTTGCTAGCTATGTTCTAGCTTGGAATATTGGAAAATCAATGAAGCCCTTTACAGAAGCATCATTTATAAAATCGTGCATACAGGACGTTACTAAAATACTGTGTCCAGAACAAAGTCAAAGTTTAAGAAAATTAAATTGTTTCCAATTACAGCTCAGAGAAGGAATTTCAAGATTGTAAATGTAATTGAATCTGAAGTCGAAACTACAATTAACCAGTTTGTAGCTTACTCACTTGCATTGGACGAAAGCACAGATAGAAATGACAAAGCTCACCTAGCCATTTTCATCCGAGGAGTTAATGAACATTTTACTGTGTCTGAATGTCTTCTAGATGTAATTACAAAATACAAATGGAGAAGATCTTTTCCAGGCACTGAAAGGCACCATAGAAAAGAAGAGGTTGAATTTGCAATGGCTTGTGTCAATAGCAACAGACGGGGCTCCAGCTTCATATATGTCAAAAAATATACAAACGTATGACATTTCTTATTATTTTGATGATATTATTTGTAAACATAAGCACACCGTTGCCCCGATCCCCCACTGACAGCTCCCATCTGTTGAGGTACGAGTCTCTTCTCCTTCTCTAGCGTTACAGCACACTGTGTTCGGCGGGCAGCATCGAGAGCACGAAAGACTATACGCATTTGGAGACCTCTGTTTTAAGGTATACCAATTTTGATGTTGGTCGTTTTGGATTCGTAATCAGTGTGTACATACGATGAACTTGTGTGAAGGTCGACTCATGTTAGTGTTTGGAGAGACGAAAAAGTTTGACGTGATTATATTATGTGTATGTGTGCATTGAAGCATATGATGTGTTCTCGTGAATTTACTGTGTACTGTGTGTTGAATTTGCATAATATCACGTATCTGTATCACAAAAACATACGTACAAACATTTTACATTTTTATGAAATTTTTATATATTAATAGTGCCATTCAACAAAAACAAAATATGTAACATTAGTTCTATGTAATTCACATTTATATTTATACTAGTAGTCCATAAAAAGTTCAAATAAAAATTGTTCATATTTATTTTCAATGAAAAATACTAGACATTTTGATAGTTATTTGCTTCCATAATAGTGAAACATACTCCCTCAGAATGTTTTTTTTTTTTTTTGCCAAATACTTTTCCTTGAACCTATCCGTCTTCAGTTCTTGAGTTTCAATGCGAAATCGCTAGTAACAATGTCAAGATGATCAGTGGGTTTTTCATGTGGGAGTAATGCAGTAGCTATTTCGGGTCATTGCGGATTGTATGTGAAAGTTAAGAAAATGTAAGGTTTATCATGCTTTGAACAAAAGACTTAGCATCTTGGTATAGCAGCTGCATGTTTCGTGAACTACCCTGAAATGTAGAGGGCAGAATCACTTTTTCCCACTAAGAGATCTTGCTGAGGTGATCAAGAGACTACAAAATCTTGTAGGCCTCTTATTTTATCAATAAGTAATACCTTTTGGTCTTTTCTTATGAATTGTAATTTTTTGCGCTTCTTCCAGACAATACTGAACTATCAAATACTGCTTGATTAATTTGTGTAACAATGAATGTTATTTCGTATATTGTCTGTAATATAGGCTGTTGTGAGGAATTTATTGCTGAGATGTGGAAAATGAGGCGAATGATATGTCAGAGTTGTAGAATCTTATATGCGCCCTAAATAAAATTGTCCATCGTAAATCGTTAGGAGCTTCAATGTTTCATTTGTTGCTGATTGCGGAAAATAAACTTACTCATCACGGTAGCAAGAAGTGAAATGGCATGCTATTTTCCCTACAACAAAATATGCTTGGCAGCGATCACAAATCTAATCAATTAAACCAAAGAAATATGAAATTAATTTTGATGTAGTTTAAAGACGCAGCTAAAATAGGAAGCATGACTCAATTACTACCAAGGAAAGTTAGAGAATCAGACATATAAATATCTATAGCACACTGCCATTACATATATGAAAAGGACCCACACCACTTGATTAATAATTGTAAAAGTATTTCATTTTTAATAACAATATTGATACCTTACGTAAGTTTTATAGTTTTCAGTAACATAAGTTTATACAGGCCTATAGCCGTTACTCAGTAAATTATAGAAATGAAGATCTAATATAAAATATTCTTTCTCTGCGTCTGCTTACATAAAGCACCAAAAGGTTTCACTTTCATATATCAGTATAGCATTATGTGTTGCAGTAACTATAATAGGCTAATATTTCATTTTTAATGGTAATAATGTCATCAAACATTCTTAAGTTTTGTAGTTCTTAATATCCAATACACAGCCGTACTCGGAAAACTACAGACCAGAAAATCAGACCTGTAAATTATTTTTTATACGTTATCAAAAAATTGCACAACTGAAGATCGACATATTGGCATTATGATGGGAAAGAATCTGAGCCGTGTGAACTCTGTCAGCAATCCTGTATGTCATGGCCTTCATGTAATAGCCTATTGTTAATTGTAGTGTGTGTTTTGTTTTCTTCTGAAATGCAACACGGCCGACTTGATGCTCGATTCGCTTAAGGAAGCGAACATCAAGTCGGCCGTGAATGCAATTAATTAGTTCTCAAAACAGACGAAAGATGGATTTTGGAAAAGAGGAAAATGATGTAGGAAAATTGACATTTCAGTGAAAACTACTATTTTTCAGAAAAACTTTGGGTTCCAAGCTTCAAAATGAGGGGTCATTTATTAAAATCCGTTCAGCCGTTTTCCCGTAATTTTTATTACCATTTCAAATTATATATATATATATATTTTTTTTACATATTACATTTTCGGCAAGTCAGCAAAACCACATACAAATCAATTAATATTTGAGGAGAAAATTCGCTCCCGCGCCGGGGATTGAATCCTGTTCTGCGTACCAAGCGCTCTGACCACTGAGCTACGCCGAATTCAATCCACAGCACCGGATCGAACACTCCTCTTTCAATGTTTCCCTTTGTGGCCTGAGTCGAAGTTAGGCAAATACGTTGACGTTTTATGTTCAAGTCAACTGTCATTATACAAGGGCCGCACTCAGCTGAGTGACTTGTTTGGCCGGGATTCCGCAGTTAAGTGCACAATACTCTCATAGCTAGCAGTGTATATTTCAGTACAGATCGGAGGGAGTTTTCTCCTCAACTATTAATTGTCAATATTACAGATATTATTCTGTAGGAACAAGTTAATAATAAAAAATCTTAATATAAACATACAAATCAATCAAATTGAACACATTTCTTACAACGATATTAGACTCCGATTACATGTAACTCATGATTTAATTATTTTAATTTATTATTATACTGTGAATACCCTAATGGACTTACATTTTATATATCGTTATAACATATGAATATCTGATGATGCCGTATAGTCGAAAACGTTCATATATTTTATTTAGTAAGATGTATTAGCAAATATTTATTTGCAACAAATGAAAAATCATACGATTGAGAAACTTTAAATATATTTATGCTCGACCATGCCGAAATGTAGTAATTATACACCTGGTAGCAGTCCTTTAATGCATGTCATTAAAGTACACCTACTCATTAAAGTACAGGTGTTTTCAGCCAATGACAACTCAGCTTACAGGTGTTCAGCCAATGACAAGTCAGCTTTGTACCGTTATAAAACCGCAAGTATCGATTATTCTCGGATATGCAATCGAAAGAGAATTAGCGAAAAGTCACGGAGGCTGGAAATCCAATACTGTCGCAGAAGGTTATGTTCTGTTACTATAATAATTAGCGTTAATTGCAAATAATATTCAAATAAATTCAATTTGTCATCTCGTTTTTCAATGTCGAATACAATAATCAAGGTTATACCAAGTTTAACGGGATTGCACAAGGTCAATGGCATTATTGTTCCTCGGAAAAAATCAATACTTTCGCGTCTGCGCACATCTCACAATTCACGACCTAGAACAAGGTCACTTCCGATCTTGTCAGATACAAATAAAATGTATACATCTGAATAATTTCAAGTTAGAAATATGGTCGAGCATAAAAAGTCGTATGAAACTCGCCTATAATGGTAATTAAGAAGCTCGTATGAAAATTATGAAACTCGCTTGCGCTCGTTTCATAAACATCCATACTCGCTTCTTAATTACTATCATTATAGGCTCGTTGCATAATGTAGTATTATAATTCGGTATTAAGTTCACTGGGAATTTAAGAAATGTGTGCGGTGTTGTCCTACTATATGGAAAAGCTGAATTTCTCTCTTCACTTGTCAATTCACTGAAGACTGAAGTGATTTTTAGCAGGTTATTTTACGACGCTTTAACAACATCTTAGGTTATTTAGCGTCTGAATGAGATGAAGGTGATAATGCCGGTGAAATGAGTCCGGGGTCCAACACCGAAAGTTACTCAGCATTGTCTTTAATATACCTTTCGTGAAACACTATATAGGCTTACAGCATACTGATTGAACAGTTAAGATGTATCTTCATGTCACGTAAGTAAATGTCTTGTAACTAACCAATGAAGAGCTAAAATGCAAAACAAATTATATCCATTTTTTAAATCGCGTTCTTGCTGTCAATGCTATATTACGGGTCCCCTACGTGTGAACGTGTGGTTACATCCTCCAGATGGCAAGATGATAAAAAATCTGCGTTTGACTCAAAACAAGTTAGGCTACATTCAAAAAGCTGCTTGCTTCAGATAAATATCCATTCTTTCGTTTTATTAACGACTTTCAAATTTTACTGTTTTCAATTAGTTTAATTGTTGCCTGGCGTTTTAACAGTCAACGCAGACTAAAAAATAACAATAACTTTGCTTGAACTTGAATTTTTTATTAATTTGTTTTCTGTTATTTTATTAATATTACAGCATAAATTAAAATGTTGTATCCCACAGAATACTTCGTGAATCCAAGGATTAACAACAGTGTTGTATAACACGCATTAAAACAATGAGATTATGTACCGAATTCACTGAGAGGTTTTAAAGCATCCAGAGTATAGACTGAAACTGTTGCCATGTGATTTTAATGCAAGATTTAAAAGGACGCTAATTCGTTACAGTTTATGAAGGGTTATTGATTATGCGCAAGTAGTTCAACTGGAACGGTTTTGTAAACATCGTCGAACAATTCGTCAAGCGCCGCGACACTGTCTGAAAATACACAAACATTTATTATAATGATATACATTAAAATTTGCATCTAACGTAACACGTTAAAAGATTATGACTAGGGACCATATTCTGTACCAAGGCGTACGGTGATAAGGTTAGTTGTTCATGGATTATATCGGCGTGACGTCATCAGGTACTATGAGGGAACCTATTTGTTCTGCAGTTGACTTTCTATTAATGATTCAAAACTTCACCTTAGACAATGCTGAAAATGCATTCTTTTTATCCTCTCATAACGACGTATCTACAAAATTCATGTTTTGAGATAAATGCGAAAGAAGTTTTGCAGCAACTGAAACACTATCACTGTTACCGTCTATGTTATTCTGTGCGACATATTATGTGATAACTCGTTGTTATCAGCTCAACAATTTTTTGTGTTTAAGCTAAGTGTTACGTAAGAAAAAAAAAGATTGTGTTGTTGATACGTTGATTTGACTTTAAATAAATTGTTCTTTTTGCAAGTTGCACTTTATTTTATTATTAATAACAACAGAAATAATGCACTGGAGTATTAATATATTATTGTTTAATTGCATCTAATTATTGTGAAACAAACAGTTTTATGTCTTTCTTCTAATATTGATTAGCAAGATGCTGGAAAATATGCCAAAATGTTTAAAATACTAAACTGAAGGCAATATACCATAATTTACCATAACTAACTGCAATGTCTTTTACACAAAGCTGAAACAATAGTAAAAAATTATTATACTGAAAAAGGAATAGTCCTCAGTAGTAGTAGTAGTAATAATAATAATAATAATAATAATAATAATAATAATAATAATAATAATAATAATAATAATAATTCGTAGCGCTACAGCACTTTAAGGGTCCAGACCGACCAGCCAGCTGCTGGCCTCAAGAACAGATGCCTAAGCAGAGGTGGAATCTAACTAGAATAGAGGTATCGTGTGATTAGCACGATAGTCTCCCTACTAACCGTTATAGCTGGCTTTCTTAACCGGATTTCTCTACTTATCATAGCTCTCCAAGTGCATCACAATCCTGATTGTCATCATCATTATCATCATAATCACCTTCATTAACTTTTGCTTCTTTCCCGTCTGTAACATCATTTATTAATGACTTCTAGCATTGTGATGATACTGGTCAGGAATAATCCCAATATTGCGTAGATCTAGAAGATCTTTAAGCTTTTGTTTCCGAATAGGAGCTGGAGAAGAAAACAAAGGCTGAAGTGTGAAAGAATCTCGCATTCTTGTTTTAGTTCTGCGGATTAGTATTCTTCTAAACCCAAATTCTTGAGAAGTCCTGTTGCTGTATTTAAAATAAATGTGTTCTAAGTCTTCTTTCCTGAACTGAAACCAGGCCATCTTGAGCCAATTGACATTATTTACATCACTGAAAACTTTTCTGTCCTTTGTCATGTGGCGCCTCAGTTCTGAAAAATTCGGTACATGCTGAATTTTAATTACATGGTATTTCTTGTTTGTCATTCTGACAATAGTGAATCATTCCGATGTGAAATAAGTTTGTTCTTTTCTCTACTGAGACATGATCAGAGTCGTACTATATTTGTGGCCTGACTCAAAGGACATATAATTGATTACAGGGATGTCATGATGCTAAACAGCATGGATAAATATAACAGACATATTTTACATTTATGGTTTGTCCACCGCATGTGTTGAAAAAGGAATTCCATTTCTTACCACCTGCATTTTTTGTAGGAAATTAAAAAGACATGAAGCAACTACTGCATATCCACGTTCGGCAGTTCTTTCACTCCACATAGCATGCGACTTCTCTATAGAAGTTTTATTACATACAGTTAAGTTGTACACAGCCAATCTTCGCCCATAAAATAAAGTTTTAGCATCTGTTTTGGGACAGCCGCAGACAGTCTCCAGATCAAATAAGCTAAATGGATTTTCCAGTTGCAGCTTCCGCCTCAATGTTGTCTTTTCTATCCCTCGCTAAACATTTATGTTCATTATGAGCATCCCGATCTTGACAGTGAATTTCTTTGTCTGTGACATTCATATGAGAAAATCTGTAGCATGTATCGCACAAATCATTTTAGGCAAATGGAAGGGCAAGTTAAATTCTATGTTGTGAATATATTTCAATAAAATTATTCTTTTTCAGTAGTTATGCCATCATTTTCACATTTTTCAACGTACAGTTTGAACATTTTTCTACGATTTAACTAATGAGCCAAGTACTCTTTCTCTGAATACTTCCAGGCATAATGTGACATTATTTTTGGAAAACCATTAATATGAAATGTAATTATTTCCATTACAACATCTGACGTAGCCAAGCTGGGTTGTGCTGTCCTCTTTGATCTCTCGAAATTAGCTTATATTATGTTCATTTCTTTTATACATACAGCATTTCACGTATGAACGATTCAGGCAAATCGAGTGTTGCAAGAAACTAGGCCTGACAAACTTGCCATTTTTCACCATCTACCTTTGGTTAAAAGCTGCTTATCTGTGTCATTTAAATTCCAAAATTCTTCATGAATTGGTAGCCACTCAGCCTGAGTAAATTTGAAATTCCATTTCCTTACACATTTTGAGCAATCTTTCGGTTTAACTGACTCTCCAGTAATTTATTTCCCTTTGGTCGATATTCTGAAGTTTCAGACTATGGAATATGGCCGTAATTTTCTGAATGTGCATAAAGGGATAGTTTTGATTTGAAGTATGTACATAGTGACTAATTTTTAAGTAAAATGGTTTATAAGCAATTATAACGCACTTGACATCTGTTGATCCTATCAAAATTCTAAAATTGAATATTAACGACGAGTAATGAAACAACATTACCATTGCAGGCTTCAGTACTGATCCCTGATGTTGAAAAGACATTGCGGAAATTAACTGAATCTGAATTCTCTTCAGCAACACATTTTCATTTTTCAGGAGATCAAGAATTTTTATTCCTCTAAAAAACACATTGACTGCTCAGCACCAATTCATTGAACGATATCTTTGCATGACTGACAGTACCAGTAATATGTATAATTGGAGTGCACTAGGGATAACAATCATTTTTAAAATCCTTTATTTCAAGGATTACGTCAACAGTGAGTGAATATAAGGATGCAAATATTCTGTATTATGATTTCGTATCTAAAAATAAGTGATACGCATTTAAAGACAAAACAACGGTTCTGCACATACGCTGTTCTGACATTCAACACCATAGCGTAATATATGGAGCCAAATTAACGTATAAGGTGATACGTTGTTCTGACATTAAATAATCACGTGCATTTGTAGATACGCAGCACACTATCTCCGTAACGGTTAAAGATAGACATTCCGTTGTTTTGTCATTAAATAGATTGGTTCCCCAAGTCAGTAATGATGTAGATACGTCAAAATGGCCAATTTTGTAGATACGCTGTTATGACTCTAAACCCCCGCATTATAGTAATGAAGACTTATATCACGATGACCTTTCCTACAATTTAAATAATTTGTTAATTTGTTTGATTTATTTTTATTGATACTGGCAGAGTTAAGCCCATAAGGCCTTCTTTTCCACTCAGCCAGTATAAAAATACATGTCAAATATAAATAATATCAGTCCATACCTGTGGAGTAACGGTCAGCGCGTCTGGCTGCGAAACCAGGTGGCCCGGGTTCGAATCCTGGTCGGGACAAGTTACCCGGTTGAGGTTTTTTTCCGGGGTTTTCCCTCAACCCAATACGAGAAAATGCTGGGTAACTTTCGGTGCTGGACCCCGGACTCATTTCACCGGCATTATCACCTTCATCTCATTCAGACGCTAAATAACCTGAGATGTTGATACAGCGTCGTAAAATAACCTAACCTAAATAACATCAATAGAGAAATCAATGGAATAACAATAATAATAATACTAACAAATAATAATAATAATAATGATAATACTAAGAACAAAATGTAGATGTGTTTAGTTACATGTAATTCTAAAGAATTAAACGAATACAGCTTATGTTAGTGTTAAATAAGACTATTTGGATCGAAGGAATGATTAACATAATGAAGCAAAATTGATATATTAAAAATAAATTTAACATTCTACAAAAGCAGTCTGACAATCGAGTCTGACAATCGGCTTTTAAAAATAGTGAATGTCTGACTGCCCTTTACACTATGCACACTAAAATACGCTATTTTCCCTGTACACTATCATAAACAATGAAGGCTTAAATTGATCAAACATTATTTACATTATCATACACAATTTACAAAATAAGTAGGCTATAGTATTCTGAAATAACATACCTTGCATCACAATACACAGCACTGTGCATAAGCTTAATATTGTTTAATGTTTGATCAATGTAGGCTTATAACTTTTTTATAGTGTAAATAGTAAAAATAGCGTATTCTAGTGTACATAATTTAAATTGTAAATATTAGTGTAATGGATCAAATGCGGAGACTAAGAGGAAGGCAGAAAATAGGCAAGATTAGAGAATGCTGGGTTTGCAGTGAAAAACTGTCATTTGTCAGAACACTATGTAGGCCTATGTATGTTAGTGTAATTGTAAATTGGTTCATGTTTTGTTCTGCCCCACTTGACGAAACAAGAGTAGCGTGAGGCGCCAGTAAAGTACTTCGTTTGCTAGACGCAAGTACATCGTTCACTTAAAAACTTCAGTAGTACTTAATCTTGTAGCCTCCTGGGACAAAGTACGGTCCCTAATTATGACTTAATGCTCAAGGAAATTAGAATAGACATCTTAAAAGTAACATGAAAGCGGTTCACTTTACCACATTTTTTAGTATGTTTGTTCAATATTTATTTATCAAATAGCGAACAACTTAACTGGTTTCAGGTTTTTAAGTAGACTGGTAATGAAACAGTCGTATGTAACAATAATAAAGTAAATATGTTAGAGGAATTCAAAATCATGTAACTATAATAAAATTATTCATTTTATGTAGGTACATTTCAATTTTCTTTCTTTATGCTATAGGCCTTTGGGCTGCAAAACCAAGTACAGTAGTGACAAAAAACCGGACCGACCCTTGTAGCTGATTTCAGAGCCTTGTTCACTCCAGAGCACGATAGACTGGTAACTAAGACTTTCGTGGTTCGAATCCTGCCTGGGAAGGAAACTTTTTTTTTCTTATTCAAATTTATTCCTAATACTTTTAGATTGCTGGTAAAATTCATGTTCTGGGAATAATAAGTTAATTAAGTAGTAAAATATCGCTGCAATCGAAAAGTATTGGGAATAAATTTGAATAAGGAACAAAAAAAAAAAGTTTCCTTCCCAGGCAGGATTCGAACCACGAAAGTCTTAGTTACCAGTCTTTCGTGCTCTGGAGTGAACCATGCTCTGAAATGAGCTACAAGGGTCAGTCCGGTTTTTTTGCCACTACTGTACATATTTGGACATTTTCTAGATTTCACATTAGGCATGTACGCATAAAGCTGGCCCTTCATCTAAGGCAGTGCAGGACTTCATTGACAACAAACGAATATTGATGCTTTCAAATGGTATTGAAGTTGATGACCGTGGTTTCCACATCCTTAACCGCTGCGTGCAGCATGCCTGACTTCATTTTAAACTACATAGGCTGTTGGAGAAGACAGTACAGCAATCATTATTGAATAACGGAATGGCAGGAGATACTAAAATAATGTAATTATTTTTGTTGATTTATTAAAAGATTCTTTAAAACAACAAATGATATTCATTAATAATGAAAACAGATAAGACGATAATGGAAAAAAGTTGAGACATGAAAAGGAGATTTGTATTACCCGTAGAAAATTTGCTGTAGATTTGCTTTTTCACGACAAATATCACAGTATCTGTCGAGGGATGAATTCCTATTCTTTTAGTATTTAGTAAGAAAACAAGCGAATGTCTCCAATATTATCTGCCCTCCATAATCAGGAATGCCGAAAGATCTTTCACAGATCGAATATTTATTAGTAACCTATTTCTGCCATAGGCTTCTTAAATATAGTTTCGAAAGCAGATTGAAGCTATTTGATATTGGAGTTGTTGACTATATCATAATGCCAGAAAAATTAAAAGAATTCTATACCTATGTCTTTTTAATTAAAGGTTGGTGCAGTCATCCAGGAGAAACTTCAAGACTTGTGTTACAAAATCCCACGGAATTGTATTGAAAGCAAACAGGAGGTAAGATTAAACTTTTTTCAAAATCAATGGAAATCAATAGATAACTTGAACGTACACGTAAAACACATTGTTCAAACAGTATAAACTGCCAAAATTATATAGACAGTACATATCGGTCTACTGAACTAAATGTCTAGTGAAATTTAATTATTTCTTATAATTCATTTTATTTTTAATTTGTAAAATATTATGTTTTTAAAGATGTGTACAGAATGATTCCCAAAGCTACATGAATGGCGTCATGTTGGTTCCCGTTAGGTCTCTTACACACAATCATGGACAGAAGTATAAGCACAGACGAACCCCAAACATTAACTTAACTTAACGTTTATATGTATGTACAGGTATCGAACAATTTTGCTGTTAGGACACTTAATATAGACACAACAAACTAAATCCAGCAGTTTGTATTTGAATTTCGTCCCGATCATTTCTATGTGGGCTATGCACTGTACATTTAGTAGTTGCCCAAAATAATTTTTCCATCTGTTCAGGATTCAATGAGAGTATGCAAGCAGGTCACCATTCTAATCCTTGATCACGTTTACCCTTGCCTGATAACCGTTCTTAAATTCCTTTATGCCCTTATATAAATCTCTAATGTTTTTAGTTTTACTATTTGTTTCTACCTCATTCAGTTTTTTCTTCAAGTAAGCTCTCTTTTTATTCTTAAGTGTACGACTTGCTTCCCGTCTTTTATTGAAATAATTATCTCTATTCGCTATACATACAAGAATAAAATGTGCAACATTTTAGGACGACATACTTTAGTCTATGGATCAGAAGCCTGGACTTTGACAAAAAAAAAAAGTTCAACGTATAACTAGCAACGAAATGAAATTCATGAGGAAAACGGCGCGATACACACTTTGGGAAAGAAAACGAAATACAGAAATTTTGGAAGAATTGAACGTTCAACCTATATCAAATTTTCTTCTAATTTATGGAGTTAATTGGAAACAGCATGTCGAGAGAATTCCAACAGAAAGATGGCCAAAGGCAGTGCTACATTACCCCCTTCTGGACAACGATCTGTTGAAACACATTTAAAAGGATGGCTTGAGACCGCTGAGATCGCAACAATCCACTAGGTCTAGTACTTGAATTGGATGATGATGATGATGATGATTTTGCATTTGCTGTTGTATACACTTAATAACAAGCATGAGATGAAAAGAGTTATAGCAGGCGGCGTGGTAAGTCACGAAGCTTGAGTTGTGAGGGTGCTAGGAACAATTGACTGTGCCGATACTATTTCGCATTGTCTGTAATGAGGCGATATTAGCAATCCTAGTGGTTAGCAACTATCTATGGATGCATATTTACTACATATTGAGCTTCGTGATTGTATATACTAGACTGTGGTAATACATTTATTGCATCTATGACTGAAGTGATAGCACGTTGGTCTTCCATCCAATCGATCTGAGTTTGATTCCCGGCCAGATAGAGATGGAATTTGTGGTGGACAAAGACGTTGCAAAGGGCTTTTCTTGGGGTACTGCCGTTTCCCTCGATCACTTCACCAACACTCTTCACCTCCCCCTCATTTCATCTATCATCTGCAATAGTAAAACTAGACTGTGGCGAAGTCTTGGGGATATACGGGTTTCCGATGAAGATATATAAAGGGCTTGGGACTCCGGGCCTCTGGGGTTTATCAGACTTTTATGGAACAGGACCTGGCTCTATTAGGGGCTGAGGCAAGATGACCCACCTGTCAGCGTCGAATTCACGAATGCCACCCAGGCCACCTATCGAACCTGGACAATCATCGCATATTTGATATATATTTGATGTCAACATTTTTATCCATGTAATGTGGACCTCACACTTTGTATCCGGTGCCACAATTACATTCATTACAGATATAGCTTTTGTAGACGCTCTTATAATTTAACTTTCGATCCCATTTAGAACATTCAAAATTGACAGTTTTACGCCTCTGTTCTTGATTTCAGTACACTTATATCGAACACACACTGTTTCTAATAATACTTGTTCCTAAAACATACTACACCGTTGTCCAATATGTTCGTTACTATGTCTGTTTCTTGTGTACATTTCATTTTCTACATAATATACTTCACTATCTAACTAACAGGGGCGGCTCGTCCATAAGAGCTGCGGAGCTGCAGCACTCCCTGCTTTGACAGGAAAATAAAAATAATATTTATTTTAATTTGTAGAAGAATTGTTACAGATTTTATTGGTAAATTGCTTTATATTTCATCTGGCCGGGAATATGTACTATTATCTTATGCATAATCTTTTTGCGCGTCGACTGTACCTACTGGAATTGACACTGCATTCAAAGTCGTCCTGGGATCTGCAGGGTAGGACAGATCATAGAGAGTGTGTCTTGCACGGTCAGGGGGTAGAGAGGTGAAGGGAAGCAGAGGGAAACTGCCGCTATTTAAAATCCATATTTCGCTGCAGTGGCTTGCAGAGCCAGGCGACAAGGGAAGATCTTTCCTCCCCTCCCACACCGCTATTGAATTCTCTATTCCCTTCAAACTTATTGACAAAATTTTTATTTTCTCTTCACATACTTATTGTTGTAGAATCTTATCGAGTTAATATAACGAAATTAATATTCTCTTTTGTCTTATTATTACGTATATATCCAGCCTCCAGCAGAACCTAATATTTGTCTTAACTCAAAATGATTGCACGAGTATAATCCCTTTGATATAGCACGTACAATACGAAAGAGACTTCTTTTCCAATTTTAGAAAATTGTTGACGATCAGTATATCTGAGTGTTTCTTTGGTGTGCGTTTTAGTACCGTAACTTAACCAGTGCAAATGTGCAAGCATGAGTGTGAGTGAATTACAGAATATTAATTTTATTTTTCTCAACTTCCCCTTGCGGAGAAAATTGATGTAATTAAGTGAAATTAAAGGGTCGTTCGTTATCCGACTTAAATATTACTCAAGCTTCATCCAGACGAAATAGCGCATGTATGTAAGGAAGTATAATAATGAAATTTACGCTGAGCATTTGTGGTTGCCTCCTCTTCGGTGGTGATACTGCACAGACTAGGAGTAGTGTGACAGATTTAGGACATTTGCCCCTAAAAATTAAAAAGCACGAATCTTCGCAATCTCACATGAAAAATGTTGTTTCATTGGCAATGTTAGGCAAAACTAATATTGCTGCGCAATTAAGTGAAACGAGCAGAACAAACATTCTCAAACATAATCAAGAAGTGAGAAAAAATCGTGAAATTATTTAAAAAAATATTGGTTGTATCAAATTTTGTGGCCAATATGAACTTTCCCTTAGGGGACATTATGAAAAAAAGATTCGAAGAACCCTGGTGTATTTCGTGGGTTGCTACAGTCCGTGAGTAATCTAAACGAGCCTCTCAAAAATCATTTGGAACATGCCACTGTTTAAAGGTAATTCTAAGACAATTCAGAATGAACTGGTAGATTGCAAATTGAGTGTCTGCCGATCAGAAGTTCAGACTGAAATCGATGGTATTAGTTTTTTTTATAGCGATTAGTAAATGATGCCACAGACATCTCCCAACTAAGTAAGAAAGTTTTGGTTTTTCGATATGTAGTGCATTTATTTTTGTCCTATACTTATTAGTAATGGTATCAAGAAGTGAAATTTTTATGTACCAAAATCTTCTGCAGCTCTCCCAATCCATAAGTTCACGAGCCACCACTGCTAACTAACCTCTCCCGCCATACTCCTCACCTATTTTCATTATCTCTATCGTTTTACTTAACTTCCTATTACGAGTACAAATCATCGCATATAAGGGCGCACAAACGGCCAAAGTGTACCTAAGTGTACCGATCTGTCCCGGGTCCAGCCCACGTAAAGCCAACAGTTAATACATTCCTTGTTTGTTTATTTTGTGGTCTATCGCTAGGACGTAACATAAGACACAAACAAATACAAGATAAGAGTCTTCACTTCCTCGACATTCGAACCCAAGTCCGCTGCAATTGTGTCGGAAGCGATATCACCTGAGTCCAAGCAGGGGAATTCTTAAATTAGGAGAGTTGTAATCCCCAAATTGATTTTTTCTCTTTCATATTGCTCTCTTTGTAAGGCAATGTATGTGGAAGCATAATTACGTCGCTCGAATACGTCACAATTGTAATGCAATTCAGATGACGGATTGGTCAATTTAAACATCGTTACAGAAGTTTTCTTTGGAGCACTCGCACACACGATCTATTGACTAATCCATGCTGCTAATGAACATAATTATTCATATTTAGTATTACAAATCAAACGTAACGTAATTGTGGTGGTGTTTTGTAGATATGAAGGAATCTTTGCATCGTAATATTAAGACACACACTTCCAAATAGAAATTCCATCCTAACATAGAAGTAGTGTGGTAAGTCTCTCGGATGAGTTTATGTTTACATGTCAAGAACCGACTTCAAGTTTCTCAATAGTTTTCGTTATTTCCGTCTGTATATGCATACGGTAAATTGATTTAGACAAGTTGACTAATAAGTATCAGATATTTAGTATGTTCAATAATGATTTGGACTCGTGCTGCTGTTCCGGTGTAAGAAACAGTGGAACGTCGTGGCGATGTATGTTTCAGATGGTGGTGGGATCTCAACATTCTGCCGTAAGATGGAGCATATAGTCCTATACTGTTTTCGTTGTAAGAAAAATCCTAATGTAAACACAAGCACGTTCCTGTCATACCCGTGATTGGCTCCCAGTCGAAACACTCACACGACGCAGGAAAATATAGTTCGTTATTTGCAAACTATAATCTTGAATTATTTGGAAATAAAAAATTGAATTCTAATTGTTAAATACGATGAAACATATACTCCACTTATATGTAAAACGCTATGTAAAAGAAAAGCTACTTTTATATTTTGTTATGTATTATGAACGCGGATGAATACCAATAGTAATACCGAGGTAGTCTATTCTTTTATCAAGCTGGCGTCACTTGAGCTCGCAGTTGTTCACATAAGCACGTGGTACTGAAGTATGGCTTCTGCATCCTGGAAGGAATAACTCCTTTGTTCGGCAGCAATTGAGCTTACACGTAAGCTTAAAATAATTTAATTGCAGTAATTATAAAGTAAAAGTTTCCTAAGTAAACTAATGCATAGTAATGAGGTTAGGTCTACTTGACGAGTAACGGGAAATGTTTAACCCGTAACCTTGGATATGGGGTATATTCTATCCAAGTCATTTTAAAATCCTTCTTTAATTTTGTTATCCGTCACCCAACACAGGAGCGCTACTGAGTACCTTCCTGGCAGTTGAATATTCATTGTTGGATGTAACGGTTGTGTTCCTGTAGGTGAGTAACCACAACCTAAACTGCTTTAATTTCAGGCTCGGGTAGATTATATCCCATGTCCCAGGTAACGTTAGTTTTTTTTCATATTTATCTCATTTCTTCTCTAAAGGTAAACATGACAGCCGCATCGAAGGACTGTATGCGGGCTGATGATCCGAAGTTCAGTGGTTGGACGCAGAATACTTTGGAAGCTGAAGAAAGTGACTTTAGTGACAATGACTGTGATACAGATCCAGATATAGATCCAGTGGAGACTACAGAAATTGTGTTTGTCACAACTGCCTAAATTCAATTTAAATATTTGGTACAAGTTTTGTAAAAATGGAATTTATTTTTAGTTTAATTTATGCATTACTGTTTACCGTTCAATGTTCGGATATTCAATTTTGTTAATGATTAGCAGGGAAAGGATTTATATGTAAATACATATTTACTTATAAAGCTAATATAATTTATATTTTGCATTATCTTTATGTTTCACAATGTGTAGGGTTGAAAAATCCTACTTTTATTTTCCATATTTTTCCATATTTTAGAGTTTAGTACATATTTTCGTTAATTTCCATATATTTTCCATATTTCATATAAAACAGTCCATATTATATTAGGTTTAACAATAAAACAAAACAAAATTCCATTAACTTTTAAAAATACATTTCAACAATAGAGATTTAAACACATGTTCAGTAATCCCTTTAACATCAGAGTTATTTGAAAATTAGCAGTCCTATCAACAATGGGAAAGTAAGTTACAAAACTGTATTAATTTAATTTAAAATTTTTAACAGACTTCAGTTGTGCAGCTCAACAGTTAAATGCCAGTCAGAGTACACATAGGTTCAGTTTTGTAAATCATACTATAAAGACGGTAAATATGCCAAAAGTACGTCATTCAGTCAATTTAAAATCAAAACTAACAAGTTACATTTCAGAATTTAAAGAAGATGGTTTATCAACTGACAATAAAATATTATTTTGTAATTTGTGTCAGTGTGCAGTATCATCTACACAAAAGTTCCTGGTGCAACAACACATTACAACTAGTAAACATCAGGCCAACAAACAACTAAATTCCAAGCAGAGACAATTGTTTTTAACACAACCAACAACATCGAATGTAAGATCTGAGTTTAACATCGACCTGTGCCGTTCTCTCATCTCTGCTGATATTCCTCTCTACAAACTAAAGAATAAGGTCTTCAGGGAATTCCTTGAAAAATATACTCAACATACAATCCCGGATGAGTCAACACTTAGGAAGACGTATGCTCCATCCATCTACGATGAGACAATACAGAAGATAAGAGATGAAATTAAAGATAGTTCAATTTGGGTTTCCATTGATGAGACTCCCGACAAAGAAGGTAGACTTGTTGGTAATGTAGTTATCGGTTTGTTAAGTGAACAATATTCTGAACGAATTCTTTTACATTGTGATGTTCTAGAAAAGTGCAATAACAAAACTATAGTTAAACTGTTCAACGAAGCTATGGGTATCCTGTGGCCAAAGGGTATTATGTACGATAATGTGTTATTCTTTATTAGCGATGCTGCCCCTTATATGGTCAAAGCTGGACAAGCATTATCTGTTGTATATCCTAAATTGACTCATTTTACTTGTGTGGCGCATGCATTTCATCGTGTGGCAGAAGTGGTCAGAGACAATTTCCCTAAAGTAGATTTGTTGATTTCATCAGTGAAAAAAGTATTTCTCAAAGCTCCCAGTAGAGTTAACGTGTTGAAAGAAATGTACCCTGAAATTCCATTGCCACCAAAGCCAATTTTAACTAGATGGGGTACATGGCTAGAAGCAGTTGAATATTATGCCGAACATATAGACTCTATTAACAATGTTCTCCTTGCATTGGACTCTGAAGATGCAGTCTCAATTGATACTGCGAAAACAGTTACCTGTGACATAAGTGTGAAGAATGACTTAGCTCACATTCAGCATACATTTTCATGCATCATAAAAACGCTCAAAAGTCTCCAAAATAGGCACCTTTCACTATCTGAAAGTTTTGAAATTATAAATAGTACTGTGGAACAACTGAATCGTGGTAGAGGTAAAGTTGCAGATGCAGTAAGAGCTAAGGTGGACACTGTACTTTCAAAAAACCCTGGATATGAAGAACTACAAAAGGTTGTTGCTGTGATGAGTGGTGAATCAACAGTGAAGATTAACTTGGACTTATCCCCAGCAGACATTGTGAAATTGAATTATGTACCAGTTACTTCTTGTGACGTCGAACGCTCTTTTAGTCAGTATAAATCTATCCTCAGAGACAATAGAAGAAGATTCACTTTTCAGCACTTGAAAGAAATGTTTGTAACCTATTGTTATGGTAACAGACAATAAAAATTGTGTTTTGTTGAAACTACATTGGAAGATAAGGTACGTCCATTATATTTTTTGTTTAGTTTGATTAAAATGTACCAATATTTAACGTACATAGTCATTTTTTTATAATTTTAAGTCCATATTTAATTCCATATTTTGGTAAAAATCCATATTTAATTCCATATTTTGGTAAAAATAACTACATATATATTTACATATTTCATATATTTTTAGTCCATATAAATCCGTTCCCTGATGATTAGGGTATGTGCTACCATTCTTTGTTTATTTTATTTATTTTTATTTATGAAATATTATCTCATGTGCCTCCAAACTTAATTTCATTGGCATATGTCACATAGACTTGAAAATAGCGCCTGATTTTTAGAACTGGGTAAAAAATACCCCACATCCAAGACAGTGTGACAAAAATAATATGTCCCAGGTTGCGGGTTAACATGAAACAGAATGTACAACAGTGGGCGGGATCATGTACTGAGAATCTATGGCGCCAAGGTGCGGCCAATGAAACCTCACTTCAGTCACGTGCTATTGTTTACATTAGGATTTTTCTTACAGCGAACAGATTATAGTACGAGAGCAGTTATGAGTGAGAACGTGACACACGGTGCAGACGACCGTGGACAAGTGTATAAGTGGTGCAATGGAGGGTAATGCACATGGCCAAAAGTGGACTGCATGGTTTCCCCGGAAAGAGGGTCAATCGGAAGCGTTTCCTGATTACTTTAGTTCGGTTTACTCTGTAAATATATCACACAACCTTCAAAAAGACGATACGGTAATACCGGATTATATTAATTATCCATTAACAACTGAGCCTATAACTAGACAAGAATATTTGACTGCTATAAACAAATTAAAGCCTAAAAAATCTTGTGGCCCAGATGATTTACCTTCTTATGTATTGAAAGCTTGTTTCGAAGCACTTATGTATCCTTTATGTTTGTTGTATAATTTAATTTAAAAAACAAGAACTTTTCCGAAAATGTGGAAATTAACAAGGTTTGCCCTGTGTTTAAATCTGGTGATAATAGTAAAATTGAAAATTATAGACCCATTGCAATAGTTTGTGCCCCGTCCAAGGTATTTGAGCAGATTCTATATACACGAATTTTTCAACATGTTTATAGTGCAATTGATATAAATCAGCATGGATTTTACACCCATAGGTCTACCACAACAAATATAATTAATTTTACACAAAAGGCATTTAATACATTACATAATCGCAGAAATTTAGACGTGATATACCTTGATTTTTCCAAAGCGTTTGATAAAATTGACCATAAAATTTTAATTAATAAACTTTCAAGTTTTGGATTAACTTATTCATATTTACAGTTAATAACGTCATATCTTACAAACAGGCAGCAGTATGTTTCATTCAATCAAGTAAAATCAAAACCATTCACAGTAACTTCAGGTGTACCCCAAGGATCTAATCTTGGTCCCTTGTTCTTTTTACTTTATATCAACGACTTACCTAAACAGATTTTGCACACTAAATGTTTACTATATGCTGATGATGTTAAATTGTATAAAGTCATTGACAAACAACAAGACGTTTTTGATCTACAGCATGATTTGGACAGACTATATAGATGGAGTATCGATAATTTTCTTCTATTAAATCTTAATAAATGTTGCATTATGACATATTCTAAAAATAAGACAGTTCCTCAAAATTCGTATGAAATTAATGGTGCGAAGTTACCTAGAATAGAATCATTTAAGGATTTGGGTATTTATTTTACACACAGCTTATGTTTTAAAATGCACTTAAATCACGTAGTAATTGATGCATATAGAAAATTAGGATTTATAATCAGAAATACAAAAGAATTACAAAATATAAATACTATTGATACTCTCTATAAAACTATGGTTAGAAGTAAGCTAGAGTATGCGTCTGTAATATGGTCACCTCAGTTCCAGTCCCATCAGATGCAAATAGAAAGGATACAAAAAAAAAAAAAAAGATTTTTACGTTATTTATATTTTAGAAAACATCACGTATCGTCTTATGATAAGCAAATTTCATATAATCAGTTACTTTTTGAATTTAATTATAAAACTTTAAAATTTCGACTATTAATAAATAGCCAAATTTTACTCTATAAGACTGTTAATGGTATATTGAATAACTGTGATTTTCTTAAATTCCTTCAGTTCAATGTAAAAAAAAAAACAGAATTACGTCATAGGCAACCTTTTATTATTCCTATTCCTAGAACTGTTTTCTTCCAGAACTCTCCATTGTTTGTTATGTGTACTACTTACAACTCTCTGTCTTTAAACTGTGATTCTCAATTGGATTTCAGTTTAACAATTGAAAAATTTCATACAATATTAAAAAGCATTGTATTTCCTTAGATATTTAAATTATGAAGAAGTGTATTATAATGTTTTTACTCAAGTTTTTAAATAATTTTGCATCATTATATTGACATTTGGCACTATATTAACTGTAATATTATATTCTAGCATTTATTACCATTATGTATTTTCTTTCTTTCGTTTGTGTTGTTTATTTTGTTGTTTTTTTCTCTCTTATTATGTATTTTGTGTATACATCTGTGTAAGCCACCTGTAATTGGAAGCCTGCTTCTGTTGGTGGTGGATTTAAAATAAAATAAATAAATTCATAGGCGACTAGTGACTGTATATGGATGAGCAAGCGCCTGCACGAAGCAGCATGTTTAACTAGATTAGGAACTTCAACATGGGAAATGAAATTGTAGTGAAAAGAGTGAGTAGTGGTAGGCCAGTAGTGAAGCGTATACCAGCCACAGTACAGGTGTCCAACTTGATACTGACAAATCGACGCATTTTCTTCGATGAGCTACAACGTGAAACGGGTATTACCAGAGGAACTCTACACACGACAGTGCATGACGATTTGAAACTGCTCACTGACCTGCAGAAACAACATCGTATGACAATGTGCCAGGAATTGTTGCATCTGTATAATGAAGACCGTGAAATGTTCTTCCGGCGACTGATGACTGATGATGAGTCTATGTTTGGTACACCAGAGAAGAAAAGATAATCCATCGAGTGGAAACATATGGAGAGTCCACGGTCAAGTCTTACACCGAAGAAGCAAATGGCTGTAGTATTTTGGGATGTTTCCGGAATGCTCTTTTTCCACTGACTTCCGAACTGGCAGACAGTGAACAGTGTCATCTACTGTGATATTCTGAAACGCAGAATTCAACAGAGACGCAAAGGCAAATGGCCGCTGAAAGTGCTTCTACAGCACGACAACGCCAGATTACATACCAGCAGGCAGACGTGTGACACTTTGACATCAATTACATTCCAAGCTTTTCCGCATGCGCCATATTCCCCTGATTTGGCTCCGTCGGACTATGAACTCTTTGATAAGATGAAGAAGAACCTGTGTGGTAGACAATTCGCCAGAAACGAGGAAGTACAACAGACTGTCCATAAGTTGGTCCGCAGTACTCCTAAAGAATGGTTTGCTGCAGCCATTCGCAGCCATCCTACGAAATGGGAACGCTGTATACAGTTGGGTGGGGATTATCGGTAATACTTGTACTGTGTCCCAATTTACTCATGTGCGCCAAAATCATTATTAACGCCCTAGTCCAAATCATTATTGAACGACCCAATTATTTAATTAACTTTTTGCTCATTATAAGATTAAATTACGTTAGGGATAATTATTGACACTCAAATCGCACTATTAGTTCTAGAATGAGCTTCTAATAAATAAACGTACAAATATGAAAAAGAGTTAATTAATTATTCACATCACGTCAACAATAAATTATACATTATGAAATAAAATAAACAAACATAATACATAAATATATAAAACTCTATAGGATCTCACTATCACTTGCCATCATGTTGTTTTCTGAAGGTACTATAAAGCAAACACCCGTACTACCGGTGTACCCATACACCCCTGCCCCCCTCGTGCGACGAAAGAGGGGAAGAGTATAGGTGTCCACGAGCGGGATTATTTGCAAGGCGGGCGACTTACTCATGGCGAGCTGATACTGTTATGACTGCTGTAGGTCATGCGCTTAGCGTCGTACCTCTCCAACGTCTCGTACTGCTATGAAACAGAGCCATCCAAGACTTGTTTATAAACGATTAAGTCTGAACTGCACCGAACCATGTAACCGACCACCAAAACTGTCCCAATCTATCAGCCTTAATCGTAACAGGATAATTATACACGTGTATTAATTTCAGTCTATATACTTGGTTTTTATGATATATTTCACATTATTGTCTTATTTAGTCTCTCACCTAGTTCTCTCCAAGCACTTCTGCATCGGGCGATCCTGTTTCAGTGGGATCCTACTAGTTGTTTGAAGGACTCCTTCATAGTCTGCCTCTACCCCTCTTACCTGTATAGAGATCTCACATGGTAGCTATCTGCGGGCATCAGTTTTGTTACTGTCTCGTCACGTGTCTTCCTCCTTCCACTTTATCCCTGCAGCTCGTTGCGCTATGTTCTCTCAAGCTGTGATTTCCTGTAGCGTCTTGCTGGAAATCCTGTCTGCCAATGTTATGCCTATTACATCCGAACAATTTTTCTTTGACACGCTTCTAAGTTTTCCCGTTGTCTATCTGTCAGAGACCAAACTTGGCATCCATATGACAATGCCGGGAAGATGCTAATGTTGAGTTCCTCGATTCTCTTTAGAGATTTGTTCAGCGTATAAATTTGAGTGATCAGAAAGTCTTCCAAGCTTGGGCGAGTCTTCCTTTTATTACTTTGCCCATTTTGTGAATAAATGAGACCAGTTGACCCAACTATATAATTACATTCGTACACATACTGCAACTCTGTTCCATTGATCTTGGTGACCCGTTTGATATTAGCTTGGTATTATTGTGACTCATTGTGAGAGCAACGGATTTACTAAGCTTACTTAGTTCGAGAAGCATTTGTTGTAGCACGATATGTGATATCTGGCAAATAGCATTTTACATCTTCGGCGAATCTTGAAGTCTACGGAAGATATATGACCTCATATAGAAAACATACAAACACATATACACGTATTAGTTAAACTGACAGATCGTCAATGTTATTTGTTCATACTATTCTTAAGGGGTTAGGTACAGCTTACAGTAGTAAAATTTTGAAAGTATTCAACATTTTTTTCCTCCATTACTATATCTTGTACAATAATAAAAATTGATATGGTTTTAAAACACTGTCATTCTGCTATATGAAAAAAAAAATATTTTTACGCTTTAAAAAATTATTTGCATTTTTTTTCAAAATTCAGTTCACTGTGCAGTGATGAAGCATTTCCCATATAACTAAAAACTATGCAACATTTTGTGATGATATTTTTTGTGTGTCATATCAACAATATGATGCAAGATCACTCCTCTATCTTTGATAGATTGTCTGGTAAAAAATAAATTCGTTTAAAAAATGGTGAAATATCAGCATTTTCTTCTAACATAAAAAAATTATTTATTAAGGAATATAGTTGAAAGAGGATGATATTGTAAATATTAGTTTCAGGAACAAAATAAAAGCGAGAGAACATGAAAAAGTTTACAAGTTTATGAGTTATGGGGGAAACGCTTCATCAGTGCACAGTGAATTGCCACCATCTTTAATTAAAAAAAATATAAGTAATTTTTTTAAATCGTAAAAATATTTCTTTCATATAGCAGAAGGACAGTGTTTTACACAAACCAATTTTCATTATTGTGCAAGATACAGTAATGGAGGAAAAAAATGTTGAATGGTTCCAAAAATTTTACTGTTGTAAGCTGAACCTACCCCCTTAATTTAACGACCAACGATATCCAAGACAGTAAGGGTTATATTGGTAAAGAAACGAAGGGTTCCAAGACAGAATTTGTAAGAAAAAAGGAATATAGAAGGAAAATAAACAAATAGACACGGAGTTTGAAAAAACAGAGTAGTAATGTATATCACTGTATGCCATAGCATAAATCAGTTAAATTTGTCTCTAACGAAGGTAGTACGACGGGTGTTACCATCTAGCAGTAGACGAGGGAATGAAGAAGACTGAAGGCCGCATCAATGTTTTCTGCTTTGCTTGTAGTTTATAAGTGAATGAAAAGGAGCCATAGGCCTACATCTGGAAGTTTTGAACTAGACTGCTTGATACGGTAATCCGAATATGTTACCCACGGCTTCTTTTTCTCGCCCCAATTATTTGTGCACTTAAAGATGTAGATAGAACAAATTTTCGAAACATTGCGATTTTTTTTTTCATTACCAGCAGTGGAAGAAGTCCAATCTACAGCTCTTCTAAACAACACACCATTCCTATCTTTCTCAGTGACATCAATGTGACTCACCACTGCGTTACACAGAGTACATTATAAGTAATATTTGAAAACACAAAGTGTGGAGCAGGTAAGAATATTTGTACTCATAAAGATTTGTATGTTCTAAATATTGCAGATGAGAGAATTTGTACAAACCATAATAGAGAATCCTCCAGTCGTCAATTTCTGTGGATTTGTCGTCGTTAACAGAGGGCTTTACACATCGGTATGTATTAATTATTTTAATTCATCACACGATATATGTAAAGAGTGGTTTCCTTAACGAATACTGATGGCGACTTTAGATAGAAATAAGCAGACAAAATTACTTAAGTACTCCAGTCAATTGTAAATTGTGTCGGCGATGTAACACGAGTAATAGAATTTTTTCGTGACTGGTCCAAGCTTCTGAGGCGATGAAGTTTAAATTAAAATCATGAGAAGAATTCATCCCATACTTACAGCGTCTCATTTTACAAAATCATATGCAAGTATTATTATCTTTTATTCTACAGCACTATTTGCACAAAATGAGAAAACATTATAGCTTACGCAGTTTATGATCACGAATACGTATTTCTGTGAGGTAAAAGCAGGAATCTGCTTTGAGACAAGTTTGTATAATCTTCACAAGAAAGAAGTACAGTAATTGTTAAAATGTGCTGAACACACTGATGGTCCTACATAAAGCACAGAATTAATTATAGTTCCTCATGGCACAATGTCAAGACACCAGGAGTCTTTCCGAGACACAGAAAATCGTCTCTGTTATAATCCCTGTTGATGGTTCAGGTTTAAATTTTACTCTTTCGTTATACCTTTTTAATTCCATCTCTATTAGTTGATGAAACTTTATTCTCGATTGCAACATGTCCATTCACATCACAGGATTGAAAACATGCTGCTAGTGCATTCAGTGCCTGGGCACATGCCCGTTTATTATCTGCGGAGGTCATCACGGAATTTGGTGAATAGTGTTACCATACTCTGCTTATAACCCTGTATTGCCTCCGTAAGATTACCATCTGCTGAGTAAACAAAAGGAGTATAAAGTTAGGACAAAGTTTGAGGAAAAAGACTTCTTTTTCTGGATGTGAAAATTTTGGCTTAAAAGAAGTGAATTCTATTTTGGAATAAATATCCTTATTCCGAGGTAGTGAGGTTATATTTAGAGGTACTGGGGCTACAGATGAAGATAATTTTTTTACCTTCTAAAGTATGTTTGGATATATAATACAAATGAAATTATTCTTGCAGAGTGTCGTTAAAATATCAGGAAACTAAGTAAATCCTGTTTAGAATGGTATAAAATGAAAAGTAAATAAGGTAACGTTACATTAAGATGGAAGGAAATTCGCAGAAGCCCTAGGCTGTAATTTCGTGGAACCTTTAAGTGGTTCGTAGTTGTGTGATTCTATCAGTAAAATATTGATATTTTGTAGGTTATGATGTGTATGAAATAAATTATAAATCATTATGCATGTTATATTATTAAGACGTGTATGTATGTATCCAATGCCTACCCACTTCATTTTACGTGATTTGGGTTCCGCATATTGCGGATAGATGACAGGACTGTGACCCATTTTCTAATTGTACACCACTTCGGCAGGCCACACTATACATGATGTGTATCTGTGTACAGTTATGTCGTGTACTAGGGTGAGATATTATTAAGTGTTATTTTATTTGTATCCTTAATGCTATGTTGCGGGTTGCATCGACCCTCTGCCGCTAGCGAGCAATGATATGTTGCAGGTTACATTGGCGCGCTATTACTAAGGAGCAAAATGCGCATATTATATTACACAAATTGTAATAGTCATTTTTATTGAATAAGTGCCCACTTCGATGTTCCACAAGTAAGTTTTAGCCCTGATCACATTATAACAGTTTGATCAGCCAAATACACTTTCAAGGCAACAACTTTTTTCAATTTAACTATGCTGCCATCTAGCGACTGCAAAACAAACCACATTATAACCGTGTACTTTAATCTAGCGCATTTTACCAAAAAATTCATTTTCGACAGTGGAGATCGTAGTGATTGTTCTCTTTTACATGTTGCCACTTCACAGCATGGGAATGGCCAATCTGATATACATCTAGTTCATCTATCTTTTTCAGTGATCATTTTCCACAGATAGCATAATTTAAACTTTAAAAATTACAATAAAAATTATCTGTCATACGATTTATATCTGAGTGTATCGAGTTGGACTTGAGATATGAGGTGTGCTCGGGAGCGAATTCGTATCCCGTTTGGGCTGATTACTAAGTTGGTTTCGTTTTTACGACGTTTTCACCAACTATAAGCTTAATGTCAGATTATCTCATAGCGACTCAACTCGCTATATTTAATATAATATCGCTATCATCAGTTCCACCATCAAACATAGTAAGTCGTCATGCTGTGATATGTTCGGAACAAATAGAAAGACAATTCTATTTTATGTTTCAGCTGATATCGGCAATGGTAACGTACTTAATCGTGCTTGTACAGTTCCAAATAAGTACTGAAGCACCAGCACAGAGAAATAAAACCTGTAATAACAACGACATGTGAGCAAACCTATATCAGAAGCATGCTGAATGACAGAAAATAAATATCGTTGTGTGATATGTTCCAGTTCTGCAAAGTTTATAATTTTTACTAATATTGAATAAAATATAGTATTTTATGTAATATGTGTATATAATGGATTGAATTCAAGATAAAAATATAAATGATAAAATTACTTTGAAAAGGCATCTGAGGAGCTGATTATAATCAAGGAAAGCCAGGTACGAGATTCATCCTTCATGTGTTTATATATAAAAACAAATTATTTCTAAGATGATTATGATTGTAATGTTCAAGTACATAAAACACATAAATAACTGTAACTCTTAAGTAATACTGTAGATTACCTATATGTTGTAACAGAAGCAACAACAATTTATGTAACATGTGATATTTTGACCACGTCAAAAACAAGTCCATTCTTTCTCGTCGTGAAAAAACGTAGTTTTTGTTAGATTCCAATTTTTTCTTCTTTCTTTTTCGTTGCAATATGTTAAGACGAAACGGAATTGGATTTTGGATAAAATCTTTATTTAAATTTTATTTTTCCAATATATTATTTGGTTTTCCCTCTTTAAAAAGACATATCACATAATTTGACTGCAATAAAATATATCGTATCCCGTTTAATTTTTCTGTTTTCTGCGAAGTGGTGTAAATAAGTTTCAATTTTAACGCTTATTCTTAATAAATTTACGGATTTTAGGGGGGAAATTATATATTTTTATTTGTCAAATTTAGTCTTTGATTTTTCGTCCTTAAAATGATATATCACATATGATTATAATAAAATCTGTCCATTTTAATTTTACGTTGTTCTGAAGAGGCGTAATATGTGTATAGGCCTACAAGTCTTATTTTAACGCTAATTTTCCACAAAGTTAGTTTTTCCATATAAGAGGAACCTTTTCTGAATTTGTATTTAATCTATAAAGGCTGAAATTTTTAGAAATTCTTCACTTGGATGTTTTACATGTATTGAAGTAAAATTTTAGAAATTTGTTGTATTTTGCAAATCTTACGACGGCTAATGTATTGAAAAATCTTTGAAAAAGTACACGAATGAGGAAAAAGTATTTTTCAGTAAGGAAATAAATTAAACCGTTTTAACTACCGTTTCAGTATAAAGTCAAGTTATGTGTTCATGAGCTGTAAAAGTGTCAGGTGTCTAGATTCAACAGCTTTAGAGAAAAATTTCCCTATATAAAACATAATTTACATTGTCAAGATAGGAAATTTCATGTCACCTTAAGAGAATTGAAAACAATGATGACTTCTTTCGAGATGTCTTTAGAAAGTTCCAATAGTTTTATGAAATAGTTTTCAACTATTGGTAACTAAAGTGCTGGCAATTCAAAAGTCCCGAAACATCGTTCGGCCGATTGGCGTCCGAGCCGCAAGCAATCGCTGGCATTCCCCTCCATGAAATCGCGGCACTCTTGCCATCTGCAGTCAGTCGTGAGTTAGATTTCATTAGAATGCGAATGCGCAGCTCGCAGCTATAGAAACCACTCACTATCTCTGGTGTAGTCCGGATTTGTGCGAGGCGGGCCTCGCACCTCGCACGTCGCACGCGTCGGTTCAGAAAAACCAAGGCTTAAGTGTCTCTTTCTGGAACCTTTGCGCAAGTTCATGAGAATTTCACAAAGAAACAGGTGGCGTAACATTTTTGATGAAACGAAACGAAAGGTATTTTTGGAATGAAATTTGTAAAGCCGTGACAAAGGGGAAATTTCTTAAATACTCATATCCTTCGTTCCAACTTCACAAGCTTTATTTGAGTCAACGTTGGATATCAAATCTTATTTCCTGACGTCCCTTTTCTGCCATTTAGCTTCCGAGGAAGCTGTCAAAAGAGTGCACACTGTTTTTCCTTCATCGATCTTCTTCATCAGCTTTACATTAAAAAAGCCAACTTTCTGCAATTAGCTCACATTGAAGAGCACTGACTTACGATGACCACGGACTCAGTTTCAAATTCCGGTGATGGCGAAGTCGTATTTATGGTAAACACAGCCAAAACAATATGCCTAAGGATTTTTCTCTTAGTTCTCCCGTTTTTCACAGAGAGTCTCCACAATTTCTCTTTCATTATCGTTTTCGTTTACAAAAATATTAATAATTTGTGTTTGTACGGCTCCGCTATGGTGGGGTCTCTCGCAGTTTAGATCTTTGGCCAAAATGGTGGTAGATTCTAGACAACTCATAATCTAGTTCTAGACGACCGGGACTTCCAAGGTTATTCCCTCCACCTGACGGACACATGATGAGTAAATGTAGATTTCTGAGGTACAAGAGAGCAAGACTAGAGGTACGGTATATGTATTTGATGACTAGAGAGAAATACATGGTATGGCGGATGGTAGGCCGACTTAGGCGAACAGCATACATTCCAGAACGAGTGCACAAAAAGTCTACCCGTCCAATAAGCAGCTGTACCTTGCTTTCCCCGATTAACCTTTCTTCATATGGGAACAACCGGCAGCGTTTCGCGTTCCAGACTCTTCCTTAGCGTGCCGAACATACGCTATGTGGTGTCCAAGTAGATAACGTATAGGATAGAAAGGAAATTATTTCCCTGTGTACCCGCTATGTCTGGCTAGCTCTAGAAGCGTAATATATTGAATTCGTTATGGCAAGATAATCATGACAGCAGGAGAACAGCAATTTCACCCGAAAGTCCAAAGTCACGAATATGGTTGAGATCAAAATACTTATGTGTAAGTTAGTAATAATATTGTCATTGAAATTAACTGATTTTATAAAAGAGACAAATTTAGTATTAGTGTATTTTAGTTGGATTATACACTTAAATAGTTTATACATTTTTGTGTTTTGCATAATATAATCTGTATTATACTCAGGTCGCTGAAGGGATGGTTCTGACAGTTATTTGAAAGTGAGGAGTAGAAATTTCTACCGCAAACTTGCTCTGCCTATCCAGTTACAAAGTTATGCTTTTGTTACCGTTGTTATATTTTTTTTACCAAAACAGAAGCATGTGTCTCTGTCCATTATTTTAACTTATTAAAACGTTATTTTTTATTTTAATATATTCCATTTTTATTCAATTATTCTGGTTCATGTAATGTCAGTACTTAAACATTGAGGGACGCGCGGTAGCTTTCGATTCCCGCTGGGGTCATTGATTTCCTTCATTTATCTAATCTGTCCGGTCGCACTATGGCTCTGGGATTTACTCTGCCTCTCCAACAGAAAGTAGCACCAGAGACATTTCTAGAAGCTAAAGGCGGCGGTAAACACGTAGAACTGACATCTCAACTACCATTAATGTCGAATGTCTGTAAAGATGGGGGAGTCTTAACCTCCTGCCATCATGTAGAGGCCGATCTGGCTTGTAATGTGTTTGGCTGAACTTAAGTATTCAGGAGATCTGGGTTCGATTCCCGGGAGAAAAAGAAAGTTAAAGAATGATATCTATCCCAAAAGGATAAGAATTAAGTTCCCTTTGCTCAATTTTTAAGTGTATTATTATTATTATTATTCATACTATTACTATTACCATTATTATTATTACTATTACTATTACCATTATTATTATCATTATCATTATTGCTAATGTTTTTGTTATATTGTTTGTGCTGAACTGTAATTGGCCTCTGCTGTTGTACAGCACATTAAATATAAGTAAATAAATAAATAAGTAAATAAATAAATTATTATTATTATTATTATTATTATTAGTGTTGTGGGATTCAATCGATTAATCGATCAATTTCTGTTGTAAGATTCATCGATCAAAAATATTTCATCGAATAATCGAGTCGATTAAAATTAATCGGTTGTAGTTGATATTAATTATTATTTTGTTAATACAAACTCATCCTAAATATTGCGACAATATTTCTCTCTCAGAAATTGCTTACTTAAAAGCACAATAATACTGTTATTTTCTAACATTTCTAACTGTAAACCAGGTAGCGTAGGGAAAATCTTTGCACAAACACTTCAAAAAGAGATGGAGATATGAGGATAGTGACCTAGTCTATCTCTATTGAAAGTTGAAACACAAAGCAAAACTCTTATCAAGTCTTACGGTTTTCCAAGAAAACTTCCACCTTGTTGTCAGTTCATCTTTCTAGCATATGAAATACATACTTTTCTGGGATTCGTCCCCCTCATCCCTTATAAAATAGCCATGTCAACACTTTGTGCAAGTGAGAGCGTAACTACCTTCTTCTCTTTCTAAAATCTGGCAATTCGATTACAATAGGAGCCAGTCTTCTGTTTCGACCGCTGTAGTTTTGGAGTTGCAGTTTCTGTATTGAGTTTGTATATAAAGGTTGTGTGTTTGGTTTGATAAAGAAAAAAACATCAGTTTTTTGTGGTTTGCGAAAAGTGTAAACTCCATTATGTCATATGAGAATTTGAGAGGTAAACTCGGTGAAACGTTTGGATTTAAATTGAACGATCGTGGAGAAGTGCTTGACAGAAAAAACGTTTTTTCGTCTATAGTGATGCGGGAAACATTGTTACTAAACGTAGAGCGGCACTTAATTCGGAGCATGTGAATGCACTCACATGTTTAAAATCATGGATGAAGCAGTATTAACTAGGTGAGTCTTCATACTTTTTGTTATTTATGTTTATCTCAAAAATTCCCGGAGAAATTGACATAATAAATTATAAGCCTTATAATAAATATGTTAGTAAGTAATTAAAATAGTTGTTTTGTAATATAACGATACAATATATACAGATATACAATATTTAATACTTATGCTTATCACCGAATACAAGTTAAATTTAACAATAATTGTGAATTATGGTATATTAAAACATTTTTTCAACTCGATCAAAACTCGATTAATCTATCGATTAATCGATTAAATTCAAATAGTTAATCGATTAAATATTTTGATCGAGCAGCAGCACTAATTATTATTATTATTATTATTATTATTATTATTATTATTATTATTATTATTATTATTATTATTATTATTATACATTGCGTACTTATGAAGCAAACGAATTCGTTTTTATTTTTACTTTCTAAAATTTTTATCCTTCTTGTATGAAAATGAAGTAATTCATTACTTATACCTTCTTTTATTTTGAAGGCTGGTTATTATCGTGCAATAGGATCAATATCGTGCAATTTTTGTACTACAATTACACACAATACTGCGTAGTTATTAAGCAATTCAACCTGCCATGACATAAGAGCATTCCTCTCATATGCTTTTATTATCTCACAGGACATGAAACTAAAGTAATTCAGTCCTATCATTAATGCGGTGTCATTTGACATCTAAGCCAAAAAGGAAGAGTCTTTCTTCCTACGGTTGAACATATTGAGTTAATACAACTCGGATATTCGTTCCAGTCAAGTATAGGGAGTTATAAAGGTAATGCTAGAATTAAGAATTTTGGAATATAAGTTATGGTGGTCACTTCCACGTGTTAATTTTGAACTAACTTTATAAATTTTATAAATACCTAGTTCACATGTTTCAGCTTAGTAGTAGTCATCTTCAGAACTCTCCGGTTTTTTCATTTGTTTTGTTGGGGAATTTATGTTATGTAGTATAGAGTCAAATAGTTCATTTATTTAACAGAGATAGTAACGATGATAGTGATAACTGATAATAATAATAATAATAATAATAATAATAATAATAATAATAATAATAATAATAAATACATTACATATAAATTGTCAATTTTATAGTTACAATATTTATTATATATAATGGGTTAAGCCGAAGTTGCGCAACCTGACAGGTGTTCAACAAGCAATTCCATGAACTAGAATGTGATTTTTAAATTTAAATGTGAATTTTTATATTATCGGGCAGTCTCTAACATGGTCAGGGAGAGAATTCCAGAGGCGTGGAATAGATATGCTGAAATATGATGAGTAGAAGTATGTTCTATGCACAGGAATAGAGAGAAGGTACATGTTCCGGGTTCGAGGTAGTGAAAGGTAAACAAAACGAGATGCTAGGTAAGAGGGAGTGGAGGTGTGGATGATTTTAAATAGTAATAAGAGGGAGTTGAAGAATCTTCTTTCTTTAAGTGGATTCCAAGACAACAATTCTAGTGACGGTATTACATGTTCGAGTTTTCTAATGTTACAAACGAAACGAACGCAGATATTGTGAACACGCTGTAGTCTGTGGGAAAGATCAGTTCGCAATAATCGAAGTGTGGCATCACTAAAGATTGGATCAGGTTGTTTTTAACGCTCAGAGGTAAAACGTTGGTTAAGTATCTGAGAGAATGAATTATGAAAAAAAGTTTTCTTACATATGTAGATCACTTGACTTTGAAAATTTAAATTTGAATCTAAATATACTCCTAAATATTTTACTGTCTTACTGTATGTAATTGTGGTATTATTTATTTTTGTATTTGATACAGTGGCTAGATCTATTTTGTTTAATGCTCGTTGGTGACCCATTATTATGGCTTGTGATTTGTCTGGATTTAGTCTGAGTCCAAATAGTGTGTGTTCTGAAATTCAGTTGTGTATTGAGGATATGTTGCGAATGTGTTTCTCTGTATCTGTAAATTTCGTACTGTTCTAGTGTGTTTAGTTTCTGGTCTTTCCTCAGAGATATTTTGCAGCTCTGCAGGTGTCATACTTCACTGCATCAGTAGTATTACGTAACTGAAATTTGTGTTATGTAAGCCAATTAATTATTCACATAACAGCACAGAAAATCCTAGTGCTCTTATATCGAATGATCCAGGTACACAAGACTTTTGCTTCTACATGCCTAATTCAACATATTGGGAAGAGGAAGATTTCGATCCCTACATTACAGTGTAACCAATTATTCTTGCTGCAAAAAAGTTTTTCGGTTACAAGTTCTACACTTCAGATACCAGATTAAATTCCAATATATCAAGGTACGTAAAACCTGTTAAGTTATCAGTCGAGCACCCTAAAGCAGAAGTTACATTGCTGGAGTCTCAATTCATTATTGGTTTCTACCTAGATTCAACATTTCATATACATAAGGCAAGACTGGAACCTACATTCTTCTATATAATGGTGTATTTTTTTTCTTCCGCTACGACAAATTGTTGATTTTATTAGCCATATTTATACTGAAATATGTGGATTTCTTTATCAGTATCTAATTATGTACAGTAGTGGCAAAAAAACTGGACCGACCCTCGTAGCTGATTTCACAGTGACAGTACGATAGACTGGTAACTAAGACTTTCGTGGTTCGAATCCTACCTGGGAAGGAAACGTTTTTTGTTCCTTATTCAAATTTATTCCCAAAACTTTTCGATTGCAGTGATATTTTACTACTTAATTAACTTATTATTCCCAGAACATGAATTTTACCAGCTTATTTTCTAATGGCTTTCGAAATGGGCTACGTCAGCAGTCGAAACTACAGCAATTTCAATAGATTACTCGCTATCTTGTGAATGCGGGCGTGGCATGCGCAGTGGCTCATTTCGGGGACTTTGATTATTCCGTCGGTCCGGTTTTTTTTTTGCCACTACTGTACGTTATGAAGAACTGCAGTGATATGACATTCCACGTAGTGAAATGCAGAAACACGTTCTTTTTATTGGGGTGTAAAGATGAACTAAATTTTCAACCTTCATTGATTCCAACCTTACGCTCACTTTGAAACTGATCTTTGTAACCTACTTAGAAACATATGGATTCTCCAAAAACCCTTGTTTTGTGTGTAGGGTAAATGTTGGTAATATTGTGATATGAGTAATATTGTGATAGTACTTTTTGAGAATTTTTTACAATTTTACTGAGCGATAGAAAGACCAGTTTTGTGCAGAAACTTGTCCACGAACATTCCCTTAATACGTTGACGCAAAAAACCGATCTTCCTCTTGCTCAGTAAAATTTTAATAAACCCTCAAAAATAACTACCGATCATAATATTACTCTTATCACAATATTACCAACCTTTACCCTATATCGTGTCAAGTAACGTGGTCATTTATGACTCATCTTACTACGCATTATATTATCTGAAGGAAATAGGCATCACCATGCACACTCCCTCCGTTTTTGGTGATTATTTCAGTAAAAGACATTGTAACGTTAATTTATCAGAGTAATGTGAATATATTTCTTTAATCATCCTTTTTCTGAAGAAGTTTTGGAACAGAGTGCGATTGTAAGCCTATTAATAATTCGTAAAATAGCCGAGATCATGGGGATTTCGGAACATTTTATTTTACAGTGTTACAGTGCTTTCTCTTATACTTAATGCAATGAGAGAAAAGCAAGCTGCGAAATATAAGCTGTGCAGCTTTAAAGCTAATTGGTAGCCACAGTCGTAAGATCGATTTGCGCTAGGGTACGAAGGTTTATCTGCAGTTAAAGTAATGAAATGTGCTTTCTTCGATGAAGAACTGGCGTCGTTCTGACCAACCAAGAGATGCACTGCATGTCGTGTATCACGATAGAATATGATCTGACAGAGAACAGAAATAGAACGAACTTACTAGATCCTCTCAAAAATCATTCCTATAATGTTCTACTCATTTGTCTTTGAGTTGCTAGGCAACGTATGATTTGTTTCTATTTGTTGATATTAATCTTTTGGAACACATTTCAAAAATGAGGTTAGTAGGTTATTTTACGACGCTTTATCAACATCATCAGTTATTTAGCGTCTGAATGAGATGAAGGTGATAACGCCGGTGAAATGAGTCCAGGGTCCAGCACCGAAAGTTACCCAGCATTTGCTCATATTGGGTTGAGGGAAAACCCTGGAAAAAACCTCAACCAGGTAACTTGCCCCGACCGGGAATCGAACCCGGGCCACCTGGTTTCGCGGCCAGACGCGCTGACCGTTACTCCACAAGTGTGGACTTTCAAAAATGAATTGCTTTATAAAGAAAGGGCATCAGTCACATTTTTTTTTTCGAAATTGAGTTAACATTGAATTTCCCATCTTGAATGTTCAACACATCGTTTTATCAAGAAAGAAAGCCAGTTCAACGTTTCCTTCATTGTTATATTGTGATCGAAATGTGAGCGTTTTGTAAAGGAAGGGCATCGGTCCGGACAGTTTTTCTTCATTTCCCACAACTTAGCTAAAATGGACTGATGCCTTTCTTTATGAAGCAATTCAAATATTATAACCGCACATCTATTTATGAACTCTGTTATCTTCAGTTTCCCATTGGAAATTTGTGAAGAACCTATCACAATTCGAATTCTTTTGCATTTGTTTCTGAAAAAAAGCGAGAATGCAAAATCAGTAAATAAAGAAATATGTGAAGGGCTGAAGGGTTTGTTAGTAGCAGGACATCAAATTAGTTTAGAGGATTACATGATGGAGATCTGTCTTGAAGATACACCTTGTTCAGGAAGACCAACTATTCTAGAGAATAAATCTATATCCACCACATTGGAGGGGCAGTCACTCGAAAGCAGCAGTGAATTATTATAAGCAAGTCTTGAAGTTTCAGAGGCCACAGCTTGTCGCCACATTCACCAATTTGGGACTGATGTCTAAATGGCGAAGATTAGATCCCTATGAAAGAATAGAATTAAACTTTTGGAACTGTCTAATAATAATAATAATAATAATAATAATAATAATAATAATAATAATAATAATAATAATAATAATAATAATAGACCGAAGTATCAATTTTTAAACAAATGCTGAAAGAAATTATCTCTGGTGCATGACTTTACTTTATGAGCACACATTAAGGAGAGTGTTTTGACTAATATTTGCTTCATCTTCCACTAAATGTTAGTCAATATTTGAACTCCATTCAGAGCGGTTCAACTGAACAGTATTTTGCAAGTTATTGATTTGTGGCAAAGTCTTGGAAACAAAGAATAGGTAGGTTAAGCAGAATTTTATGTAACTGAAGCGAGGAGTAGTGTTTTTTTTTCCATCTGTTATGTAATAGCGCTCTATCAACTTCAAGATTATCTATCATCCGTTGGAATTTGTGTTAACGAAGTGGTATTTTGCCATTAGACGAAGGATTCGATATGAGATTACCTGGTAATCGCCTTACAGTTGGGGGAATCCTGAGACGAATTAAGTAGGTAATCATCACAGGCGGGATTCAAACACATGTGTGAGCGTAGACTGAGTTCAAGTCCAGTTCGTTACTGCCGGTATGTGCGGCGCAAGCTGTAGAGGCACGGAATGTCTCTATCGCTTTGCCCGAAGAGTTGTCGTTTCGAGTCCCGTCTTGGACTTGAGTGTTGTGTTCGTATTACTTTAAGGAAAAGGAAAACATAAAAAGGACAACAAAAGAAAACTAAACAAAAGTAATTAGAACAAGTTACCTATGAGTTAAGAAGGGGGCCACGAAGTTTTGTTAAGCTACAGCTCTGATGCTCCTTGATTGAAATCTCCCGTTTAAGGATTTTACGCTCTGTCATATATATAAAAAAAAAAATATGCCTCGTCGTTGCGCTGACACCACGTCGGGGAAGCTTTTACCTGTTTGTCTAATATGTTAGGCTGAAAATAGCCAATTGCAGAAGAGGCCAACGTCTGACAATTTAAATCGTAATGTTCTTAAACAGTGTTCACAATAATTTTAGATCCCTAAAAAACTCTAGCTTTAAAGCCTATTCGATCTAATTTGGGTTATTGCATTTTCTACCAGAGTACTCTACGTTCGCATGAGTAATTTGTTCTGCAGAGACATTTTCAGTGTTAATTGAAAAGTTATCTCGCTGGAATAACTTTCCGCAACGTCAGGGAATTAGTGAATCAGGTACAGCTCATGCATTTTGTCAAGACGCTCGCGATGTGCAGTACGGGAACAAAGTTTCTTTAGCGGGGATAGGAATAGAAGGAAAGGTCCACGGAATTAGGAAACCACTATCACGGAATTTGGAACCCTGTCACGGATTTAGGAGCCACTGTGTAACAATGAAGAATCACATATTATACACCAAACTTGTGAAACTATTGACACTGAATGTTGTAAAAACTGTAGCTAAAGGTCCAAATAACGTCATTTAGGTGTTATTTGAAAATTTTTATTACAATTTTGGCATAAATATAGACTTTATTAAATATGACACGGAATTAGACAACCTTACCCTACATCTTATAAGGGAATGAAAGTTAAGGTCATTATCTCTTGTATTTGGTAGCTCATTCGCAGATGGCAAGTCCAAGTATGCGTCTAACAGCCCCTTATTTCTAATCTTTTCCAAACTGATTGCATAAAATAAGAGAGACAGCCCGTTATAGTGGCATTGTAAAAGCTACTCGACAGGCGTTATTATTTGTCAGGTCAAACTCTGACACACAAAATGCCTTAATACACAAGTTTATTGGTTGTGGCGTATTTAATAAGTTCAATATTTACTGAGGCATTTATGTTGCTTAAGGTTGCCGAATTGTGAGGCTATGAACATGTATTTGTATGTATTGCTACATACTGTACCTACTATAATACAAAATGAATACACAAAATAAACACAGCGCACATACGTCTGAGAATGTTCGTGTTCGGGGACAGTTACTGTAAATAACAAGTCTTTACCAAAATACAATATAACAAAAAGTCAATTAAAAACAAACAAAATTTAACAAAACAATTACAAAACAAAAATTACTAAGACTATTTCGTTTATATGACGTCATTCTATTTTCGACCAATGAAGTGTAATGAAATTTTGAATTCCAACCAATCACAGTCAGACATTGCGATAAGTTTTGCAGCTAGATTTATCGCTATCAATTTATCGCATGGTCGTTCTTTTGTTTAGTCAGTGTCGTCAACTGTTTCCCCGTAAATCGATAAGCATGAATCCATTAATAAGCATCAGACACAGTTAAACTTTTCTCTCAACTTTACGCATTCAAGCAATGAATGCAATATTGATATTTAATATTAATTAATATATTTACGCAGTGAAGACGACTTCGAAACGGCTTACCATATAAACACAATCTTCATGCATCTTAATTGAACGTAAGCTTTAAACTTGATTCTTTCAATATTCTTCCCAGATTGCATGCATACGCGCATGGAAATTTGAACTGTGTAGATGCAGCTTTAGTTTCTTTACACACTACAGCGAGAATGTGTTTGTCGAACTATGAAAAATGCTTTCTTTTAGCACGGAGTAGCGGTCGAAATAAGGCATAGTTGACGTTGTTCCCGCTCCCACAGGTAACCTAACCTAATTTAGCCTATCAAATTTGTATTACGTGAATGAAATTAAACAATTAATAGAAAGTCAAATGTTCAAATTTATGTAACATCAGCGCATATCAAACCCAAAGACTTTGTATAGCATTATATACAAGGTCTTTGATCAAATTGCCTTCCGTATGGCGTAATAAAATTTGTGTTTTTAATTACCTGTACAGAGATGGTGTAGCAACATATATCTCGCTGTAGTGTGAATACATAAGCATTGTTGGCTGATTCCACACACATATTACATAGTTCATGATTCTCGGTGTAGTGTATAGTGTAACGATGAAGTACTAAATAAAGTGCAAAACCTTATTTTCACATCTACATCTTCATCTTCTAATTCCATGTCCATTGTAGGCTATCTGAAGAAAATTACACTCCTTCACTCAGATTTGGTAACTGCGTTTTCAGCAATTCAGTTAATGAATGTATTAATCAGGTTACTTGCAATTATAAAATGTTTAAATTAAATTATGATTTCAGCAGATAATGAAAAAGTATTTCTGTTATAATAATAACAGAAAAGCGCAGTACATGTAATTAACATTGTTAAAACCTGTATTTCGCTTTCCGCAATTGGCATTACTGAATAACATCCAATTTCTTTATTGCAATAATCGATATTCATCTATTTCAACTTCACAATATCTGAATAAGTTAAGTATTCGTAAATATACATTTATTAACATTTTTGAGCGAATTTTAGGGATATATTATTTACATTTTTATTTTATTCAAGAAATAGTCCTAATAAATGTCACTCGAGTTTTGAGATTTGCTCGTGGATTTATCGGGAAATCTCAGACCTCTCGTGACATTACTACAGATAAAAGCGAGAATCAAATCAGGAACAGAATATAAGTTTGATATTAAGAAATATGAAAAAGGATATGAATTCTAAACAATTTCTTAATTTTGTTCCTAAGTTTATTAAAATTAAAATTACCTAGGTCTGAATTTATTACAAATATGGAGTTGTATAACTTTGGCCCGTAACTCTCGCTGTGATTTAATCCAGAGGTTGTATTGCACTTGGGTTCAGCTAAAGGACATGTAAAATTTCTTCTCTTGAAATAAACATGCTGTTCTTCTTTATATTTTTGACGATTTTTATTATGATATTTTAATAATGTATATTTAAATAAGTTATTTGCTAAATTTGCAGAAAGTTAAAACTGGAATAGATCAAGATGCTTGGATAATCAATTACATTTTTAAGAAAATTTTAATTATTCGCTTTTGAAGCGATATCAGTGGAGCAAATGTAAATTTTTTGTTCCTCCCCATCCGATTATACGATATTAGATGAGAGACTGAACAAAACCTACATAAACTAATCGCAGAATTTTGTGGAGATGTAAGAGCGAAGAATAACACGCTTATAAATTGTTTTACGAAATTTGTTACATACAGCAGAAACATGTTTATGTCACCTTAAATTCTGGTCAATAATAATTTCTAAGTACAATATTTCACTTGAGTAAATTTCTTTAATACATTGCAATCATCAATAATTGAACTACCAGCAACATGAATAATTACATTTAATTTATTACAAGCTTTTAACTGTCGTGAACCACTGACATTTAAGACAAATGGGAACCTTTAGTGAAAGAAAACCGCTATCTAGTCATTTCAATAACATTTATACCATCACTGGCATTTCCGTATACACACTAGTCCAGATTGACCCGCAAAAAATTACAACTGTGTCATCAGCATATGAATATAGGGCCCCACTAAAATTTACTGTTCCATTAATTTAAGTGTACCCTATCGCCCCTTTAAATCTGCACGATTATTTCACTTCCAACTTGTATTTGCATATGTATGTGTTTTTTTATTTTATTAACTCAACCTGCATGCTCCATTACTATGGAGTAATATTACATGCAATGATATTAACTTGGTATACATGCTATGTTAACTAAATATTACAGTTACTTGCTTTCTTATAAGATGGTGGATAGACTGTGTGTGTGTATGTGTGTGTGTATGTATGTATGTGTATGTATATATATATATATATATGTATGTATGTATGTATGTATGTATGTATGTATGTATGTATGTATGTATGTATGTATGTATGTATGTATGTATGTATGTAATATGTATGTATGTATGCATGCATGCATGCATTTTTTTAAGTTTAGCTTAGTGGCAAAAAATATTAATTCTTTCTTAACGAAAATTGTACATTTTTCTTTCTCTTAGCAGAAAAGAATGTATTTCTGAATTTTATGGAAAATATTTGTAATTTAAAATGTAATATTAATGTAGTTTGTTATCATTTTCTTGTAATATATGTGTATGGGTTATTTACACATCATTGCAAACATTGCTATGACTATTTCGTTTATATGACGTCATTCCTTTTTCGACCAATGAAGCGTAGTGAAATTTTGAATTCCAACCAATAACAGTCACACTTTGCGATAATTTTTGAAGCTATCAGTTTATCGCATAGTCGTTCTTTTGTTTAGTCGTTGTCGCCAACTGTTTCCCCGTAAATTGATGATCATGAATACATTAAGATGCAACTACACGGTTAAACTTTTCTTTCAACTCTAAAGCAATGAATGCAAGATTGATATTTAATATTAATTAATATATTTACGCAGTGAAGACGACGTTCGAAGCGGCACACCATATAGACACAAAATCTTCATGCATCTTAATTGAACGTACCTTTTAAACTTGATTATTTCAATATTCTTTCCAGATTGCACGCATACGCGATTGGAATATTGAACTGTGTAGATGCAGCTTTAGTTCCGTTACACACTACAGCGAGAATGCGTTTGTCGAGCTATAAAAAATGCTTTCTTGTAGCACGAGTAACGGTCGAAATAAGGCACAGCTGACAATGGTCCTGCTCCCACAGCTAACTTAACCTATAATTGTAGCTATAAAAATTTGTATTTTGTGAATGAAATGAAACAATTAATAGAAAGTCAGATGTTCATCATCGCATATAAAACCCAAAGATCTTGTATAATAAGATATACAAGGTCTTTGATTAAACTGCCTTCCGTATGGCGTAATAAAATTCGTGTTTTAATTATCTATACAGAGATGGTTTCATGTGTAGCAACGTGTCTCGCTGTGAATACGTAAGCATTCCTATATAGGCTAGCTGTCCCCACACAGTTCTTAGTTCTCGGTGTAGTGTGTAATGTAACAATGAAGTACTAAATAAAGTGCGAAATTCTACTTCCACATCTACATCTTCATGTTCTAATTCCATGTCCATTGTAGGCTATCTGAAAAATTACATTCCTTCATTCAGATTTGGTAACTGCGTTTTCAACAATTCTTCATTTAATTAATGTAGCCTATTAATCAGATTACTGTAATTATATTATACGTTTTTAAATTATATTATGATTTCAGCAGATAATGAAAATGTATTTATGTTATAATAAGAGGAAAGTGCAGTACATGTAATTAACATTGTTAAACCTGTATTTCGCTTTTCGCAATTGGCATTACTAAATAATAACATCGAATTTCTTTATTGCAGTAATCGATAGTCATCTATTTCAACTTCACTATGTCTGAACAGATTAAGTATTCGTAAATATACAATTATTAACATTTTGTGATCGAATTTTAGGGATATATTATTTAAATGTTTATTTCATTCAAGAAATAGACCTAAAATGTCACTCGATGTCTGAGATTTCCCAGATAAATCCACACGCTTCGCTCGTGGATTTATCGGCATATCTCAGGCCTCTCGTGACATTACTACATATATTTAGCATTATAGCCATAGCTGTGTCCGATCTGTAAAGTACAATTTGTTTACACGCACAAGCTAATTTTTACGAACTTGTCTGTGCGCAAGTACAGACACATTCAGATGTTTGTACACGGACCTGAAAACGAATCTGGTTTGTGCATGCTACACAATATGCTTTACGTCTTTTACAAAGACAGCTGATTACATCACATGGCGAATCGTAGAAATCAATGGACAAAAATTCGCGGATAGACGTCGAACAATGTACCATCTGGGGATAAGTGCTCTGGCGCATGAAATTTCACACGATAGGTTTTCGTAAATGAGTTCTGCCAATTCCTTGGTCACATCAGATTGTGTAAATTGTTTTTGTGACAGCTGTATGCTCCTTTACCCTTAAATTGGAAGAAGTCTGTCTCCCATATTCTTTTTCTTAAACCGCGTCGGACTGTGAAGAACACAACTGATGCAGTGTCCACATTATACTTGTTGTATATATATATATATATATATATATATATTTTTTTTTTTTGAAAATTTAAATTCTGTATTAATATCAACACAAATAATAAGAGTATTAATAACAATTTAAAAATACAAATGACAAATTACAGAAAACTACAGAAATACATAGTATACACATAACAATCTAATAAAGTATTCCTTCAGAAGAATATTAATAAGTTACATTCAACTTTCTATATTTAAAAACGAAATTCAAATTGAATAGCCAAAATGATTTGAAGCACTATATCATAAACAATTTTCACCCCAGTGTTCCTAATAATAAACACAAGACACTGACAACCTGTACTGTCGCTGTAATGTTACAAACAACTGTAAAGAACAAACTTCGGGACGCGTGAGAATGGGGCACAGTAATGATTCAGGTGATCATTTATGGTCGTTTATGCATTGCTCATAGATTTCTCAAGGGTGTGATACCTGAATATGTTTTTAATATACTATATTACGAGAAATTAGCAACAAAACTAAAGGATGCGAAATACTCTCTACAGCTCTACACGAAATAAAATATTTCTTCCAACGATTTAGATTCTGGAAAAGTACCCATAACACTTAGAGCGTTCCCTCGTTGATTGACAATACTAATTCTTTGGCGGAGGTAAGCCGTAGAGCGAGAGTCACCGTTAAGTGCTGATAAATACTTGCCGATATCAGAAGTTAACAACTTCGCCTCGGAACACCATGGGCCCATAGATTCTACGGCGTGTTGTATATTATTTTGTAATTTTGCTTCAATGTATGTTTTCCTACCAATTTATTTTCTATAACTTTATTAAATTTATAGCATTAATTAAAATGTTGTATCCTATAGGATACTTTGTTAATTTAAGGGTTAAGGAAGAATACGGTGAAAAACTAAGCGTCTTACCAAAAATCACGATGCGAACTGAATATTTTGTCCAGGAGGGACATTAACATTTAAACAATTCAGTCTTCGTTATTCGTCCTTTCTTCTAACACATGCAATTTTACCAATTCGATGAAATTGTTTAAAAAGAATAAGTCCTGTGGCCGCCCGCCTTTGACATGAAAATTTAAATTATGTCTGCTAAACAATAGGTTTTCCATATCATTGTCGACAAAAAATAGTATTCACACAATAATTAGCAGTGTTGGTGGACTCATATGGTCGTCGCACTCAACTTTAAAAAAAGAAACAAAAGTCGTTATATAGGCCTATTGCATTAGTAACATATAAAATACGGAAACAACAAATTATGCACCTGAATGGGATAAAATGTATTGCTATTCTGAAAGTACACATGACTACAAACTAGGTGTTCTAGAACAGATCGAATTCAATTCGAGCAGTAAGTACAGGCCCAAAAACAATATTTACTGAGCATGCACAGTATGTTATAACTAGAACTTGGAAAATTCAGGAGGCCCAATTAACTGTGGGCAAAAACAATGAGATGCACTATCATCTTTACTTTTTAACTTCGCTCTAGAATATGCCATTAGGAAAGTTCAGGATAACAGACAAGGTTTGGTATTGAACGGGTTACATCAGCTTCTTGTCTATGCGGATGACATGAATATGTTAGGAGAAAATCCACAAACGATTAGAAAAAATACGGAAATTTTACTTGAAGCAAGTAAAGCGATAGGTTTGGAAGTAAACCCCGAAAAGACAAAGTATATGATTATGTCTCATGACCAGAATATTGTACGAAATGGAAAAAATATAAAAATTGGAGATTTATCCTTCGAAGAGGTGGAAAAATTCAAATATCTTGGAACAACAGTAACAAATATAAATGACACTCGGGAGGAAATTAAACGCAGAATAAATACGGGAAATGCCTGTTATTATTCGATTGAGAAGCTTTTGTCATCTGGTCTGCTGTCAAAAAATCTGAAAGTTAGAATTTTAAAATAGTTATATTACCGGTTGCTCTGTATGGTTGTGAAACTTGGACTCTCACTTTGAGAGAGGAACAGAGATTAAGGGTGTTTGAGAATAAGGTTCTTAGGAAAATATTTGGGGCTAATAAGAGGGATGAAGTTACAGGAGAATGGAGAAAGTTACACAACATAGAACTGCACGCATTGTATTATTCACCTGACGTAATTAGGAACATTAAATCCAGACGTTTCAGATGGGCAGGGCATGTAGCACACATGGGCGAATGCAGAAATGCATATAGAGTGTTAGTTAGTAGACCTGAGGGAAAAAGACCTTTGGGGAGGTCGAGATGTAGATGGGAGGATAATATTAAAATGGATTTAAGGGAGGTGGGATATAATGATAGAGACTGGATTAATCTTGCATAGGATAGAAGGCGATGGCGGGCTTATGTGAGGGTGGCAATGAACCTGCGGGTTCCTCAAAGCCATTTGTATGTAAGTATTATTATTATCATTATTATTATTATTATTATTATTATTATTATTATTACTTACAAATGGCTTTTAAGGAACCCGAAGATTCATTGCCGCTATCACATAAGCCCGCCATCTGTCCCTATCCTGTGCAAGATTAATCCACTCTCTATCATCATATCCCACCTCCCACCTAGATGTTAGACCTTTATGCCATCCCAGTAGCCTACCATTCAGCTGGTCTTTCAGCCAAGTTTTCTATTTTATTTTAGTAGGTTATTTTACGACGCTTTATCAACAGCTTAGGTTATATAGCGTCTGAATGAAATGCCGGTGAAATGAGTCCGAGGTCCAGCACCGAAAGTTACCCAGCATTTGCTCATATTGGGTTGAGGGAAAACCCCGGGAAAAATCTCAACCAGGTAACTTGCCCCGACCGAGAATCGAACCCGGGCCACATGATTTCGAGGCCAGACGCGCTAACCGTTACTGCACAGGTGTGGACTCTCAGCCAAATCGTGACGTCTCCTACGACCTGTTCATCGTCGTCATATTGCTTCGCACGGATCGCATCCTTCAGAGGAACAAACAAATGAAAGTCAAATGGTTCGAGATCCGGACTGTAGGGCGGATGAAGAAGGACAATCCATTCAAGTTTTGTGATTTCTTGACGAGTGCGCATGCTTGTGTGTAGCCTCGCATTGCCATCGAGAAGGAGAATTTTGTTGACATCTTTATGGGAACGAACACGCCTAAATCGTCACTTCAACTTTTTCTGATCCTTGATGTAAACCTCTGAGTTTATTGTTTCACGAGCTGGTAATCAGAATCACCCCTTCAGAATCCCAGAAGTCTGTGGCCATAACCTTGACGGCTGAGGATCCTGATTTGAACTCTCTTTTCTTAAGGGAATTTCTGTAATGTCACTCCATGGATTGTCTTTTAGTCTCAGGCTCAAAATGGTGAATCCATGTCTCATTCCCTCTGACAATGTTGGATAAGAAATCAGCGTCAACCTCGTGATGTCCAAGCAACTCTGCACAAACGGGCCTTCTTTATTCCCTATTTTCGTCAGTTAGGCACTTACGGATCCACTTGGCACAAAGCTTTGAATAGCCTAAGGGGTGGATAATTGTGTGAACACTACCCACAGAAATGCCGACTTGAACAGCAAGTTGTTTGGAAATTACTCGCCTGTCGTTCCGAATAAGACATCGGTGCGTTCAATGTACAGCAGCATGTGGTTGTTCCGAGCGTGGAAGGCAGTCTCGCTTTACCTCGTTCTGACGCTGACAGTCTGCTAACTCAACGATTGACAGTACTCCTATCCACTGCTTGATCCCCATAGACATGTTGTAAGCTCGGCAAAGAGAAATTCGATCACAGCTCTCATTTGTACATGTTTCACATGCAGTCGTCATTTTAAAACTAAACCATATCACAGCCATCTAACGGAAAACGGCGAAACTAAATGACGAGATGCAGGAAGCTTTAAAGATGATGTGTATAAAATTTAGTTATTTTCCAATGAAAGACAGCCGAGAAAATAAATGATGTGCATTACTTATTGAACTTAAATATTCGCCTATGTAACATAATTATTTTTGAAATTGATGTCAAATGTGACACATTACTATAGTTAAATATTCTACTATACACTTTAGGCCAGAGGGCAGCACTGAAATAATGTGAGGAAAACGGAGGCCTCTTAATCATGAAGACTGAGACACACTGCCTAACTAATAATGCAAGTACGTAGTCCAAACAATGACTAAGGCTACCTGTAACTCGAGAGCGCTTAAACGTGACTATATTCTTCCTCATTGGTGAATAGAGTTCCCAGCCTACAGAGACAGTAAGATCTAATATTACATCATCATGATTCACAGTCAGAATTTTTCAAATAAACATTTAATCTTCGGGAGCTTTAAACTCATCTAAAACTTTTTATGTATTTAAGAACTTCTTTTCTGCTGGTTTCACGGAAGTAAGAAAATCATCAAGAAGCCATTTTAACACTATTCAATTCAACATCTACATAGATGAAAGCCTTGAGACTAACATTTCGGTACCACGTCACACCATGAATTAAAAGAAGAAAATACCTCTATATGCTATCTATTTAGATAGATTACAATGAGATAATTTCTTACTTTGATGATTGAAATCAGTAGCAGCAGCAGTAGTATCACGCATGAATGATAAGTCCATGCATGTAGCGAGAGGTACAGTTTTTATTATTTGATATAGTTTCCATATAACATCATTCTGAGGAAAAAATAATAATTCGATGGTGTTAAGTAAAAGGTTGTAAACCTCAATTAGAAAATTTTTAGGGGAGCTGAAAATTGTATTATTTATTTTATCTTATTTACTTTTTATGTGTAAGACAAGACTTCACGGCGTACCCTCATTGTCATTACAATATTAACAAAAACAAGATTCGGAAAATGCTGTAACTAGACACAGAAGGATATAGTCTGGGCAGGTATTTATGGAGATTAACTTTATCATTTGTGTTTTTTAATATTGGTGTTGGCGGAGATTGTTGGAGATTGATTTGTGCTCTTGGTGGAGAATATGAAAATTTTGGAAAATACAATTATTTTGGAATTGGAGTATTAACTCAGTATGAATATTACTTTCCAAATAATTAACATTAAAGGTTCGCTGGATTCTGGTAAAAGTGCGGTATGGCCAATAGACAATATTTGTTGGATTGAGACTGCATTTAACACACATTCATTAAAAACGAAAAAAACTTGCAGTCCTCAAATTAACACTTTCAAATTATTAGTGAAATGTTGAATTCTCCGTCTTTTGGGTTCACTAATGCAATCAGAACATCTGGAATACCATGTAATGTAGCCTACTTGGACATACGACAAATTCAAGTGAAAAAAAATCCTAAAAAAAACTCAGAATATGAAATTCACTATAAAACGACGCAGTAGTAATAATTCGCGAATATGTTCATATTTCGCTATTACAACTCAATTTCGCGATTTTTCGCGATTGTTTCATCCGCATATTATTAATCAGAATCACTTAATTCGTAAAAATTAGTAAAAATCTATTGTATTTTTTAAATTTATATTAATTTCTTTTTGTTTCTTCAGCTTCCTCCAAGTGAAGGCTGCCTAGAAGACAAAGCTTATGTCGTGATGTTAGCGATCTCCATAAATACCCGACCCTGGATATAGTGTTATACAATGCTACAATATTAAATGAGTGAGGGCTAAACATTTTAAGAATTGTTAATTATAGCAAAAAAGGTGGTTAAATCCTTTTACATACACTTAGAATGGTCATAAATGGTATGGTGTGAAAACCTTAAATTTTCCAATTTTTTAGGTTTACAACCTTCTAGGGGGAAAGGAACTGACCATCCTATCCAATTATCCCCTGACCTATTTGCTTCATGTGTCACTTGTGGGATTCAGACCTGTTTTCGGATAGTTGACTAAGCAGCAACAAGAACCACCTCCTCCCATCTTAACCCTTAAATTCGCAAAACTTCATTTCTCACACTAATTTATTAAACCTTGTCGGACTGTAAAGAAAACAGCTATCGCAATGCCCATATGCATATGCTTGGGAGTTGCCCACAGGCAGAAGTACTCAGAATAAAACGTCACAACACCATACGTTCTATGATCGCAGATGCACTTCGATCCAAAGATCTAGACGTTCACGAGGAAGTTCATTGTATTGCTGATGGTGGGAGCAATCGTAGGATCGATATCATAGCTATAAATAGAAATAAACAAACAGCCGAAATAATTGACCCTACGATCAGATTTGAAATCTCAGCCACTCAACCATCTGAAGTGAATGAAGAAAAAAAGAAAATCTACGAGCCCACGATTCAGTACCTATCTGCGAAATACAACATAAAAAAAATCACAGTTACCGGTCTCTTCTTCGGAGCGAGAGGCACCATCCCGAAACCCTTTGTAAAGTGGAGGGAAAAATACAAGCTGACGAGAGATTTTCAAGATGCCATCGTCACCACCATAATAAAATTTTCTGTAGCGATATTTCGTCAGCATCTTTATGGTGTATATTCAATTTAAATTACACTTAGTTCTATTTTTTTTCTTATGTCTTATTCACTTTTGTCTGAAACCTGTTTATATAATTTTTCATTTTAAATTTTATTGTGAGCTATTCTGTGTCGCAGGGCAAACCCAAACTATTGGGTCAGACTACTAAATTAAATTAATACAATATTATAGTATCGTGAAATTTTAATTTTCCTACCATTTTTTTCTATCGTTCTATTAAAATTACAGCATATAGCCTATTAACCTGTTGTATCCTATAGGATACTTTGCGAATTTAAGGGTTAACACCAACGATTTTTTATCACTATACAGTACATCCCTAAAATTCATACAGTTCCCTACCCAGTATTACAGTCACGGTCGTATCCAGTACAAATAAAAGTCACGCTATGTGTTGATGAGCATGTGTCACACGGAGTTTGGAGTAGCAGAAATACTAATTAATTAATTTATTCGGCTTCAAGCGTTTCCATGCACGCAATGTTCAACATTGTAACTAGGCTATCTGCGCACTCAGCGTAGTTCATACCCGGGGGAATTCATTGACGTATCAGTGCTGATAAAGTTACTTGAGTAATGTGAGGTAGGCATCGTGTTAATAAAGAACCTTGAACCACAATACTAGAAAATGGCATGGCATTGACCTGACAGCGTCTACGTCAACAAGATTCCAATATCTTCGAACTTAATCTTCAGTCTCATTGTTGGCGCATCTATGGAAACAGAAATTGCGCGTTAAGGTAAAATATTACTACGATATTTGTTTTTATTCAACATTACTACGTCAACGAATGATTCTAGATTTTCGAGTTACAAAGTTCCGGAAGGAGCAGTGGAGAAATTTTATTTACATCCCACAGGGATTGAGTGTATATTCCTTTTTGTATCTGTCCTGTGTTGTCTCAAGATTAGCCATGTTTCCGCATCATGCTAATCACAGTAATATCTATTGAGTCCCGCTTGTGTAGAATTGATTTAGAATGTGAACAAAATATAGAAGACAACGCTGGACAACTTGGTAAGCCAATGTAAAACAACAATCTATAATTAAAGAACAAAGTAAGTATTGTTTTACTCTCATTTTAGAGCAGCTGTGACCAAAACTCGAACGGCAGTGATTACATACGAGAGACAATCTAAGAAGTAAGGAGACGGGGGAGAAGTACAGTTGTAAAAAAAAAGTGGCCGCACTCGTGAACAGCGAATATTTTCTAAGTCCACTTCGGGTCACGGCGATGTTACATGATGCATGTGCTTGTAGAAGTATTCCATATATGTGTCTCGTAGACCAGCGATGAAGTGCTTGCTTAATGATTCGAAGGTTGTGGGTTCGGGCCTTATTCAAGTTTTCATTTTATTTTTAATCGTTCTTTAGCGATATAAATAATATTCAAGTTATCATTTATATTCTGTTATCGTTCTTTATCGATATCAAGTTATTTATATTTTGTTATCGTTCTTTTAGCGATATAAATAATATTCAAGTTATATTTTTTTGTATTCTGTTGTCGTTCTTTAGAGATATAAATAATCTTCAAATCATCATTTGTATTCTGTTATTGTTCTTTAACGATATGAATAATATTCACGTTTTTATATTCTGTTATCGTTCTTTAGGGTTATAAATAATCTGTATTTTATTTAAGTAATTATTATAATAGAAATAACTATTTTTCTTTGTAAAATAGGTTATTTTATTTGAATAATTAAACATATATTATATAATAGCTTATATTAATTAAACAAACCGATATTTATCATTTATATTTTGTTATCGTTCTTTAGTGATGCTGTATAAGTAGGCCTAATATTCAAGTTATTTATACTGTTATCGTTCTTTAGCGACATAAATAATATTAAAGTTATAATTTATATTCAGTTATCGTTCTTTAGGATATAAATAATATAAATTTAATATCAGGTTCGGAACAATACAGTTGCATAATACTGGTGCTAGTTTTTCTTTTTATATTATTACATTATACTATCTTGAACTACAATAAAATGAAAAGGAGTGATGAGGAATTGAACCTGAGACTTTGACATCTAAATTCCGACGTTCTTCCGCTGAGCTACAAGGGCACAAGTATGGAAACATTTGCGGAAAAATTGTCCCAATCCCCCTTCAAGATTTTCTGATGATTTGTAGAAGCTAGTCCAGGATGCGGGGGGCAAAGGCTAATCGGGATTTCCCGGTCTCTGATCGGGTCAAATATCGTGATAGAACTAATATTTAACCCTTGCGGTGAATTTCGGTCAAGTCCGGAGGGCCCAATTAGTCAAATCCACTCTTCTCATCTCCACGCTTGGGTCCCCTGGGATCTAATACGATAAGAAAGAGACAGTGGTTTGCGGAAAGCAACGGGAATTTACGCATTTACCCTTCCCAAGAAAAACTGCAAACATGAGCAAAGGAAGCTTTTAATAGAAAAAGGAGCATCTTCTGCGGACCTCTGGAAAAAGAACTAAGGAAGAGACTGGTGAAATGCTTTGTCTGGAGTGTGGCATTGTATGGGGAAGAAACATGGACATTACGACGAAATGAAGAGAAGCATTTGAAATGTGGATGTGGAGAAGAACGGAGCGTGTGAAGTGGACAGATAGAATAAGAAATGAAGTTGTGTTGGAAAAAGTGGGTGAAGAAAGATGCTGAAACTGATTAGAAAGAGAAAAAGGAATTGGTTGGGTCTCTGGTTGAGAAGAATAATAGGCGACATTAGGATATGTGGATCATATGCGGAGACTAAGAGGAAGGCAGAAAATAGGAAAGATTGGAGAATGCTGGGTTTGCAATGAAAGACCTGCTCATGGACAGAACACTTATGTATGCATGTTCAGAATGCCCGGAATGTGTCTAAGAGCAGTCGCTATTTGCAAAGACTAGTCCAGGTATGCTCAAAATTGTAAAAGCACCGATTACACGGATGATGCTGCACTACATAACACACACAGTGTACGGACTGGGCTCCGCAACTAGTTCTTACACTCTTACAAATACGGATAATAAACTGAATTTGAAAAAGGAAAAAGTATACACTGCAATATTCAGTTATTACATTATTTATTATATTTAATATCCCTTAGTTATGATATAATAATATCATAGATAATAGCATTTTCATATTCCACCATATAGTCTACTTTGCGGTCTATTCAGCATCTGCATTCTTTTCTGCAAGTAATTGGGAATCTATTTCCAACGAATTTACTGCAATGCGCTAAGATGCTCATCTGTTAATCGGGACCTATGTTTGGATTTAGTAACCTTCATTCTCGAAAATAATTGTTCGCACACATATGTCGAGGCGAAGGTAGCTAACATAGTGGCAACGAATAAGCTCATCTTGTAATATTTAGTTTTGTTCATTTTTTAAATAATTCTATGCTTGTCAAGACATATTCTCCGCATTTAGTTCTGAATTCTACGTTACTTTGTAGATCAATTAACTCGTCCTGGAACTGCACTCTCACGGATTGTACTAAGTTTACTATGAAAAGATTAACAAAAAGATTAATATCACTTTCCATACGTCTAAAATGATTAAATCTATGTTCCGTGAATTCACATTAGAACTGTTGCAGTACAGAGACATATAATTAACTATATTTTGTTCAGGCACCATACATCTCTTTACAAGTTCACCATCCGTGAAGGGTTTTACTGCCTTAGCTAATTCCCAACATACTACATAGGTTAACTTGCTCCAAAACATAGACTCTGAATTGTTCGACTCTCTTCAATGTTTGGCCTTTCATGAAGTGCTTTCAATTCTTGAAGCTGTAGTGCACGTTGCACCCCTGACAAATTATTTTATCAAAATATCTATTTCTGCTGGAATAAAATCACCACAATAATAATAATAATAATAATAATAATAATAATAATAATAATAATAATAATAATAATAGGTGTAATAATAATAATAATGATAGGTATAATAATAATAGGTCTAATAATAATAACAATAATAATAATAATAATAATAATAATAATAATAATAATAATTAATAATAATAATGTTGGTATATGAAAATAGGCTATATTACAGAAAACAGCTTCTCTGTCACTTCGGCATGTTCTTGGTAGCAGAGCCTATATTGTAGTTTTATGTTGCTCAGTAGTATTCCTGACAGTACCTTACAATATAGTAATCACTTTCCGTTTTCACCGAACGTACAACAAAAATAGTCTTCCTCCCACACTGTACGGAATGATCGTTTGCTTACAGAAGGTTTTGACTGTGTCATTGTCCCGCACTGTTCGTGCGTTTACTAAGTACTTGAACTGCCTTCTGCAGCCATCCGTCGAGCTTCGAACGGGGAACAGCACGCTCTACATTCGAAGGTTGTGATTACAGAACGTAATCGGGAGTCAGAGAATGAGCATACCTGGACTAGTCGATTCCATGCCCACTCGACTGCAAGATGTGATCGAGATAAGGGGAAGATAGACTAAATATTGAATCGTGGCTTTTTGTTTTGTTTTTTGAACGCTTAATTGTTTGAATGTTCTAAGGCAGACGCCAGTAAGTTTGTTTTGTTTATGCCGCGAAAGATATTTTTGTTGAGAATAAAATCTTTTTTCTTTCCATTTGCAGCCATAATGTCATAATGATAAAGTCATGGCATAATACGTAATGAATCTGATGTTAATTACAAAAAAAATCGTAAAAGGGAAAGGTGCAATTATGTATATTTTGTCTCTCTGTCTTAAAAACCAAACAAAAAAGAACATAAAAAGCACGAGGTTGTATTCTAACGCAGGATCTCACGAAAAAGAGGCCGGAACGCTACCATTAAGCTATCACATAACACACAGAACACTTTAATTATAACTGTAGATATCAGGCAACGTGGTCCAACAACATGTAACATCGCCTGTCTCCGAATTGTAGCGAAGATACCCGAAGGGAACTTTGCTTCAAGAGAGCGACCACTTTTTCTTTTGACAACTGTACTTGGCATGAAAACTACAACCAGTGGAGGTTCGTGCACTAACATTGAGTTCTTCATCAACCCGCTAATAAAAATCGCAAGCTTTGCTGTATCAGTAATGTCACTACTATCAACAAGAACCAATTAAAAATATATACAAATTTCTTCCTTTTTAAAAATATTCCTCGTGAACACAATCAGAAATTTCCTGAATTCTTTTCTGGATATTTAGTCGAGACATGCGCAGTTTTTTTCAAAATCAATTAACAACTTTCATTGGACAAATTATTTCAGCCACCTTGACCATTACGCTTTTATAAAACTCTCCTTCGTTGGAAGGCTTAAGAGAACGAGCTTTTTCGTTCGTCACTAGATAGCCTATTATTTATGTCGTCTTTCTCTTCATGACTATGATTTAAGGCTGATTTCAGTTCTTGGAGTTATATAGCTCGTTTCATTACTACACTAGCACGTAATATTGAATCAGTTTCTCTACATTATTGTTATTATTATTATTATTATTATTATTATTATAATTACTGCTACTGATAAAACTATTAGTAGTGTTATTATTATTATTACTATTATTATTATTATCATTATTATTATTATTATTATTATTATTATTATTATTATTATTATTATTAAATCAATAACTAATAAATAACTGGTGTTAGACATATTAAAAAATAAATTAAAATGGAGATATAGCCTAGTAATTATTTTATCATCAAGGGAAGATGTAGGCCTATATATTGAGGCACGTATATAAGAATTATGGTAACACTTGGTGATGATGGTGATGATGATGATGATGGTAATAATAATAATAATAATAATAATAATAATAATAATACCCGTTATGCCTGTGTATTCAGCGTAATGCCGCTTCTATATACTACCACTAATTGACCTGTTGAGCAAAGGAAGCTATTACATTTTCTCCGACAGAACAACGAATAGATTTCTCTTCCCATTCTGTACGGAACCTTCTGTTCCTGCTCGTAGAGACAGAGGGTTTGTAGAGCGACATGGTACCGACACTGCTTACCTTCAGTACGTGAGCGAGACAGAGAGTAATGTACAGGAAACTCCCCTTACCAGTATGAATGGCTTTGATTACACGGTGTAATCACCATACCCAGTTTGGTCACCGCTGTCTTAGAGACTTCATATCAGGATTTATATTAACAGGAGAACGATGGGTACAATAGCAGAACTGTAAGGCCTTTAGTATAATGCGACACAATACAAGGTGATTAAAATGTATTAAACAATTGAATAACTGGAACAAACTAATTGCTGTGTTACCTTTGGCAATCATTACTACACAACAGCTTCGTCATGATGGAAGGTAAGGAAGGTGGATTCCATCCGGTAACATTTCCAACATATGAATTACGCTAATGATAGAGCTGTTACGTAGCACCGAAGGTTGCATGGTTCTATACTTAAGACACGAATTAAATAATCTTCATCACATTAACAATTATAAGTGCTTGAACATTCGCACGAGTTGGAAACAATAATATTTCTGCAGACATATGAGGCACATGGTGCATATTATAATATTAATATGTCATGTTCCTTTGTTACAGCACACGTCGTAAGATCTTATTTGTTTAGAATCTGCACATACGAGCAAGCTTCATGATACTTTTCGAAGACGAGCTGATGTACCGCAATTTCAAAGGAGAACCCTGGGCAGTTCCACGTCAGAAACTACATGTTAAGGGAAAGCAGGCGTGGCAAGATTCTGAAGACCTCAATTACATGAAGGCTTTGAAACCACTATTTAATTTTGCTAGAATCTTGGGTATCCTGCCTATATATATGGAAGAAAATGGTAAATTAAGTAGGATAATGTAGAATTATGTACGTAAGTTTAAATTCGAATTAGGTTAGGCTATAATAAGTTATTGTAGATTGGCGTATGTTAGGTTAGAATGAAGTAGAATAGATCAGGTTGCATTCGGTTAGATTATGTTAAGCTGGGATAGATTAAGTTGGGATAGATTAAGATTATACTGTATGTATGGTCATTCAAAATTCATTTTAAATTCTAAAGCATTATCAATATTATAATATTTGAGATAGAAAGATAACAAAAGAAGTAATTCTTTTGGAAAAAATGGAGTTTTTCATTTGTTACTTCTTACATTCGCATAGTTACTTCTGTATTTTGTTAGTAAAACATTAATTAATGATTTCAATAGTACTGCTACAAGATTTTTGAAGTCTGAAGCCATGCTTCTATAATTAAATGTTAGTTTTCAACTGATTCAATACTCTTATGAAAACAATAGAAATATTCCTCAAATACTTAGAAAAAATGAGAATACTGAACTATTTAAGAGAACACTCATGTTGTATTCGTAATTAGCTTATGGTAATTTAATTAGAAGGTTTGGGAAACTGGTTCTTTTACTGATAAGAGGTAATCAATGATATCACTGTTGCTGAGATCCGGAATTAGGTATTAATGTTACTTAGGTGTGCAGGCATCTTTAGGTGTAACATAACCTTTCATCTTTCAAGTGTTATTTAGGATAGTATCGATTAAGTCAGATTATGTAATAATAGATTAGATTAGTGCAAAAATGGTAATGGTACGGTATTTAGACTCGGATGATAAAGGTTATGTTAGATGCAGTTAGATAAGACTCACATTTATTTTGAATGTATTATGATTATTGTGAAATTATAGTGCATCTTTCATTTTTAATGTAGGTTTAATTGTTTAAATAATATCTATTGAGACTGTCGTATGGTGATGATGATTATATTAAATATTATTATAAACGGGGAATGAAACTGAGAAGTATTATAAAATTCTAGGAAAACATTTTTTTAAGGAATTTACTTTATTCGACATAATTATCGAAAAGTGTTTTTGGGAATTGAACACTGATATTTGTTTTGAAGTCATCAGAAGGCTAAACTATAAGTGACCAATTTTTCACTAAAAATAAATAAGCTTAGTTGAAATTATTTCGCATAGACAACACTGCATCTCTACAAGCCGCAAATAAATTGTAGATTATTTATTAATGGATACTGTTTTCGGTGCCTTCATATTGGTTACATTTAAGCTATGAATTCTTAGGATAAGAATGATGACGTGTCAAATAAAATAAATAGTTTAACCGTATATGTGGAACCATCAGGCGAAGTCTGAAATTGACAAAAAGAGAAACTCGACTTAGGCCTAAATTCTAAAAAGTGATGGCTATTCCCACACTTCTCTATGGATCTGAAAACTGGACCTTAACGAAAGATCAAGCCGATGAGATGAGATCTCTCCGAAGTGTGGTGGGCTACCACCTTTATTATCGAAAAAAAAAGAGAGGATGTACGGGAAGAACTAAAAGTTACAGAAATATTAGATCAGATAAATAAAAATAAAGCAAACTGGTTAGAACATTTAATTGGAATTGACTACCGTATCAGGAAAAAAGATACTCCTCCACCACCTAACAGGACTGAGAAATGTCGGACGCAAGTAGAAGCAATTGATTGACCAGTTTTCAAATACTTGAAACAAGAACAAATCTATATGGTTTAAATTATGATGGTGATGGCAATAATATTGGTTCCATCTTCTTTATAAATTGTTGGCTCAATTACGTCATATAGGCCTACTATACTTTAGTACTTGTTCAGTTGCCCGTAGATCAGTATTGGCGCAATTTTAAAGACACACAGAGAGGTGAAATTTGAATTTTCTTAACCGTTTCAGATATATACAGTACTTGAAAATTTGTACAGTAGTGGCAAAAAAAAAAAAACCGGACCGACCCTTGTAGCTGATTTCAGAGCCTTGTTCACTTCAGAACACGATAGACTGGTAACTAAGACTTTCGTGGTTCGAATCCTGCCTGGGAAGGACACTTTTTTTGTTCCTTATTCAAATTTATTCCCAATACTTTTCGATTGCTGGTAAAATTCATGTTCTGGGAATAATAAGTTAATTAAGCAGTAAAATATCGCTGCAATCGTAAAGTATTGGGAATAAATTTGAATAAGGAACAAAAAAAAGTTTCCTCCCCAGGCAGGATTCGAACCACGAAAGTCTTAGTTACCAGTCTACCGTGCTCTGGAGTGAACAAGGCTCTGAAATCAGCTGCAAGGGTCGGTCCGGTTTTTTTGCCACTACTGTACATATATCATGCTGCACAGCTTCTATAGAAAATTTCATCTCATTTGGTCCAACATTACATGGATTATTAAATTTTTTGTAAATTTAAATTGTACTGTACAAATTTTAAAATCACTATTTCTCCTTCGGAAATAAACAAAATTGTCTAAAATTTACTCTACATATCTTTAAATGTCTCTGATACGTAACATTTTATTTACTTTTTTTTTTGGACTATTCTCCAAGTGCTAAGAAAAATTATGTGAAATAGTCAAATATAAAAAGAGGTAAAAAGTGTGATGTAAAATAATTTTTTCTTAGCGCTTGAAGAATAACGTGAAGAAAGTAAATAGAAATTTACGTTTCAGAGAGTTTGAGACATATCTAGGCCAAACATTATGAACAAATGATGATTAAAAAAAATAGGTAGAATTTAAATTTACAAAAATTTTAGTAAGTCTTATAATTTTTAATAAAATGAAATTAAATTTTGTGTAGAGGCTAATTATACAGGGTGATTCAAAAGTCACGCGACATAGGACATCTCCGTTATTAGTGTAAGTACAAAAAATAGTTTCAAATAAATGTTTTAGATATTGGTACGTGTAGTTCATGTGCAAAATTTAAAGAAAGCCGTTAGAGCCATTTTTTGAAAAAATTGCAACAAACATGTTCGCGTTACAAGTAAAGTACCAGTTTGGTTAGGGAAAATGCATCCAAAACTGAGTTGCCACATCTCTGGAGCGTATGAAACTTAAATTAGAAATGTGGTTTGGGTCGCGCGCCGTAATTAATAAATTGTGTTTTTTGTGTAGACAAGTGAGTAAGTCCTAGTTTCACCAGTGAACCGAGTAGTAACAGACAATGTACACAATTCCTGAGAGGGTGGAAATGGTTCTCATTCATGCTGGAGGCCTGAGTCTACGGGAAGCAGCAGAATAATATCACAGACGGCATCCAGATCAACCTACCCCACATCACGGAAGCATTGGTCATTTAATGGAACGGTTCAAGACAGCAGCCAATATCCACGACAAAAAAACGTTGAGGGCGGTCTCGTATAGCAACAGGGGATGCAAACGCAGCTAGTATACTAGCTAAGCTGGTAGTCAGTCCATCACGGTCAACCAGGGAAGTGGCGCAAGAATGTGGCACCAGTCAAGCGTCCGTGTCCAGGATACTATCCGTCAATCATTTCCATCCCTATCGTATGCACTTTGTGCAGGAACTGCATGGGGATGACAGATATCCGGGTGCAGTTCTGTGAGTGGTTTCTTGGACGACGAACGCACCAGCCAAACCTTGAAGCTGACATTTGTTAGAGCGATGAGGCCTATTTCCATTTGAACGGAACAGTGAATCGACGTAACGATGTGTACTGGGAAACCGAGAACCCCCACATAGCTGTAGAGGCTCATAAGCAGTTTGACCCAAGATTAAATGTGTGGTGTGGCATACACGGGGATGTTGTCATCGGTCCCGTGTTTCAGAACAACAAGCTCACTGCTCCACTGTACAGATAGCATCTCGAGGCTACACTGCTGCCCTACTTGGATGATGTGCCCCTAGAAAGAAGACGTGGGTTTTTCTTTCAGCAGGATGGAACACCACCGCATTTCAGATTGACAGTCCGCGAATTGCTGAATGAAGTAATCCCTGGGAGGGTGAAATTGAAATAATCTTGCTGATTGAAAGAGACGATAGGGTACTTGTGAATGAATAGAAAATCTATATTACGTTTTGTGATTAAATGCACGGTTAATTAGAAAATTAAGTTTGAAGTTTCAGCAGTCCGGCAACATCGTCGCTAAAACACTTCACTCGTATACAGATGTAAGAGGTCAACGAACTCAGTGAGTCTCCGTACGTAAGCTGCCAAGACGTTGCCACGCGTTCGCTTCGTGCAATGGTTTGAATTGAGGGTTTTTTAAAATTAAATTTACACGATAACCGTGCACGCTGTTGAAATACGCCAGAGGAATAAATTATTCTTTATTACATTTCCTATCGATATGGAGAAAAATCACGCAATAGTTACCGAATAAGAAATTGTTAAACATTTGGGAGGGTAACATTTTTTCTGAAGAAACTATGAACTTTCCACCAATATATTATAGTTTTTATTACATATAACATGAGCTATTCGCTCTGGAAATCTGCAAGGTTATTTCACTTCCACTCTGTAGGTCTATGTACAAATTTTCGATTATGTCAAAAGTTTAATCATGTACCTGCCAAGTCCGTTCACAAACATGAACTGTGAGTTGTAATAGGCAGAAATTTGAATTGGCAGGAAACTCTTAGGCGCGGCTACAAGTACCTAATTTTGTCAGCTATCGTTAAATGATATTTGGGGCTATATGAGGAGAAAAAGAAGAAAATTCTTCATCGTCCTACAAAGCTTGGAGGTTAACGTTTTTACAGAAAACTACATAAAGTTACGGAATTTCATAAAAGTAAAGCCAATAAGCGAATAAAAATTTCTAGGTAAAGCATTTTTCTACCGAGCACACTCTGTAAATAAGAAACCGTACGTGTTAATCATTTAAAATTTCAACATTTTCAACAGGAAAAAAAATCATGAAAAATAATCACATTATCATATTAAAATGATAAAAGTTAGTAGGTTGACTTTGCGGTCGCACTACGGATGAAACAACATATTTTTTATTCAGTTTGTTGTTATTTTCTATATCCCTGGGCATCGGGCAGTCGATCGGCGAATTCATCGACGCGTTACAGAAAAGTTTCGTAAAAAGGGTTTTTCGCGTCAAATAGCATGTATTCCGACCACTGTGTGACGTACTTCAGGCGGCAGCGCGTTTGCTTACTGATCCGGAGTTGCGCTTGAGCGTGGGTTCGATTCCCATTTGAATTGATTTTTCGATTTTTTCCCGAGATTACCAAACTGTAAGGCGAATCCTCAGTCTCATGTCGCCAAATAGGACTAACCGCTATCACCAATTTTCTACAGTAGTTGATACAGTACTGTTAAATAACCGAGTAAAAAAGAGACTTACTCTGTTGCCACTTTTTCCATTGAGGGTTACCGAAGATTATTCTGCTGTTCACAGGAAATGTCAAGGTCAGGTGTCTGTCTTTACTTACGCTGTATTCTGTGGCGGTCGAAGGTGTTATGGTAGCAGGGGCATTACTGACCATTAAGGAGAGAGTCGGATTGGTATCCAGTCCGGGATTCACATTTATGGATAATATCCTGGAGGTTGGTTGCGGCTTGTGCTTCATTCCGTCGATCCTCGTCCCCATTAACCATCTACCCGAAGTCTTCAGAAAGACAAAGTATTTTTCTGACTGGAAAAGACTGCAGGTAAAATACAATTATTTCGTGCGACCATAGTGGTATCGAAAATTCATTTTTGACACTGAAGTAAAAAGTGCTTTCCCGATGAGCACTCTCTGAACGATGTGAACTATCAGTTCTTATCTTTCTGCACCTATGATTTGACCGCGGATCTTAAGTTAATTATTTTTCTGCTGTTATTTTGTAGTTGTGGAACTTATTACAGTACAACCTTGATAATCCGAACTAACTGAGACCGAGAGTAGCTCAGATTATCAAATATATGGAATTACTCTACCTCAACGTAAAAAGAAAGGCATTGTACAATACTATAAATACAGGGACATCATTTTATTTTTACTTCAATTTTAATTGTACCTGAGTTTTTGAATGTACTTCACTCCCACTCCCTCTATTAATAAACTTCCAACCGTCCTACACACAGAATCAAGGCCGCGTATGCAGTCAAAGTCGCCTTATGGTCATAGTAAGCAGTACTGAGTTAGTGAGTATAGTACGTTCCAGAAATATGTTCGCGTTTTCCAGTAACGAAAGAGCTTTCAATACTGAATCATATTTTCGCACAGGTACTGTCGTCCGTTTGCGTACGTCGCATCCCGGTTTCCTCCACCCGCTTCTGCTCGCCCCTTTGTAAAGGCTAGTGGCTGGGCTGTCTTAGCTCTTTTCTGAAAACATTAATTTCTGTTAAGAATTGGACGTCTACGTAATATTATACAACTGTTTAAAATATCTTAAATAAAAGGACCTCGTTAAGTAATTAACTATCACGTGATTTCCCACACTTCTACGACCCTGAGACAAAACCACTTGGACGGACAGTAGATAGCATATCTGAGTAATTTTATCTTTTCGGATCGGACAGAAGTGAACATTGAATTTACAGTACGTAAGATACTCTTTTATAGAGTAGGTACAGAATTATTTCAACATGAGTTACTAGTACGAAGGACGAAACTGGTAATTGGAATTAGGTACAATAGTCTATAGTGCGATAATATGCACAAAAGAACTGAAGCCTGTATCGAAATGAACGGGCACCAATTTCAAAAATGTGTTTAAATATCCATATTATGATTATTTTTCAATTTAACTTCACTCTATAGTGTACGCTAATGTGCTGTAGACAGTATAATATACACTACATAATGAATACGTCCTAATGGATAGCTCGGTCCGTGAATAAAAACACTTATTGTTAATACAGTACTGTATTTTTATTAAAGAAAAACCTAATGAAAATTATCAAACTCAAAATCACGATATTTCGTAGTTTACATAAATGGATGAACTACCTTTCTTCCTTCCTATACCTAGTAAAATGATCCGTTTAGATTTTACGCCAGTATCATCAAACTCCAGTCGTGGAAGGGGATAGCAAACGGTGTTTCCGGTTCTCAAAAGGTATAGGCAGGTTAATATTAGAAATGTTAATAACAATAAAATGATGTCCCTGTATAAGAAGGTGGTAGAAATCATTTTCTTTCCTTCTTATTCTGCTTAACATTTCCTTTTATCCGATTTACACACCACTGCAGATAGAGGAGGGAGCTTCGTTAGATCTTACTTTAAATAATTTTTTTCGTTTTCCGTGCTTTCCTTTATTGGATATGCATTCAGTAGTGCGTTCGGATTATCGAGGTTCTACTGGATTTACATTTTTTTTTTACCAACATATATGTATAAAATACTATTTAAAGGTGCCTAAGCAAACTATTTTGACGTTACTGCCTACTTTTTTCTATTTCGAACTATGCAGCTAACTTTAACTTATTCTCTGTTTCCCCTCTTAGACTTCCATTAGTACAGTTCAGTTTAATTCGTGGCAATACAGTAAGCATCAAAACAACAAATCTTCATTCATGATACGCATATTAGGAACATATGGTACTAAAATTGTCTCGCTAAGTCACTACGGAAATATCCTGGCGTTCAATAACCATTATCTGATTTAACGATCCAGAACTTAGCAAAAAAAAAAAAGCCAATTTTAAAATAAGAAGGAAGACGAATAAGTCCATTTCTAAGTGAAAAACAACTCGATGATATAGGCTATAAGCTAGATACTAGAGTCTAGAACAGTATCTCACGAAATCGTAACGAAAGTTAGGTGAACAGGTAGGAGTATACAGGTCACCAGTTTGGAAAGCGACGAAATTGTTAAAACTAAAGCCTTATGAGACAAAAACCCGTTTATAAATAGAATGAAACGGGTCATGTGCCTAGGATTCATTCTATTGACAGAGACGAACTACAGCATGTGACTAGAAATCTTTTCAAAAGATATGATTAGAAAGGATAGTCGACAGTTCTAGTACATATTATAAGTAGGATATAAATATTTTCAAAAGATATGAAATATGTATTAGAGAGGATAGTCGATAGTTCTAGTACAGACCGATTATTTAGTCCTGACAGCTCAGCGACGCGAAAGAGGGGAAGAAATAGGAGCAGTGGGGAGAGTTCCGGAGTAAAGATAGGGGCGAGTGGTCGGCAAAGGAATGCAGTATAGCTTAACTGTACTGTAAACATAACGCTATACCGCATGCGTGACATCCGATCGCTCTGACTGCAGGTAACAGATTAACCTGAACATCCCTTGGCGTAACTTAATGGACTCGCCTGACACAGGCGCACATTGCCGGCGACTGTCAGGACTAAATAATCGTACTGTACATATTATAAAGTAGGATATAAAACTGTTCATCGTATTTATCGTGCTCAGGACTGTTTGCATGGACAGTATAGAGATACTCACAAAGTATATCGAAGTCCCAAATATACAACAGGTTACCACACCGATCGGTGGGCTCTCCCTTACAGACAGATTTCCGGCGCGTGACAGGCCGTTCATTGACGCTGCCGTTGGGAAGGAAAGTGAAGCTGAGGCTTGTCGCCACCTGTGCCACGTCTGCTGTGTTCACCGCAGCGCTGTTCGGACTGCAGCGCGGCCACACCTGGTGGCAGGGCATCGTGTTCTTGTACTGCACTCTGCTCAGCGGCATCATGAACGACTTCTGGGTCTTCACCAACGAGGCCTGCGTTATCACTGTCTCCGGCATTGGTCAGTCCCTCACTGCGGTAAGATTTATCATTTTGTTGCTGAAGTGTAGTCAGCCGAAGTTGAATCTGAAGTGTACTGAGCACGTGACTGTGAAATACAGTATAATATGAAGGCTACAGCAGCCTACTTCCACTTCTGGCATTGTTTGCTGCCAAAGTTGATTACTGACATTTTGTTGAACGCATGCGAAATTCACAAAGAGCCAACTTTCGTAGTGACTCTGCTGCTATACAGGGTGTTTAAAAAATACGGGGCATAATTTCAGGTATGTATTTCCCACATGTAGACAATCAAAATAGTTCATTACAACATGTGTTCGGAAATGCTTCATTTCCGAGTTATGGCCTTCACAACATTGAAATTCACCGGAACGTTTTTCTTTCCGCAGGTCGTTGTCATTACAGAAGATGTTCAAAATGTCTACCTCATGCTTGAATACAGACCTCACATCGATGTCTCATTGACTTGCGAACACGATCCCAAACTCCAGGAGTATTGCGTATGTCCTCAGATATGATAAGGATACAATTGATACTCTTTCAACAGTCTCCAGACAGTCGTTTGAGGAACATTGACTTGCAATGCTACCCTTCGTGTGCTGATAGAAGGAGTCATGTTCACAGCCTCCAGAATCTCCTCCTGTACTTCTGGAGTTGTAGATCTTGGTCGTCCCCTTCCCAAACCAGGAGAGTTAAATTTTCCATACTCGCACAGACGGTAATGGAGACGTACAAATGTCTTCCGATCTGGACATTGTCGCTGTGGGTACCTCTCCTGGTACAAACGACGAGCCAGCGCAGCATTGCCGTCCGCCTTACCGTAGGCCTACATGAAGTGTATCTCTGCCAGCTCTTGATTTGAATACATGTCGCACAGTCTAACTCCTACACAACAGTGAATGTAACCTTCGCCTCGGAATGAACTGTTAGAGTCCCCTCTTAATGTCTCATTTGACGGCAACGACCTGCGGAAAGAAAAACGTTCAATGTTGTGAAGGCCGTAACTCGGAAATAAAGCATTTCCGGACACATGTTGTAATGAACTATTTTGATTGTCCACATGTGGGAAATACATACCTGAAATTATGCCCCGTATTTTTTAAACATCCTGTATATAAATTCTCGTGTACTTTTTATTTTTAGGTTATCTGTGTGAACTTATTTCTAGAAATATGATATCGCATGAGATATACATGCTATTACATTAAACTATTAATTACGTTGTTTGTAGACTATAATATGTTAGGGGTGAAACTATTCCGGAAGTAAACAAATGCAAGCACCTTGGAGTAACTTTCAGCAGCAATCTCGGCTGGGGAACACGTCACTGATACCGCGGGAAAAGCGTGGAGAGCGTTACACTTTGTGATGAGGATACTAAAAAAAGACTCTAATAAATCCAGAGAGATTGCATTTAAGTCACTCGTAAGTCAATAATTCGTCAAGTAATGGAATATGGTGTCGCAAATTGAGAATCTTAGAACTAGAGCATATTACGTCGCAGTAACTCAGCATTAAAATGGGACACAGTCATTTTGAGATAAATACGAGTTCGAATACGCGCAACTTTCAAGACGTACAGAGATGACCCTGCCTGGAAAGAAATGAAAAAGTAGGTTGAAATCACCTAATTACTCTTAAAAAACGACATAAATTTAGAAAACGTAAACAGGAAACGGACATGGGAAAGTTTTGTTTTTTCAACTGTACTATCAGCCTAGATCACATATAGGCTACCCAGATTGCTCGGCCTTATAGACTTTGACGGTAACAACTTTTGTCAGGTTTACTATGCTGCCATCTAGTTGTTACATAAGGAGTCACGTCATAACTCCCATTTGAATTGCATTAGCGACTGTACTGCCATCTCGTGTTCGTTTACGGCGGACGGGTGGCTATCCTGGCAGTTGTTCTCTTCAAAGTGCTACCGATTTTAACATAGAGATGAACAATCTGTTATATGTAGGGGGAAACTAGACATCAATGGACCATCTAACGATTTCTTATTATATCTAACAGAAGCACTGCCTTAAAATTCCGTTCATAGGCGTGAACAATTACATTACTAATAAAGAATGACAAAATGAAGTTTCAGGGCTACATCCTATTTATATCTGTTTAAAGATTAGCTCATTTAAAATTCGGCTATTGGTTCAATGAAGGCGACAGGGTTCTATGAATGGACCGGCATGTTACCATGAATGAACAACAGAAAAATTAAAAAAAAATCTCAAAATAATGTCTACAAATGACAAATCATTATAATGAAGAAACATAGATTCGATTATTAGATGTTTAACTTACTTTTAATCCAATTGTAATCGTATTTTGGAACTAAAAACAATGAAAAATATAGTACTTATCATTTCACTATTTTAAAGTTTTAAGTTATTTCAAATTATCTAATACAGTAGGCTAGTTAAAAATGTTAGGAGACAACTTTAAGTTACAAGACAGCAACGTAATAATTTAATTGCACATATAAAATTATTTTCTGGAGTCTAAGATTATTCTTATACTGTAGATAAAACAGTCTTCCTTTTCAAGACACACATGCCACACAAAGTATTTCTTTTGACTACGCCTAACATTTGCACAAGCTTCATGTACCCAGAGCAGTGCATGTACCCATGTCCTGCAAGACATAATACATTGAATCATGTTTTCCTCGATGGTTTCTTCACACATGAAACGAAACCACGATTCTTGATTTTGATTGCTTCCTGATGGGTTCTTCATTGTCTTCTTTTTCGGTTCGCTTCTTTAATTTTCTTCTCCAATGGAAGAAAGCGGCATCGAGAGGCTGAGATGGAATGAAATTGTCAAGTTCATTTCGACTGGAAGTGGTTTCCATGAGTGATGCATTTTAAAATGGAATCCATTCATGGGAACTCCAGTTGGTCCATTTATAGCGACTTCGCCATGTTATAATTACACTTCAAGAGCGCTGAACAGGTTATACAAAATTTATGAATATACAGCTAAAAAGGAAGCAGACAGAACACTGCTTCCAGCTATATATGTCATTTCATAACTTAATAATCATTAAGCCAATGTGCTTACTCACAGTTACTTTCAAATTATAGTAGAAATAACAACGTATTTGAGCTTCTTGTTCAGCTTACGTGTTTGCTGCCGCCACCAAAGACAACTCAGGGGTGACATACACAAGGAGGAAGCCTTGAGATAACGTTTCACGCGAATATGGCAACGGTCCATTGAGAGCAACGGTTCATCGATGGTTACTCTCCCCTAAACCATATGTCTGTACAAGAATTTACAATGGAATTACTGTGTTTCATTTGAATGATCCGTTGCCAAGCAAGTGACGTCAGTTTATTTGATACTCAAGTGTAAACGTTTAACGTTAAAAGTAATGGCAGAATGGGTGGACGTGAAAGTTGACTATAGGGTGAAGATAATGGAGACGGTGGTGTCGTTGCAGCACATGTCGACGAAGGGCCCTGTCACGCCCAGCGTCGTGGCGGACTTCGCGCTGCTGTGGCGTCAGCTGAGCAAGCAGACTCGGGAGCTGGGCCAGGCCATGGGCTACACGTACGGTGGCCAGCTGCTGCTCTACTTCTCGCTGCAGGTCGTGGGTACGTTCGGCTTCATCGCCGTGGTGCAGCACAGCAATATCCCTGTCACGTTCGGATTCTTGGCTACAGCGATCATCTTCTCATGGCAGAACTATGTGTTCTGCAATGCAGCGGAGAAGGCTACCAGACATGTAATTATTCATAGTTTTCGGAGTCTCTTTTTGGTAAATTACACTCATCATTCATTCCTCTTGTCTGGTTTTGCGTGTTTGTTTATCTCCTCCTTTCTCTGCTTCATGTTTTTACTTCGCCATTTTTTTTTTTCGTTTTTCCCTCAATTTTTTCTTTATCGAGAAAGTACTGTGATGCTATTGAAACACTGTTGCCAACTGAAGTGTATGAAAAGTCGCCAAACAATAGTTCAAAAACCACTAGATTCCTTATTATCAACAAAGTTTTATTTTTGTCGCCAGAGGGCGCTAAAAAGTCGCTAAATCTCTATTAAAGCAATAAAATAAGTTAAAAGAAATGAGTTCTATAGTTCCAAAACATGCCTTGTCCACTTTTTCAATATTTTAGATATTTAAGAAAAACTGTTTCACCATATTTTCTGTTGAATCTTAAGGGGACACAATACTGAATGGCTCAGTCGGTTAAGGCGCTTGCCTGCTGGTCTGAAGTTGCGCTCAGGCGCGGGTTCGATCCCCGCTTGGGCTGATTACCAACCTTAAGGTGAATTCCAGGTAATCTTTGGCGAATCCTCGGCCTCATCTCGCCAAATACATCTCGCTATCAGCAATTTCATCGACGCTAAATAACCTCGTAGTTGATACAGTGTCGTTAAATAACCAACTACAAAAACTACAATACTGAAATTACTAACTTCCATGTTTTTGAAGCTAAATTCACAAAACTTTTACCATTCATGTGTCTGGTTAATAATAACACATGCACAAAAATTCACCTCTCTGTGATAAATGGTTTATATCGTATCGCTTTATATAAGAAGTCTCTTGTGCCACAATTTACATTATTTTCAACTGATATGCACTATGATTTGTTATATACATTGGAACAAACATTACTATTGGGTTTTTCTGTACAGTGAATCGATAAATTACTAGGTATTTTTTGATGATTATTAATATTTTTATTTTTTATTATTTTATAATAAAAATTGTAGTAAAAAAATTTACAGATTAATTTTACAGCAAAACCATATAGTAAGTTTTGATCCCATGTATACAAGGATCCATCTAAGTAAATGCCAGTTAAGAATGATGTAAACTATGGCGCAAGGAACTTGTTATATAAACTGGTTCAGTATTTTAATAACATATTAATAGAATGCAAACCACTTATCACAGGCGGATGAAATTTTGCACATTTGTCATTATTAACCAAATATACCAGTGACAAAAAATTTGGTGAATCTAGCTTCGTAAGTATGGTAGTTATTGATTTCACTATTGTGAACCCTTAAAAACATGGAATTTGGAAATTTCAGTACAGTGTCTCCTTAATAAAGGATTGTGTTCTTCTGAAAGATATGATATTAAAAACAAATATTTCGAAGCGAAAATGAGGTTAATATCAATAATATAGACACAAGACAGAAATTAAATGTGCAGAAGGTACGTTTGAAATGGATTATTGGATAACGCAACGTTTGGAATAAACACATTAGGATAAGGCAAGTTTTGGGACTGATGTAGGAACTTAAAGATTAAATCTAATATTCATATTCAGTATAATAAAAAATATCATAACTCGGGGCTGACTGAGACTTTTGTATGTAGGCTTAACCTTTGCGAAAAACAATTTATTAACCACAGTACTATACCAAGTCGTTGAAAAACTCAGTATAAGAAAATCGTGTACAAGAAATGATCAGGGGATCTGTCTAAAAAGGTCATTATTATACAGTACATAACATTCCCGAATTCATAAGGCCAATCTGACAATATTATCTCTGACTGAATTTCATTGGGAAGTTTTCGTTTTTCTCTGCAGTATAAAAGACTCTGTCAACCTTCAGCCACTCTTTAATATACAATAATTACAGCATTTCTCAGCTCACTATATTCGTCTTCACATCCACTTTCACACAAATCATTGTCATTATTGGAAGAAAGAGTAGGTTCGTTATTCACAGTAATAATGGCCAAGGAAGCTTTTTATAGAAAAAGGAGCATCTTCTGCGGACTTCTGAAAAAATAACTAAGAAAGAGGCTAGTGAAGTGCTTTGTGTGAAGTGTGGCATTGTATGGTGCAGAAACATGGACATTACGACGAAGTGAAGAGAAATGAATAGAAGCATTTGAAATGTGGATATGGAGAAAAATGGAACGTGTGAAACAGACAGACAGAATAAGAAATTAAGCTGTGTTGGAAAGAGTGGGTGAAAAAGGAATGATGCTGAAACAGATCAGGAAGAGAAAAAGGAATTGATTGGGTCACTGGCTGAGAATAAGTTTGCACAGGAAGGAATAGTGAACGAGAGAAGAGTTCGGGGTAGAAGAAGATATCAGATGATAGATGGCATTAAGATATATAAGTCATATGAGGAAACAAAAAGGAAGTCAGAAAATAGGAAAGATTGGAGAAAGCTGGGTTTGCAGTGAAAGATCTGCCCTTGGGCAGAACACTAAATTAATGAAATCTCATGTAAAATAATAAGTCTGGTAGATCTTTCCAGAAATCTCCAAAATATTTTTTCAGTAAATTTTCAACATCAGTTAATTTTGTTTTTGTAATAAGGTTTCTACATGCTGGAGGCACTGCAGGGTTCATTTCTTGTACTAAATGGTCCTTTCTTACAACGTTCAGGTAACCGCATGTATCACTACGAAAGAATTGCCACCCACCCCGATAGGCCTAACTACTTTCTAAAATGAAATCTCTCATCTTTTAAGCAAAATAAATAGCTGTAATATGTATGTAGCATAGTAATCTGTGGATAAGGCATGCTTTGGAATAAAGAAGTCAGATAAGCGACTCCATTTATGAGGATAAAAAGTTTTTGAAATTGGCCTGGGGTAGGCAAGATTTGGAACAATCCTATTGAGGATAAGGCAGCTTGTGGAATACAACTAAATTTTTCATCACAGTTATAAATAGGATCAGATTTTTTTGGAACAGGAACGACATTAAAATAATTTGATTTTATAATATGGGATGCCCTGGCATTGCTAACTCATTTTCTGATATTTTAGGAGAAGGCAGGTTTTGGAACTATAGGACTCAAATATTCGCCGAAAAAGTTAAAAGTCGCCAGATTTAGAAACTGTCGCTAAATTGGCAATACTGTGTAGAAAGTCGATTTCTAGATTTTTGCGGAAATGTAAGTTTTCAACATTACTTATTACAGCAAAAGTGGTTTAGGGCATACCACTGCCTGCGTGTCCGTCCGAGCACAGAGGTTTGTCCTAAACTATTGAACAGAGTTTCTTCATTTTTCGTAAAGAACAGTGGCGGTTTCTTGTCCGGCTTCAGGTTTGCAAAAACACACTTTTCTTACTACCAATTTTATATTATTCTTTCAATGGAATCGAGGTTGAATTTTTATTCCTTCTAACAGAATTTCAATTAATTGATTTAAACACGTTTCGTTTAAGGATCTCCGCAATCAACAAAAACACAACACCACTTGCGTTTAGTACAGCAAAGTCAAGAGGATTCTAATTCTAGCTCTCTTGAGCAAAGTGTAGCAATTGCTCTGTCACCTAACAGGCGATCGGCATTCTCATTCGTGCGCGCGCATCTTTAACAACGATACAATATGCTACCTGTTCAGTTTTTCCGAAAGTTTGTTTCCGAATGGAATTATGCGAATGGATATAAATCGAAATCACCTTGTTTTCCGATTTTCACAAATTTCTGAGCAACAACATTAACAATAGTTAATGATTAATTTTTTGTATGTATGGTATTGTTACTGTTACTACGGATATCAGAACAGAAATTTATACTTCGCTCATATCATTAGGATTTTTATGAATATTTCTATTTCAAATTTCAACATAGAAAACATGTAGAGAGGAGAGTCCGAAATACCGGAATCTGGAAGGGGAAGGTGAAAATCGTCGCCTGATGTATCTTCGTACCATTCAGCATAAACACTGCATATTATTTATGTACGTTGTTTTAAGTTCATAACTCTCACTAATTTATTGAAATCATATAGAGGACTTCCACCATTATATTGATTTATATAACATGAACAACATTCGGAATTCATAGCATTCGAAAATCACATGTTGGGAAATTAGTTTACGGAGTAAAAAATCGGAGATATATCTTTCGGAAAAATACTCATTCGCAATAAACGATTTGAAAAAATAGTCATTCACTATACTTACTTTTTACTTTTGAGGGCCTCTCCACTTTTCAGTGGTTACCCTTTATTCCCATTTTCCATCTGCGTCTGTCATTCCAATCCTGCTCATTTAGTCCCTTATCATTCATCATTCTCAATATTCCAGCCCTCCATGAATTTCTAGGCCTTCCTCGTTTCTTTCTACCAGCTGGAGACCACTGAAGTAGCACGTTTGGCCACCTCCCCTCATCCATCCTCCTTACATGACCATACCACTGAAGTTGTCTACTCTCTATTCTTGCAATCACCGATTCTTCCATGTTCATTATCCTTCTAACATCCTCGTTTCTTCTCTTTTCCAGCCTGGATATTCTAGCACCTCTCCTTATGCCGTCCATTTCAACTCCTGTATCTTACTTTTTTGGCCTTCCGATAGACTCCAACCTTCAGCCTCGTATGTCAATATACTTTCCACTATAGCCTCAAGAATTCTCTTTTTTGTTTGCATTGTTATTGTCCTGCTCCATAGCACTCCATTCAACATCTTTATTACTCCTCTACCCTGCATTATCCTATAATCTATATCCGCTTTACAATTTCCAGTCCCATGCAAAACCAACCCCAAATATTTAAACCCCTTCACTATTTTAATTATTCCTTGGGGCAACTTTATATTTCGTCCATCTCCACCTATCACCAGGGATTCGGTTTTACTCATATTAACTTTCAGTCCCCCTACTTCAAATGCTTCAAGGAGTTTCCTTACCATAAATTTTGCAACTTCTCGACATTGCGCAATTATCACCTGATCGTCTGCAAATAGCAGCGAGTGCACTGTCTCATTTCCAACTGGAATTCCCATTCCTCGACATGAATTATTCCACTGCTTCAGTATCTGCTGGATATATATTTTAAACAAGGTAGGGGATATGCTACAGCCTTGTCTCAAGTCTTTGGTTGTATAGAAGGCAGCTGATAACCTTTTTCCTATCTTAACAGCAGCTTGACAGTCTTTATACAGCCTCTGAATTAACGCTATTCGGGGTAAACTAACACCAATACCTTTTATTTCTTCCCACAACTGCTTTATAGGAACCGAGTCGTATGCTTTCTCTAAGTCAATGAATACTAAATGTGTTTCCTTTCCTTTAGCATACATTTTTTCACTTATCTGTCTCAAATTAAATATATTATCCATACAACTCCTTCCTGTAGTAAAGCCTGCCTGATCTTCCGATATCTTCCCTTCTATTTCTTCCTCTAATCTATTCTTGATGATACTATTAAAAATCCTGCTAATGGAAGGCATGACACTTATTCCCCTGTAGTTGTTGGGGTCCTTCTTATCCCCTTTTTTATGGATAGCGGAAATATATGATATTTCACTATACACGATGCCAAAAAAATGGCTGGTAAACCTATATTTTTTTAATGATTATAGTGGTATGAAATAAATGAAAGATAGAAGCAGCTGCCGTTAATACAATAATTTTCAGTATAACATTAAGGTGTTACTATTTTAAATGAAGGAACACAAAATTGCGACGAACTTTTATGAAAAATAAACGAACTTCTTAGAAAAAAATTATTTATACAGATATAGATGAAATAAATTAGGTAAGCTGACCGATATATCTACAGGCTCATACGTTCCAGAGAAATTGTTAAATATAGCATTATTTATATGCCTAATTCCGTTGATAATAGCCTCCAGACCCGGTCAGGAACAGAAATTGTATTACTCTTAGTGAAAAACGTCTCCTTGATATAGGATTACCATTCCTAGTCAGAAACACATTTTTTACATCTGAATAACCTAAAAAAAAAACAATATTTTCAAATTTTGCTTTAATTCCATATTCTTTCTTAAAAAAGATGCTAGAAATGACAATATAGGAAAATTAATTACTGTACATATGCATTATTTTAAAACTGTACCGTGTATAAATTAATTGAAGAGCTTTAATTTTAGGATTACAGAGACTGCCTTTCGTGTACGCTCCAGAAAAAAAAAGTTTTAATTATTAAATTATTTCATTTGGGCTTATGATTTAAATATAACCATAGTATTTATTACTTCCTTTATTTTTCTCCCTATCTACAATTTCTTATCTCTTTTGTTCTTCATTCTCTTTTATTCCTTCAATATAGCCTTTTGGTGAAGCCTTTATTTCAAGAACAGTCAAAGCATGCTAATAATATATTCATCCTTTAACCCAGATAAGCCCAAAAATTTTTTGTGATAAAAATATAGTAGCACATTAGTTACTCTCAAAAATCGGTTAAATGATGTTGAAATAAACTGAAACAAGGAACGTGTATTTTCTAAAGCTAACAAATACTACCAACATTATCGCACAACTTATAAAATGTCCCTAACACCAACAATGACATAATATCCGAAGGCACTGCAACTGTCCTTAAAAAAGGACGGTGGGAAAATCTGGGTTAAATCACTTTCTCTTCTTCTTGTATCCACTTTTCTCTTATTTCTCACTCATCCTCTCATTCTATTTTGCTCACTTTATTTCTGTCGATTCTTTGCCATTCTTCCACCTCCCCCCTCTCTTTTTGTTTTAACACTTTATTTTTCTCTTGTGTCCTCTCTCTTTCCTTTGATTTTCGCTTTTTCCGTATCTAATACTTCCCTGTTTCTTCTTTTGTGTTTCCTTCTACACTGCTTGTGGATTAAGTTATATAAGTTCAGAATTACTTTAGCATTATGGAATTTATATCGACATCTCACTCATTTCTAACGCTACTTACTATTTAATGGGTTAATATTAAATTCAGGTTCACTTTGTTTCTCTCTCCAAAGGTTGGTTCAGAATTCCAAGAGAAAATTCGAACACTTTCGCAAACTGCAACCCTTAGCAGCGAAACTAAAGAAGAGGTACGTATTATAAACTAATCTTAAATATGTTTGATATATGTATATACAGAGGTTTTTTTTTTTCCTCAGCCGCGGGGAATTCACTCTTCCGTCTAGCGCGTGTGATCCCAGTCACACGAAAGCAGTAATAGTTGGGCAGATGAGCAGACGGGTGAACCGTATATATATATGTATATATATATATATATATATATATATAGTTATTTAGAGATTAATCTCAACACACTGAAGCAATATGAAGCAGTTTACAACAGCGGGTCCACAGTATGGAGTAACGGTTAGCGCGTCTGACCGCGAAACCAGGTGGCTCGGGTTCGATTCCCGGTCGGGGCAAATTACCTGGTTGAGGTTTTTTTCTGGCGTTTTCCCTCAACCCAATATGAGCAAATGCTGAGTAACTTTCGGTGCTGGACCCCTGACTTATTTCACCGGCATTATCACCTTCATCTCATTCAGACGCTAAATAACCTAAGATGTTGATAAAGCATCGTAAAATAACCTAATAAAATAAAATAAATACAATAGCGGTCATCAGCACAGTGCACCCCTGGGTTAGTGTCTCTTACACGAGGATAAGATATGCATGCATCGGTGGCTGCTGGCTGGTATGCTTCTTCCCTATCCCTTCTGCACGATAGTGCATATTCCTATACGCTCCTTACTCGTTACCCATTTCAGCGATTGCTGACGACTACTGGCCTAGAGGGTCAACAGCTGTTCTGTACGTGTTATTCGTTGACTGAACAGGCTGACGAGGTTCAGTACGGTCTGTTGAGTTCAGATGACGCGTAGTAGATCAGACACACGTAAGAACAATGAGTCATCATCATCATCATCATCATCATCGATCTGTACCGGCTTCAAGATTTGTATATATACTGAATTTAAAACTGTGTTGATCCCTTACATACATTTTTCGATTGAAACTGTTCTGTTCATCTCTTGCGGCCTCGGTTTCTTATTCCTGTCTATCTATAATTTAATATTATTTCATAGGCTCTGTTTTGTTCCATTCTTTGTGCATGCTGTAGCCATATACAGTAGAATCCCGATTTTCAGTCACCCTATTAACCAATTGATGGATTATCAGTCTGTCTTTCTCTCACTTTTTTTCTGCAGAAATATATAAAGTACTGTACATTTATTAACACGTTACTTTTTCTAGAGAGTGTTATTACAAGCCTTTACCCTTACACACTATGGTCTACTTTTCGAATTGTCGTACTGTATAACTTCTATGTAAAATGTCTTCTACGGGTGTCAAAAGAAATCTTGTTGTGCTAGGTATCGAAAAAAAGTGTAAATAATTGAGAGGTTTGCCTCATCTCGCAACAGAATACGAAAATATGCAAATCTACAACACGAGACCTCCACTATTCATATCTTTCCACAGGCAGCCATTACAAGGAGTAAACCCGTCGTTGACAACCAGACTTAAATTAGCGAACTTGTGATCCACTACTGAGCGTGTTAAATACAAGGCCATAGAGGAAATTACCAAAGTGTAAATATTATTCACTAAGTTAAGAAAATCTGTTATTGTATGGATTATCCGATTTTTTTATTAACCGTTCAGCCTATCACCTTCATTACCACGGATTATAGAAGCTCTACTGTAATTTGATATTGCTTAATTTTTGTACTTACATCTATTATCTGCAGTTCTTCGCGCTTTTCGTCATTGCATCTATAATATGAGAGGCTCACAACCAGAGTGGACCAAGTCCACCAGTGATCAGTTTGTGAATTAATACAATCTCGGATGAAAAAAACTTAGATTTATTCATTGCCATAACAAACCAAGTCCATAACTTATTTGTTGCTCCACAGAGGGCAGTATTTCCTATGGAAGGTGAAGGTTGCTAAGCGTGAGCCAGGAACTTTAAGACTCAATATCTCAGAACTATTCCAGATGGACTTGGTCCACTCTGGTTGTGAAGCCCTCATATATATATTAGCCGATAGCCCGCAATTGTCCTCAAGAAGCGCATCTCTACTGCTTTAGGTCTTTCTTATTGACGTTTAGTCAAAGTCCTATAGTCACATCGATATAGAATTGCAGGCAAGATCTTGTATTATCTCAATGACATTTATCTTCTTACTTTTCCAGCTAGGGTTCGTTTAATTGAGCACATATTTTTTGGAATCGTTGCAGTATTGTATTAATATATATTTCTTTACTAAAACCCATATGAAATCCTAAATATTTAAAATTAAAAAACTGGTGAATATTTATATACCGGTACAATATTTATGAAATCTGAGCCTGTAGCAACAATAAATACAGCAGGGTTCTCATTGAAGAAAATTTAGGCGACATTGTTGCAGGCTCGAAAATATGGCGTGAAAATCTCTGAGACGTTTAGCGCAGGGGGTTGGTTTATCTATATGTAGAAGATTCGCAACAAATTTACTTAAATTGAAGCCATGTAAGACAATGCAAGTGCAAGAATTGCAACCGGGCGATCCTGACAGGAGAGCGAACTTTTGTACGCCTAAATGAACGTTACAGAGTGTTCTCATCAATACACATAACATGTGTAACATAAATGTTTGTCCTCCAGACTGGCTCATACTGCTTCGGTGTGGTGAGAATTAGTCAATGAATAACACGTGTCGTTCGTTCGCCCACCTGCCCGCCTTTTACTCTTTCCGTGTTGCGGACATCACAGCGTTCTCGTCCGCATTTTGGGAGAATGAATTCCCCTCGGGTAGGGAAGAAACCTCTCTGTTTAAATATACCGAGTGTGAAGGAAAAGTATCTGGGCAAAATATTTGGATGATATTTTGAAACAAAACAAACATACTTCTGATTAACGACGGTTCGGAAATATTTCTTTATTAAGTAGTATACTACTAAGTTTAACCATGGACCTGGTCTCCGAACATGAAATGGATTTTGTTCTTCACATTTCAAAAGCCGCAACAGTCATTAACGGTTATATCGAAATTTTGAGCACAAAAAGTAATCCTTGCCGAGTCGTTCATAGCTTTGCCAAGAAGTTGGAGGCGACTTTGCTTCTGAACATGTCCTATAGCGTACCATAAAATTAATAGTATTGTTGTAGCCAATACGTATTAGGCCTGTAAACCATAATGACTGAGCAAATATGCTTGATTTAATAATTTAATCCTACCTATCATCCGAAAAAGATTATGTAAATAGTAATGGACAAAGTATATGATTATGTCTCGTGACGATAATATTGTACGATATGGAAATATAAAAACTGGAAATTTCTCCTTTGAAGAGGTGGAAAAATTCAAATACCTGGAAGCAACAGTAACAAATATAAATGATACTCGGGAGGAAATTAAACACAGTATAAATATGGGAAATACCTGTTATTATTCGGTTGAGAAGCTTTTATCATCCAGATCTATTGTCAAAAAATCTGAAAGTTAGAATTTATAAAACAGTTATATTACCGGTTGTTCTTTATGGTTGTGAAACTTGGACTCTCACTTTGAGAGAGGAACAGAGATTAAGGTTGTTTGAGAATAAGGTGCTTAGGAAAATATTTGGAGCTAAGAGGAATGAAGTTACAGGACAATGGAGAAAGTTACACAACACAGAACTGCACGCATTGTATTTTTCACCCGACATAATTAGGAACATTAAATCCAGACGTTTGAGATGGGCAGGGCATGTAGCACGTATGGGCGAATCCAGAAATGGATATAGTGTGTTGGTTGGGAGGCCGGAGGGAAAAAGACCTTTGGGGTTGGCCGAGACGTAGATGGGAAGATAATATTAAAATGGATTTGAGGGAGGTGAGATATGATGATAGAGACTGGATTAATCTTGCTCAGGATAGGGACCAATGAGGGACTTATGTGAGGGCGGCAATGAACCTTTGGGTTCCTTAAAAGCCAGTAAGTAAGTAAGTAAGTAAGTAAGTAAGTAAGTAAGTAAGTAAGTAAGTAAGTAAGTAAGTAAGTAAGTAAGTAAGTAAGTAAGTAAGTAAGTAAGTAAGTAAGTAAGTAAGTAAGTAAGTAAGTAAATATTCTTTGTGTGTGTGTGTGTGTGTGTCCGCGCGTGCGTGTGTATATACATAGACTTTTTTTACTGTTTTTCACATGCCTGCTTGCAACTAGAATTGTATTCATTTTTTTTTCAGGATTTTAATCGATATATTTTAATACTTAGTGCCTACATTACTATGCAGTAGTAAAAATAAACAGTGTTTTTATTAATATTGCATCATAGTAAAACGTAAGTTTTCTTACAATATTTCTCTTGTTTTCTTTAGCTAAAAATGTTCCTGGAAAATGTGATTACATATCCTCCAGAGATAAATCTCTGCGGATTCGTTCGGGTAAACAGAGCTCTTCTCACATCGGTAAGAAAATCGTGTATTATATACAGTACGTGTATGTATAAGAACAGTATGATATACTTAACTCATAGTATAGACCTAATGCAAGTAATATTTTAATTAAATTTGCCTTTAATTCAGGAATAATTTTTATTCACTTGGATATTATCTCATCTTCCTCCCTTTTGTTGCAGCTGCTCTCATCCATCGTGACTTATCTGGTAGTGCTGGCACAGTTCCAAATTAGTGCTGATCCAGAAGATGTCCCAAAAAATGAAACCAGGTCTCATTAACTTACTAGCATATTATGAAATTGAAGGATTAAATTGTATGAACTGAGCTGCAACTGCTTCGATTGACAGTTTGTTACTAAACCTGAACAGAGGTCGATTCGAAGCATATTCTGTGAAATACAGTATAAATGCGAGTATTGATAAAGTTGTGTGGTGAGTGTTCTCTTGGTCGTTTGGTTTTCACATCGTTCTCATTCCATTGATAGTATTATCTGAATGACATCTGTACTTGAAGCGGATTGTTACAAGAACTATATTACATAATTTTATTATTTAAAAATAAGATATAATAACATTACAGTGTTTTATGTTCAAGTTCAAAAATGGATAATATGAATGCACTACCTCTGTAATGATAAACAGTTTCACTTCATGACCAATTTCCTCCTAATCTATTATGTGAACGAACCTGTAATTTTTATAATATATTATTTTAACAGTAATTTTCTATATTGTAACATATGTTTTTGTAACTTTATTGACATTTATGAGCTGTAAATGTTTTAAAATGATTAATATTACAATTTAAAAGGAGAATTATACAGTTTATACAGGGTGATTCATAAGTACTTGTACAAACTTTGTGGGTGTAATGTAGAAGTAAAATAAAATGTTCTACACAACTTTTCCCGAAAATATTTCCTTTCAGAGTTATGATGCATAATGTCCTATTTTGCTATGCATAAAAAACATGGGCCAGTAAAGCCGTCGAATGTGTCACATTTCCTACATAGCCACTGCGGTAGATGTTAGTTATTCGTACACCCTACTACATTCCGACCTGATAGGACAAGGTGGGACTTTTCGATTACACTAGCCTGCGAATTTCAACTTTGTGTTTGTTGCCTAAACTAAGTAATGTGATTTTATATAATGTCGATGTGCTGAATTCGAATTTTCAATCCGTTTGCTTCTATCACGTCAGGTTTGTTTGCAAAATCACTTTAAATGTATTTTATAATTACGTGAATTTCATCACAAACTTTTTCATTTCACTTTTTTATTTCAAATTCAAAAACAATATTTAAAAGACACAACTTGCTGAAATTATGTGTATGGTTGTTCATACATGTCACTAGAGTGTTTTTGCTTTGTTTTGTCTTGTTTGCTTCACTATTGGATGTATAAATTAGCACAATGTATCACACAAAAAATTACACCACTTGCTTCTTAGTTGAGAAAGTCCTCCTGTTCCTCTTTCTTTTATGTTTCTCTTCAGGTATTTCACGCTTTAACATCCAACAATAATCACCAAGCATACTGATGCTCCCGCGTCCCTGGTACCTTCTTTCGAACTCCTGCAGATCCTTGTGAAATCGTTCATCTTACTCTTAGCTGAAAAATCCTAGATTTTCGGCGAAATAATCTAGCTGAGAAAACAGAAAATTTTGATACTCATGTTACAACCAAATCCCTTGTATGCTTCATGCATGTTACCCACAATGTTTCGGTAATTAGGATCCTTGTTGCCAAGAAATTTTAAATCAACTTCACAAAACAACATCCATGCTGATTTCTCCTTTCCATCCATACTGTTTTTAAATGCTTCACCAGATATGTTTTCTTATGTCAGGACCATTAAATATATATCTTCTTTCAATTTTCTTCAGATAGTAATGGAAATTTCTCACATATGTACTTAAAACAGCCTCCTTCCTTATTTAAAGCTCTTACAAGCTGTTTCATTAAGCCAAGCTTGATATGGAGAGATGGCAGCACAACTTTAGAAGAACTCACATGGCTTTGGCGCACAACATTCTTACAATCGACTTCCAAATTTTGTCGAGGTGGCCAGTCTTTCATAGTCCAGTGATCAACTCGTGCCCTACTATCCCACAGGCAAAAAATGCATGGAAATTTGGTAAAACCAGATTGTTGACCCAGCAACATACAGTAGTAAAAACTTTGAAATCATCACGAACTTGCCAGTTGAGTTCCTATAGTCTAGTCGCAATAACAGCAGTTGCAAATTTGTGTATGATTTTTTTGAGGATCACTGAATAAGCAACGGGCACTGAACCAAAAATGTTTCCGTTATGAAGGAGGAAATCCTTTAAACTTCGCTTGGAAGCATTAATGAACAGTCTCCATTCACTTAGGTCATAGTTTGGAAGTCCAAGTTTTAGCATAAATTCTTTCACATTACTGCAATACACAAGATTATCATCTTCTGAGAAAAAGTATTTAAAACCTATTTCACGTTGTCAGTACCAATAGAATGATGTTTGTTTAATATTTTCTGGTCGCACAGGGATTTGGTACATTAGGCACAGGTAAAATGGCTGACCGAACAACTGAATACACGATTTGATTTTTATGTTTAGAATCGTACCCCTTCACATCACACGAACAGAAGTAGCAGTCATTACTATGGTTCGACTGCTCTCTCCAAACCATAGGTACTCCAATTGATCAAATGACGGAAGTTCTTCAGTGCATACTCTACATACTTTGTGTGGTGCCCAAGCTTTAATTTGGTCTCCAAGTTTGATTCCAAAATAGGCATGGTATGACTTTTTCATAAAATCTGTAATATTACACCTCTGCTTAGGCAATGTGTATATCCTACATAAGTTATATAACAAAAGTGGTCTGGATTATTTAGACATCCTCGATGCAACATGGTAAATACTTTCTTACTGAACTAAATACTTTCAACATTCTACTACACAATAAAGCTTCAAACTGATTTCGTTTCGTTTCCAGATGAAACGCAGACTAATGAAATGTGACAGAAACTAGACGAGTTGAGTTCAGTCTCTATCCAAGGAGTGGCTGACATTTCTGTCTTTCACAAATAAAAATAATGACAAGGCTGCACGTTATTTCGCCCTAACTTTCTTATGTGCTTGCACCCCCTATCTGCTAAGAAACATCCAGTGTCCTTGGTTTTCAATATAAACACCTTAAAAATATGTTGAATACATTTGGTTTTCATATCCTAACATACTAAACCTACATATGTTAAAGTATTACAGTTTAAATAATTACGCTATAAATTGCCGTAATATAATAAGAAAATTAAAATAACAAAAAAATGGTACGTGATAGGAACTTTTTGGCTTTGAATTTGATTTCAGCATGCTAAAAATACCCTAAAAACATTAAAACTTTGGAGGCAGGAATTTCATCGCAAACTAGTGTTATTCGTACCTATTGTTCCGGTCATCAGTCCGGATAATCAGGAATATATCTACACTGTAATAGGACATCTAAGTTACTTTAAGCATAGCCTTTGCTGTTATGTATTAATTGAACATTTAGACAAATGTTAACAATCTTCTACCTGCACAAAGTCAAGTATAAAATTATGAGAACAAAGTAACAGATTTATTTGTTTAAAGACAACTTATTTATTTTAAACAAGTACGCTGATTTTATCATTTAGACCAGTGGTCTCTAACCTTTTGTGTTCATTCTGGTCCCTGTTTTTTTATATTAATGTATGGAACATCATGTTTTCATATTCGCATTACCGGTATACCATAATAACTGTCTATTCTAAGCATTTTTTAAAGTTAAAATTAATCTTTGTTTGCGGACCGCCAAAATTAAAGCAAAGGTCCGCAGATTGAAACCACTGATTTAGACGAATATCAAATGTTTTCAAGAAACATAACGTGTGAAAATGTTTCCCGTAGAAATAAAAGTATTTGAAAACGACGTGCGTATTTATTAAAACAAAAATAGTCCATAATTATCTCGTTTCCACTGTTTATAAACTTCACCTAATAAGAAAAAGGTGAATTTCATTTTTATTTATAAACACAAAATAAAACAACTACTAAAATTGAAATGTGCTGTGATTATGCACATTAAATAAACACTTTTTAGTAAGATAAGTTCTCAATAATTGTTATAAATAATATAAATTAGGTGAAAACCTGGGTATTGTTAAACGAGTGTTACATGTTGTATCTATGGTAAAGGCTTCATGTGTCACGCTACTCCCGGTGGAGAGAATTAGATGATTATATAGATAGATGAAATGAGATAAACATGCTGGCTCACTAGCAAACTTCACACGAAACAACGAAGGAAGAATAGAGAATTAAAAATAAAATATTAATAGCACACTGAACTGTCTATCGAGAAGCTTCATCGTACAGTACGTCGTAATTTTATTGTTCACTAGATCGATCCGATCAATAATTATAATAAAACTTTATCACAAACTTGCACAGGAGCCTAATAAATGACTAGGCCTACAGACGGAATGACGACACTATTCGTACCTCTGTACAATGTAAATTTAACTGTAATGAGTAGTTATAAAATAAACATCAAACTTAATAAACAAAATAAACAGAAAACAAAATAGACAAACAAAGAAAATAAACAAGGAAATAAAACAAACAAAGAGAACAAAGAAATAAAGAAAACAAACACAACAATAAAACAAGGAAAAAACAAAACAAACATCAAACCAAACAAACAAAGCTAACAAAATAAATAAATAAATAAATAAATAAATAAATAAATAAATAAATAAATAAATAAATAAATAAATAAATGGATGAATTAAAATCTTACATGTGAAAAGATTGGAGCGGCATTTCTTTATCGTCGATATTTGGCTTTAATACTGTCATTGATGTCGATTTACCATATATTATCGATTAAATACATCCATTTTTTTTCTGAAATGTTTAACTGGAAAACGCTACTGGGAGAATTACGAGTTTCTTTCCTGATAGGGTATTATAAACTAGTGCTTAGTGTTTAGTTCCTGTACTTGACCATTTTGACTTAAAATTTAACAATTTGTGACCACCCAATACCGTACACCAGGTTTGCTCATTCTCTGACTCCCGATTACGTTCTGTAATCACAACATTCCAATGTAGAGCGTGCTGTTCCTCGTTCGAAGCTCGACGGATGACTGCGGAAGGCAGGTCAAATATAATACGTACTTAGTAAACGTACGAACAGTGCAGGACAATGACACAGTCAAAACCTTCTGTAAGAAAACGATCATTCTGTACAGTTTGTAAGGAAGACTATTTTTTTGAGCGTTGGGTGAAAACGTAAAGTGTTTACTATGTTATAAGGTACTGTCAGGAATACTACTGAGCAACATAAAACGACATTATAGGCTCTGCCACCCAGAACATGCCGAAGTAACAGGGAAGCTGTTTTCTGTAATATGTATTCATATGCCTACGTTATTATTATTATTATTATTATTATTATTATTATTATTACTGTTATTGTAGTAATTTTATTCCAGCAGAAATGTTTTGATAAAATAATTTTTCAGGGATGCAACGTGCACTACAGCTTCAAGAATTGAAAGGCCAAACATTGCAATTCAGAGTCTATGTTTAGCAGTAAGTTATGTAGTATGTTGGGAATTAGCTAAGGCACTAAAACCCTTCACGGATGGTGAACTTGTAAAGAGATGTATGGTGCCTGAACAAAATAAAGTTAATTATATCTCTGTAGCTTAGTGACTTTGAACGTATGGAGAGTGATATTAGTCTTTTTGTTGATCCTTTCATAGTAAATTTAGTACAGTCCGTGAGAATGCAGTTCCAGGACGAGTTAATTGATCTACAAAGTAACATAGAATTCAGAACTAAATGCCGGGAATATGACTTGACAAGCATATAATTATTAAAAAAATGAACAAAACGAAATATCCCAAGATGAGCTTATTCGCTGCCACTATGTTAGCTACCTTCGCCTCTACATATAATGTGTGCAAACAATTATTTTCGAGAATGAAGGTTGCTAAATCCAAACATAGATCTCGATTAACACATAAGAATCTTTTGAGGCACTTCGCAATGCAGTAAATTCGTTGGAAATAGATTTCCGATTACTCGCAGAAAAGAACGCGCGTGTTGAATAGACCGCAAAGTATATGGAAATAACATTATCTATGATATAATAATATCATAACTATATTAAATATTGTTTAATAAATAATGTAATAACTATTACAGTGAAATACTCTTTCCTTTTTCAAATTCAGTTTATTATCCGTATCTGTAAGAGTGTCAAGAACTATGCCACAGGCGGTGTTGCAATTTAGTTGCGGAGCCCAGTCCGTACACTGTATGTGTTATGCAGTGCAGCGGCATCATCCGTGTAATCGGAGCTTTTACAATTTTGAGCATACCTGCTGTACACGGTAGGCTGGACTTATCCTGCAATGTTCTCCATAAGAAAATGAGAAAAGCTGCACCGTGAACTTAGCTCGGGATATGGTTTAGTAGAGCATAGAGCCGGAAGGAAATACAGTATGTACCAGTTAAGGCTGGTTCACAATAAACCGGAAACGGAAACGACAACGAGAAAGAGAACGGAAATAATGTTAAAATAAATGTACTTAAATGTGAGCATTCACAATAGTTAATTGTGAATGCTCACATTTAAATACATTTATTTTAACAATATTTCCGTTCTCGTTCTCGTTGTCGTTTCCGTTCCCGGTTTATTGTGAACCAGTCTTTACTCCACAGTCAGTTAATGTGAATTAATACAAACAAATGAATGCGTACACTTTTTCCATGTAGACTTTGTTTCAGGTGTCTGTTATGTTACAGGTGAAAGTAATTTGCTGTACTTAGTAAAATTCAATTGTTCGAGCAGAAGGAACTGTTTATACCTGTGCTAAACATTTTAAGCAATTTTACACGATTCATGTGTTGTCAAGGTATGCTACGTTCAAATTGTTGTTTTTTTTTTTTTTTTTTTTTTTTTTTTTGCTACAGAACAAAAGTGTGGTATGTTGCGAACCACGTGGTGAGGAATTTGTTTCTTATGTTCTTATGTAAGGAAAAAATTTAATTCAGCAAAAACATTTTTTAAATTTTGAGGTTGCCGCGCACAAAGCTGTTGAAAATTGCTTTCCCGATTAAAAAGTAAAATGATGTACAAAACTGTACTTTTCATCTCTGCCGATCTCGGTGTAGAAAGATAGTGGAAACAGGACTGAAGAAATACTATCAGGTAGTGAAGAATCAGTAGAGCGGAGAAAAAGTCTCTCCGGCACCGAGACTCGAACCCGGGTTTCCAACTTTACTTGCTGGCGCTTTATCCATTAAGCCACACCAGATTCAAGTTCCGATGCCGTATTAAATCCCTCTCATTTTAAGTTCTACCTACTGTGTTTCCCTTTGTTGGCCTACCCTCGTGTACCGTGTCTCAATGAGAGGGATTCAATCCGGCATCGGAAATTGAATCCGTTGTGGCTTAGTGGATAAAGCGCCAGCACGTAAAGTTGGAAACCCGGGTTCAAGTCTCGGCGCCGGAGAGAATTTTTCTCCGTTCTACCGAATATTCACCATATAGAAAAACAGATTTACTGTACTAAAACTCTCTATGTACACCGTGATTCAAAATGAAAGAGCAGATTTCAATTTTGTATTACAGACAAACTATCAAAGATAGAAACACAATGCGCATGTCACTGGATAGAGGAAGGTTCAAAGTTTTATCCTATAGGCACTGTACACTCAACAAGAGCACCATATGTTGCGCGAGAAACATCTAGACGGTAGTCCAGTTCATTCCACACACTCATCAACTGGTTCCTGTTTATTGAATTGACAGCTTCAACAATTCGATTTCTCAGATCTTCAAGAGTAGCTGCCAAAGGTGGGACAAACACTGTGTATTTTATGTACCCCCACAGGGAGTAAGGTCTGGTGACCTGGGAGGCCAAAAACAATGAACAAGATCTTGTTGTCCACCTCTTCCAATCCAACGTTGTGGAATGGTGTTGTTCAGATAACGCCGCACTTTAAGGTGAAAATGAAATAATTGGAATCATCATGAAGTTGAGGAAACAACCACTTTTACAGCATGCCCAGGTATGACATTCCTGTCACAGTTTGCTCCGCAAAAAAAAGAAAGGTCCATAAACTTTAACAGAAATGGCACAAAACACATTCATTTTCGGTGAGTCTCTTTCATGTTCGACGACTACGCCGGATTTTCTGTCCCCAAAATTGGAACACTATGGCGATTACCTTTATCTGAGACATCTCGCGAATTCCAACACACAAAATTATTTTTTCTGTGGTGTAGTAGCCATGTTGCTATAAACAAACAACAGCGCAGTGACATGCGCAATGTGTTTTTATCTTTGATAATTTGTCTGTGATACAAAATTGAAATCTCCTCTTTCATTTTGAATCACGGTGTACTTTGGTACATCATAGTAATACGTACTATCAGGTAGGCCTAGACAATCAGATATGGGAAAATGCTGCTCATTTTTTGAGTTTGACATATTTATCTCCAGAAGAAATTTCCGATGTATTCATAGAATCCATAACATTGCTTCTAATATCTACCGAGCTAAAGTATTTTTTATATTATGCACTTGAAAATTATTAAAGTGGTGATGATTACCACCAATCGTTTCGGTACGACCTCCAATAAAAAGTATCCCCGTAACTACTAATGCTATCGAATCGTTTCATCGGCACTTCAAAAGGTAATTTTACTTCCCTCATCCGTCGGTACACATTTTAACACAGGTGCTGAACGAGCGACAGAATAAAACTTGCATTTTAATGCGTTCTCTCTAAGACGAAAACAAAGTAAAATATGTCAACTAAATCAATATTGTAGCTTTTAAAAACTGGAACGATTATCTTTCGGCGAAGAGAAATATATTACGTAGTATTAAAGTAATGGGACACATATTTAATAAAGCAAAAACAAAATAACATTTCTTTGTGCTCTTGACAAGACAGCAAACCTCTCATCTAAACGTGCCGACAAAATTGCGATGAACATGTGACAACATGTCACGAAAGCAAACAGCCGAAAATGGAGGATCGACATTGACATTATATTATCTTCAATCAGAAAAGGTAGGCAAGCTAAGCATTTCTGTGCTTATTACTATTTGTTCAAAAGACACCCGAAATTTTTCCCAAACGATAAGTGCTAATTTGCTATAAAATAACGCTCGAGGACTCAGAAGTAATTTTACCGAATAGATCAAAGAAAATAGCAGAACAGATACAGATAAAGTGATGGTATACAATCACTCTTTCGGCATCAGTGACGCTCAAGGTACATAAGTATTCCTATGTAACTTTGGTCCCAATATAATGTAGATTTTGCAGTACTACAGCTATCTTTCATTTACTTTTTTTCCAACACGGAGGAGAGGCCTAAAAATTTACACCGCAGCCCGAAAAGTATTGTGTTTACCATTCCTGTCGTAGGAATGATTGTCAAAGTCCGTAGGACTGCATTCATACAAATATCCTGATTCACTACTCGATTAAGCTTACATAACATTCAGTTCTGTCCAAGTTTAGCGTTTCTGCGTTCTAATGACAATTCTGCAACCTTCTTAGATCGATGTAAGATAACGGCACTACATCCTACTGCATCCTCTGTTAACTTGAAACTGTTGGATAGTGATAAATGTAGTTGAAATTAATGATAGAGAAATTAGTCCCAAGTTATCATAAAAAAGGAACCATCATCGGAAGCCTCCCCTGTCCCCGCGGCAGCGAAACATGAGTGCAGCGGGCGGTAGGGGAGGCTGAGATGACGTCACAGAGCATCGACTTCGTGATCACTGGATTAGATAAATAGAAAACTCAATGACCCCATCGGGAATCGAGTAATGAGCTTCCCGCTTGCAGGGCAACAACAAAACCGCGGTGCTACCGAACACTAGTTTTAGTTTATACAGACTAAGATGTTTTCTTACAATTCTCGAACTTCTGGTATAACTCATTTGAAGATACCTGGACACCTGATATACTACTAATTTCATAATAATGATTATTTCTACTTATTTCATTACTTGTCTTAAGCACCTCAGTAGCAGTTATATTATTCATACCTTAGGTCTTCCAGATTTCTTCTTATTAGTAACAGAACCAGTTTCCTCAAACCTCTTGCTTATATCCCCGTAATTGCTAATGGAACATGGGCCTTCTCTTAAATTGTTAAGTGTTCTAATATGTTTTAGACCTTGAGACAGATTGATAAGCCACACACAAACTATGGAACATTCATCTATTTAGTGATTAACTGATCGCAGACATCTCTTGTTTTGCACTGATGTATCAACATTCGGCAGGATTGTTAGTGCATAGACGAAGAGGAAGGACAAGATTACAATCATTTTACTTCGAGCGTGCAGCTGATATAGGCTACACTGCTTCATTTAAAAATACTGTCATACGAACTGCAAAATTTTTGCATTTCTATTGCAAATAACTAGTATATAAATCTCGGCCATTTTTCTCTAATGTCTTATGAAATTGTTTGCAACAAATGGTTTAACAATTTTATCATTTATGAAATTAAAAAATTCCAAATAAAAACAAAATTCCATAAAATAAGCAACACAACAACAATTTACATCAGGCCTGCACAAGGTTTGCGCTCTCCGGGCCGGCTCACAGCTCATGAGCGGAATGCAGATATTAGCTGCGCTCTGTATAAGGGTGGACTGGAAGAAGGGGTGATCTCGTACAAAATGTACACAAAAGGTGTTCATGAAATGAATTCCCGTTCAGTGTTAAAAAACTATCTTGGACTATTATTAATTAATAAAAAAATATTTATTTTACAGAAATAATAGAGATTCTATAGCTACTTAAATGTACAATATCATTTTGTTATATTTTTATTTATGAGTACATCAAAACGAGGTTTTATGCTGTTGGCAGCTGAAAGGGACAGTAATGATCGTAATGAAGCACCAGTTACAGATGTTCGATGTCTGCCTTTATTAAAGTTTATAATAGAAAACAGTTGCTCACAAATATAAATGTTTAGTCAAACATAGCAATCATTTTCACAGCCAGCTTGTGTAGTCGTGGATATTATTGCTGAGGTTTAGTCTTGTAATATCAACCAGCCTAGTAGTATTATTCAAACGGTATTTAGCCCTTAGGTCACATTGAAGATCAAACAGTTCAAGCTGTAAATCGTTGAATGTTAAATGTTATGTTTTATTTAACGACGCTCGCAACTGCCGAGGTGATATCAGCGTCGCCCGCGTGCCGGAATTTTGAGCTTGTCGCATTTAAGCACACTTAAATGTTAACTTATGTATGACACTGTAAATTGAACGACACTGTTTCAACTGGTATTGAAGGAATTTATTATGATAACTTTAAACTTCTTTTCAATTAAGACAAGATCTTGGAAACTAGAATTCAATTCATTTTGAATTTCAATTAATATTTGCACATAATCGTTTAACATGGCTTCATCACAAGCAGTTTCTATCGTTCGAAAGTGAGCCATATTACCTTCCCGAAACTGACTTACGAAAAGTGTAAGTTTACGACGGAAATCCCGTAATTTATTCAACATATCAACACTGAGCTCGCCTTTTCCCTGAAGGGAGATATTTAAATTGTTGAAGATTAATAAATTCTAACGTACCCTACATCATGTAATAATGCAACTTTCAACTCCTGAACCTTTCTACTGCGATCTTCACCAACAAAACCATCGTATCTGTATGTGTGGACTAGTAATGACGCATTGTATTATGTCTTCCTCTTTCTTTCAAACTTTTGTGGCAGATAAGTATTGACTCCAGCTGCTGTGAAAAAATAAGCATATTCCCATGCAATATTGAAAGAATTTGCCTGATGATCACTTTTCCGTCTTTTAGATTCCTCCATTATGTAGCCGTAGATAGGAAAAGTGAAATAGCTACTGATAATACACTCTAGACCAGATAGCTGCGTGGACCATTCTCCAGCTATAGCAGGAACACGTCATTCCGACGTAACTTTCCGGCGAGCTGTTTGGACGGCTCTCCCGCTTCGAAGGAGCGGCCGCGCTCAACGAGCGCCGTTTGTGCACGCCTGATTTACATAATTACGTACCTGTAAGTCTGTTTTTCCCATAATCTTTACCATGGACAGCATTGAAATGACGTATTATAATATAATGCCGTATATAACGAAATTGAACGGAACCTAATAGGCACTTAGCTTTGTTATCTTTTTCAACAACAAAATAACCATATTCCCATTCCTCACTGAAACTGTATCTTGGTACTGTAGACAGTGTCATTTTCAAATGTTCTGTAAACTGCTCGCCACTGAATGTTTACGTTCTGAAGGTAAATACTGACTAAACAGAATGAAAATAGAGTCGCGGACAGGAGGTAGAAGAAGTAGGGAGGGTAATGTTTGCGCTCTAGGAAGCGCATGTTTGGCATCCCTGTATTAGTAGGCAAGGACAGAACGATATAAGTTGTACTGGAAAGAAGATCGAGAAAAGAATAAGTAGACTGTAAAATTTAGAATAAGTGAAATTGAAGATATTAGGTTAGAATGAAGGATAGAACAGAAGAAATAGTTGAGACAGAAAAAATAGAATATAGTTAGCAGTTAAGGGAGGATAGAAAGAGGTAAACAGTATTGTGGCAAAGTAGAGGGAAATTGAGAGTATTGGGAATAGTTATCAGTTAGTCATTATGCAAAAGCTTTTAACACCGTGTACTCAAACAAACGGAAAATAATATTTACGGCAAAATGAATCTCCCACGACCGCCATGAAACTCAGATGAGTAGATATAATTAATTTACAATATAATAAAGTTTCAATAGACCGTCTGTGCTTATCTTATTATATAAAGTATTTTACTAGTTAGTTACATGAAAGTTTTCGGCACTTGTGTGTGCCATCATCAGATGTTTGAATGATACTGCATGTTAACCCTGCCAAATGGATACATGTGATATCGCCATGATCATTATGTATGCACAAAACATGTAATATATACCCTTTTTCAGTTAAATAGTAACATAAAATGCGAATAAAAACGAATAAAAACACTTAGCCTATACACAGTTAATTAAAATCAGATGATTAAAAACAGTTATTTAAAACAATGTTCATTTGCTGCTATAATGTCCATCGTTGTCTGATATACATTGTGATTAAGTTAATACTTGTTGTTGTGAATATTTCATATGGAATAACCAGTTTTTAAGTATCACCACGTTACTTAGTTGCACTATGATATTAAAATGTGTAGTCGACCTGGTTGGCGAGTTGGTATAGCGCTGGCCTTCTATGTCCACGGTTGCGGGTTCGATCCCGGGCCAGGTCGATGGCATTTAAGTGTACTTAAATGCGACAGGCTCATGTCAGTAGATTTACTGGCATGCAAAAGAACTCCTGCGGGACAAAATTCCGGCACATCCGGCGACGCTGATATAACCTCTGCAGTTGCGAGTGTCGTTAAATAAAACATATCATTTAAAATGTGTAGAAAATTAAGCCATGAAATTCATTTTCTTAATGGGTAATGTTCAATTATTGTCCGATGTTAATCACATACACATAATGAAGCACTTAGAGAGATAAAACATGGCGTGCAAGACACTTGCATAATATAAGTTACTGCGTTTAGTTGTTATAATGTCTGATGTTGATTTCTTTACCTGGCAATATTTAGATATTACAATTCCTTAAGAATGCTGGGTTGTCACTTTCCGATTTTCAGCCTAGCCTTGCATACTGCGAACATAAAAGTTGAGCTATTAGAATATGTTGTTAACGGATGGTCAAATATAAATGATAAGTTCATGTAACTAGCTACTAAAATACTTTATATAATAAGATAAGCACAGACGGTCTATTGAAACTTTATTATATTGTAACTTGCTTATCGGAAAACTTATAATAAGATGAAATAATTCATTTAATTTTTATTACATTTGAAGTGTAAATTTTCTTTTGTCATACTGCATTGTGTAAAAAAACAATAGTACTGGAATAGGAATTAACCTATCCGAGTGCGAGGCACTCTGTTGTGACGTCACAGCTGCTAATGTCTGTATCTGTATAGCTTCACGATGGCCGAGGTTTGCACACACCTAAAATTGAAGTTATATGCCCTATATCACGCTTTAAAGTTTGAAGCGACTTTTGAATATCTTATAGCCCATGTATTTCATTTTTCTCATCATATACTTTAAGCTAAAATGTGATAAAGCACAATAATCTATGCAAATCTAGTCTTTCAGGTAAGGATCCCTGTAAAGCAGATTTGAATAATTTCAAGGGAAAAATTGTTCCGGGGCCGGGTATCGATCCCGGGACCTCTGGTTGAACGTACCAGCGCTCTTACCAACTGAGATACCCGGGAACTCCTAAATTCTTCCGGAGCAGGGTATCGATCCCGGGACCTCTGGTTGAACGTACCAGCTCTCTTACCGGGAACTCCACCCGACACCATCTCAACTTTTTCCTTTATATCCACACAACTCGCGTGGGCTGACGAAACGCCAGAGACCCACATCGAGTGCACACAATCTCTGTGTGACTTGGAATTGTGGTTTTCTGTTAACGTACACAGTAACGTATATATTATGCAAATCTAGTCTTTCAGGAGTTCCCGGGTAGCTCAGTTGGTAAGAGCGCTGGTACGTTCAACCAGAGGTCCCGGGATCGATACCCGGCCCCGGAACAATTTTTCCCTTGAAATTATTCACAATAATCTATTCCGGACACTGTTGCCAACATATCGCTCTACAATCTCGCTAACTTTTCAACAAAAATTAGCCAAATCTCTCTAAAATTTGTTAAAAAATCTCCAGAAATTTGGCTAAAAATTAATAATAAATATCACTAAACAAAAATAAGAGAAACATGCATATGCGGAGAAAAATACAATTTCCTCGTCGTCACCCTCTTCTGCGGAGTATGTTTGTATTGTTGACGGCTGTTATGTTGAGCTGGAAGGTGTGGGAACAGCTGATTGTGAATCACTGCACTTGATCCAATCATTGACACTACACTTTCTGGCAAATAGTAAGTGTGGAAATTTTCACTCAAGAGTTTCACCACAAATGTTTTTGTGAAATCTAACACTTTTTAAATCTTATATATTAAAATATATTAAAATCAGCAAAAAACTGCAGTCTCATTTGCTTCACACGAACTGTCGGCACAAAATTCCAAAACTCAACTGCCTCGGTTCGGTTCGGAGTGGAAAATCTTCGCGTTACGGGAAAGAACCAAGAATTAGTTGGAGCTCGCGACTCGTCACGTGACAATCAAAGTTGCCACCGTTTATCGGTGTTGGAGCAGTAGCATTGAGAGAGAGACCTAACCCGTGAGAATCACTGAATCAGCATCTTTTACCCCTGTTCACAAATATATGAAATCAGGGCTTCTGCGTATGAATCATTAGATGACTCAGTCATGCACCCATGCCTCTTCTAAAACTAAGTGCACGAGTTCAGTTGAATGTTTTAACTTAAAAGAAAGGAAAAAGTGGAAGAATATAAAAATCAGCAGAAAAGTCGCTAATCGTATTTTACAAAATTTGTCGCCGAGATTGATTCAAAATTCCCTAGATTTAGCGACTTATCGCTAAATATGGCAACATTGGCAACACTGATTCCGGATTGAGACTGTTGTACCTTCCTTCATTGCCATTAAAGTCAACATTTTTCTAAAAAGCTACGCAACTCATTGTAACACACTCAAATAGAGGTGGGGAAAAAATAACGTAACAGTTATTTTGGAACCGTTCCATGTTTGGAACTGTTCCAAAAAGTAACAGCACCTTGGAACACCATGTTCCAAAATAACAGTGTTGCTCTGAGTTAGTACGAAATACTTGCGGTTACAAATACTCGTTCCACTTTGGAACTACATTATGACAACGCCTGTTCCACAGAACAGAACATGTTTGGTACTATTGAAAGCAGTGACGCCAACTTTTGGAAAACTGTGGGTGGGCTCAAACATTTGACGAGAAATCTCAGAACACGATTCCACGAGCCCATATAAGTTGGCGCCACTGTTTGAAAGCAGAATTGGGAATCCTTTCGTCGTACTGAAATGTTGGAAACTAAAGTAAAAGATAAATAGTAAAGATACGGAGATAGTCTTTAAAAAATGTACAAATTATCTTGGAACTGATGTTAATTGAGTATAGGATTCTATCAAATAACATAATGCTTGTATTATAGTAACTACATTGTGAATTTTATCAAGGGAGATGAAAATATTTAGTTTATGTTTTATTTCCAAATATTTTACAGTTTTAGTTTCATTACCAATTCTTGAAATTAAACTAAAGTCTGTTGAAACATGACTGTATTATTGAAGTTCTTTTGTTTAAAAAAAAGCATAACGGTAAATTTTCATATTTCATTACAATGAGATTATTATTCTTCATGACAGAACATTATTAATATGAATTTTAGCACGGCCGAAATGATTATAGCTTTTATTTACGCATCTTTGGAGAAATTGATCACTACTGTGACCTTCAGCTAAGCAGAAGAGGAAGAATAGGTTATGTTCTATTTACCACTGGGATCTATTTCCATTTCGTGACCAATTTACAAGTAATTTAAAATTACATTACATTTCCTGCTTCGAACAAACCTGATCTACGAATTCAATTTAGCATTAGAAAAGATTTCATTTCCAGGAATTCACATCTCGATTCATTATGACATCGTACTGCATACCAGTAGTACGTACATGTTCCTAAATACCACTGTTACATTACGTACTAGTAGTACGTGGCTCTTCCACTGTTACATTAAATACTCCTGTTATACAAAATACTTGCTGTTACAAAAAATAACTTGCTGTTACAAAAAATACTCGATGTTATGGAACTACATTATGAGTTATGACTATAAAATAACGTAACGGCCTGTTCCAAACCATCACTGTTACATTACATACTAGTAGTACTGTACCTGTTATACAAAATACTTGCTGTTACATGTTACAATATACTCGAGGTTATGGAACACGGCCGACGTGATGCTCCCTTCGCTTTCAAAGGTGCAGCGAAGCTAGCATCAAGTCGGCCGTGTATGGAACTGCATTATGACAACCGTTGCTGCAGTGTTGTCAATTTAGTGACTTTGTCACTAGATCTGGCTACTTTTAACAATTTTCAGGGACAAAATCAATACTAACTTTTAATCCTGAACTGGCCTCGTGCATAAATATAACGTAACTGGTTTCGTGGTGTCAATACTGTCAGTATGACTTCTGGACTTTCTCATGGCCCTCGACTTATACTTTTGCCTTTTTTACACAAATGTTTGCATAAACTACTTTGACTAAAGGGTTTTAAAATAAATAAATTTTGTAAAAACACTGGAGGAGAGGGATTCGAACCGGTGCTGGGAAGCTAACTTCGGCGTAGGCTATATACAGTAATATATGGTGGTACTGTTATTTGGAACCTAGTATTTTCGTGGAACTGGAACAGTTGGAACTGTTACGAGAAAATAATAACTTTCCCCATCTCTACACTCAAACATCCGCAAGTTCTGTGAATTATTATTGTCTTTACCGCGCTCTTTCTTAAAGAGAAAAACTGAAAGAACGCTTGCGACTTGTGGAATAACTTGTACGTGCTTGAATTGAGTTGGCAGTGCAAAGTAGGCTACATTGTGTTAGTTACCATAATAATAATTATTGTCACCAACAGAGTTTCTGCAATATACAATAATCAAATGCATTAAATGACTTCTTCCACGAGATACTAGACTTCTAAAGCACACGAATTTATACGGAACCAAATTTCTACGTGTCAACAAAGAGCTGGAGGACATTACAATTCACACATTTCTGTCTTCAGAACTGGAAATAGTAAAACCAGAAGAACTCCCACATAATTGAACCCTTAACGTGAAATACCGGTCAGCCAGGCGGTATGGTATTTTGTTTCTTGAATATTTGCAACCAGGGTTGCCAGATTGGGCAATATTTCGCCGTTTGGGCTACATAAACAGAGATTTTGCGACTTATTTTTTAAGAACTGCGATTAACGCTATTTGGGCGACTTTTGCCCGGAATTTTGCGAAATTTGAGCGACAGAGGAAAAATCACTTAATCGATTATTAATTTTATTTTACTGAGTAGTCCATTGCCGATACATCCCTAATACAATCCCATGACTGACATGAAATATTAGACTTATCATTGTTGACACGACAGAACTTGTTTTTTTAATCCAAGAAAACTTTATTATAGTTCTTTATGTTTATTCTCAATATTACAGTTGAGCGCCGGAACTTGTCACCGATCTTTGACAGTTGTTTAAACAAACGTATCGCTCTTTCTTCCTCGCCCCAGGAAGTAGGCCTACTGCGCTATTTTTTCTTAATCAGAGGACCAATAAACTGATCGATACTGAAACTAATAGATGAAGCGATGTAGAGAATTTTCTAACAACGTGAAAAATAGCAATCTAACCCTAGTTTCTATTCCAGCTCCCTAAACATTTATTTAATTCTTTAAAAGGTGTTAATATTAAGATTGGTTTAATTAGTAGGGGGATACAGTAACTTGTGTTGTGTAAAATTGGAGAAGTGCGGAAAATTTGAGAAGATCGGCACAAAAACCAATGCAAAGCGTATGTCATAAATACTAAATTTATAGAATCTGTTACATAAATATGATATAAAGTAACGATATTACATTATTATAAAAACTCATACATTTTAAACTAGAAAATTGGCGACATTGGGCTACACTAGCACCACGATTTGGCGACTTTAGGTAAAATCAATCTGGCAACCCTGTTTGTAACACTGCTTAGTATAATATGTTATCCTTTGAGCCATATTTTCTTTATAGTCGTTCATTCAGTGTGCTGTGTTGTGGTTATAATCTGAATCCGTTAAATGCATTGTTGTCGCTGTTTCTTATTAAAGTATGTAATTGAATAATTTCAAGGAAAAATTGTTCCGGCGCCGGGTATCGATCCCGGCACCCTTTGCTTAGCGCGGGAACGCTATACCGACTGAGCTACCCCAGGAACTATATACGACACCGTCACAATTTTTCCTTTGTATCCACACAACTCAATGAGCTGACAAGACGCCAGAACTCAACTACGTGTGCACACAAATGCTGTGTGATTTGTGGCTTTCTGTTAACGTACCTCCAGTAACAAATGTATTATGCAAATCTGGCTTTCAGGTAGTAGCTCCCTGTAAAGCAGGTTTGAATAATTTCAAGGAACAATTTTTCCTTGAAATTATTCAAACTGCTTTACAGGGAGCTACTACCTGAAAGCCAGATTTGCATAAAGTATATGTAATTATTTGCCGGTCTCACAAGCCGGTATATCTTATTACGCAGTAGTTTGTCAACTCAAATATTGTTGTAAGTATGTTTAGTGTTTAATTTATTTTCGGTAATTACTTTTTATTATGTCTCACAGTTATTGCAAAAAATATCCCACCATTGAGTTATGCTTACTGATCCTAATTTTCGGAAAATAATGCAGCAATGGCTAGAAGATAAAGACGAAATTGATGATGAAAATGAAGTATGTGAATGTCCACATTTCGATGATTTTGACCAAACCCTGATTTTATCATCCCTTGTGCTAATCAGACTGAAACGTGATCAGAGTCAAATGAGTTGTTAGAAAGAGACTTACAAATATCTAATGAAGCTGGCAGATGAGAATAGAAATGAAACAACCCCGCCTAGTTCTTCTAATACTTCTCCAACAAATGACGTATATCTTGAAGAAAACAAGATTGTATGGCACAGCCAAAACCAACGAAAAACCAGAAAAACGCCTTCACAGAATATTATTCGAGGTCTACCTGGTATTACCACAGTATAGTATATTATACAGTCACGAATCTCAATACGTAGTAAATATGCATCCATAGATAGTTGCTAACCACTAGGATCGCTACTATCGCCTAATTACAGACAATGCAAAATAGTACAGGCACAATCTATTGTTCCTAGTACCCTCAACAACTCAAGCTTCGTGACTGTATATACTAGACTGTGGTATTACCACATCCGCTGAAGACTTTGATAGTGCGACTGCTCCTGTAGACATCTGTAACCTACTTCTGGTTAATTGTTAAAAATAAATTATCTTGAATGAAATATTTTTAATTATATTTATTGTAAAATATGTGTCCATTGATAAATATATATATTTTCTTGAATTAAATATGCATAAATTACTCATGGAAACGATAATGAAATATGCCCGGTCTCCTAGACCGATCTTTCTGTAAATGTGATTTTATTTTATCTTTCGGGTTAAGGACTGAAATTCCAGACTTTCAAAAGTCAGGAATTGACCTATATAAATTAATGAAGCAAGAAGAATTTTTTAATTTGCATAATTTCAGTGGACGTGTGAGGACAAAGTTTTCATGAACGTACACTTAGCCGCAAAAAGAATGGGCCGACTCTTGGTCGATAGAAATGCTAAGTTCTATCGCGCGGTTCACTCGTGTAAACGTAACCCAGTGCAAGGCATTGCTGTGGTGTCTCTTCATTGAAAGTCGTCCTTACTGTCATCGTTTATCATCCACAACTCATTCATGTTTTTTTAAAATAGTTAGTCACCGGTCGGTGCGGTACTTCGGTGCTATTTATTCAGTACATAAGAGAATACAATTTTACATTAGAGAATTTAGCTGGCTACATGGGATCATTGAATTGAACCCGAGGCCAAGAAAGAGAACGAAGAAGAAGAAGAAAGTCGTCCGTCTATAATGTAATAAACCTTACGAGCAGTGTGTGACCCAGTGGTAAGAAGTCTGACATCCGTGCCAGAGGTTGTGAGTTTGCCTCCTAGTACGGTAAAATTATAATTTTTTTAAATTTTAACTTTTACTTAATTTATTAGTTTAAATGTGAAATGGCATTTGTTAACAAACTTCGTTATGCCTGCCTTGTAAAAATATTATTGCCCATCACCTGTGGGCTATTAATAAGTGAGACCTGGTCTGTACAAACAAAAATACTTGTTTCACATCCTAAAAAAACGAACGCATATCAAACAGAAATAAATAATTAAATTAACAAAAACAAAGAATTTGTTAATATATTAACAAAAGAAGGCTGTGGTGGGGACTAGCATCTCGTCCACAAACCACCTGCGTCAACATCTGCCCTCATTCTGCGCGGCATGGAGTCCACAAGATTATGGAACAGGTCTAAATTCTTGGCCATTTCTCCCTTGCATCTAGAACTCTGTCCCACAATTCCTCAGGTGTCCGAACGGGTGGTTGTTCTGCCCAATTAGAGCGTAGGATCCTTTTGACTGCAGCCCACAAATTTTGAAACGGATTCATATCTGGTGAATTTGGAGGCCAGTCGACTGGGTCGACATCACGCCTCCTCGTAAACCATCTTTGAATCCGGTTGGCGGTGTGTATCGGATGATTATCCTGCTGGAAGAAAAGTGTTCCTTCTGGATATCGTTTTCGGGCGGAAGGGATCATTACATTTGCCAAAGTGTGTTCGTAGACTTCTGCCGTAAACAGACCGTGGATGCGTTCCAGAAGTCCTGCCCCATCGTATGACATCCACCCCCAACACGCGAAGCGTATCGGTGGTCATTCATACAATAAACTAGGGCAGTACTATCATTGCTATTGGAGACAATTACCTCGTCGGAGAAAATGACATTTCTCCAATCAAAGTCCTGTCGGAGAGTAGCATACACAGAATGTAACTGGAAACAATTACCTCGTCGGAGAAAATGACATTTCTCCAATCGAAGTCCTGTCGGAGAGTAGGATACGCAGAATAACCTATGCGAACCAGGGCAATGAGTTATTGTTTCTGTGCCATCTTCAAGCGTAATGACGAGACAGAACGTTATATTAACAGATAGCAGTATTGCTTGAAAGAGAGAGGGAGGTTTATTATTATTAGAGCTTGGGCATATTCTAAGATATATCGCCACATAATTATAGCTTTGCGAGACACATATGATGGAAAATTTGTAATAAAAAAAAAAGAAGATTGGGGGAGATTCGAACCTTGAGCTAGTATGCCAATGCCGTAACAACTTACGCTACTGCAACTGTTTACGTCAGTTCGGCATAATAATTGTTTTCCTGTTCATATTCGCTCCGGTCGATTTTGCATTTATCAATTTTATTATTATTTCACTCTTCAAGGGCCCTGATGTATCTGCCATTCGATTTTATTACATATTTTAGCCTCTTGAATAAAATACAGCAAATTTAAATGGTTTAATTATGTGTTACCTAGTGAACTATGGCTTTGACGAGACGAGCATGCGCAATGTTATGTCTCTGGAACTTAGAAATTGTCGGCCGGCCCATTCTTTTTGTCGCTAAGTATACATTTATTAATTGACCAAAATATTTCTACAACAGTTCAGAATGAAATGAGAGTCTGCAAGCAGGTCACACTATTCTTATTATAGATAGTGTTTACGTTTGCCTGATATCCTTCGTTAAATATATTTATACTCTTGTATAAATCTCTGATGTTTTTACTCTTACTTTTGTTTCTACCTCATTCAGTTTTTCCTTCAAGTAATCCCTCTTTTTTTTCCAAAATGTACGACTTGCTTTCCGTCTTTCATTGAAATAATTATCTTTATTCACTAGGACTGAATCCTGTAAGAATTTAAATTTTGCCTGTTTTCTTCTTTCTACTACCGTGGAACATTTTTCATCAAATCACGGTTTCTTTTTTTCAGTTTCACAATAGCCTATGCTCTACTCAGCTGCAATTTTAGATATTATCTCTGATATTTTCCCACTCGCTATTAATATCTAACTGCTTCTCAACTTCGTCGGAACTTACTAAAGCAACAAACCTATTTGAAATTTCGACCTGATAATGTAACTTAGTTTCCTCGACTTTTAATTTCGGAATATTGAATCTTCTAATATTAACTCGTTGCTCTGCTTGCTTGGCTACTGATAGTCTTTCTCTTAATTTTCCAATTACCAAATAATGGTCAGAATTACAGTCTGCCCCCCTGAAGGTTCGAATGTCTACTACAGGGACATCATTTTATTTTTACTAACATTTTTAATATTAACCTGGCTATACCTTTAGAGAACCGGAAACACAGTTTGCTATCCCCTTTCACGACTGTAGTTCGATGATACTGGCGTAAAACACAAACAAATCACTCTACTAGGTATAGGAGGGGAAAAAAGTAGTTCATCCATTTATGTAAACTAGGAAATATCGCGATTTTGAGTTCGATAATTTTCATTAGGTTTTTGTTTAATCAAAATACAGTACTGTATTAACAATAAGTGTTTTTACTCATGAACTGAGCTATCCACGCGAACGTATTCATTATGCAGTGTATATTATACTGTCTACAGCACATTAGCGTACAATATAGAGAAAGAAGTTAAATTAAAAAATAATCATAATATGAATACTTAAACACATTTTTGAAAATGGTGGCCGTTCATTTCGATACAGGCTTCAATTCTTTTGTGCATATTATCGTACTATAGACTATTGCATCTAATTCCAATTGCCAGTTTCGTCCTTCGTACTAGTAACTTATGTTGAAATAAGTTAATTCTGTACCTACTCTATAAAAGAGTACCTTACGTACTGTAAATTCAATCTCCACTTCTGCCCGACCCGCACAGATAAAATTACTCAGACATGCTATCTACTGTCCGTCCAAGTGGTTATGACGCAGGATCGTAGAAAGAGGGGAAATCACGTGAAAGTTAATTACTTAACGAGGCCCTTTTATTTAAGTTATTTTAAACAGTTGTATAATATTATGTAAACGTCCGATTCCTAACAGAAATTGTTTTCAGAAAAGAGCTAAGACAGCCCAGCTTTTGCAGAGGCGGGAGCAGAAGCAGGTGGGGGAAACCGGGATGCGACGTAGGTAAACAGACAGTACCTGTGCGAAAATATGATTCAATATTGAAAGCTCTTTCGTCACTGGAAAAACGCGAACATATTTCTAGAACATACTATACTCACTAACTCAATGCTGTTTAATATATGCGGCCTTGGTTCTGTGTGGAGGACAGTTGGAACTTCATTAGTAGAAGGGGTGGGAGTGAAGTACATTAAAAAACTCGGGTACAATAAAAATTGAAGTAAAAATAAAATGATGTCCCTGTATATTAATATGTCTTCGTTTATCTACCAAGATGTAATCTATTTGGTTGTGTGTCAATCCATCTGGAGAAGTCCAAGTATATTTATATATATCCTTATGCAGGAATATTGTACTGTACACACTGCAATTTTTTGATGTGGCAAAGTTGACTAGCCTAACTCCATTATAATTACTAGTTATGTGTAAGCTCTCTTTTCCACTAGGCCTAGTCGGTTTGAATTATCATCATCAGAGATAAAATGGGAGTTCGAAATGAGGTAGTAGAACAAGCGGACAGATTCAGACGCTTGGGATGTACTGTAAGTACAGTAGTAACATGAGCTGCTGCCAGTAAGTCAAATGAAGCTTTTAAAGCAGAAAGGAGCATCTTCTGCGGACATCTGGAAAAAGAAGTAAGGAAGAGACTTTTGAAGTGTTTTGTGTGGAGTGTGACATTATATAAGACACAAATATGGACATTTCGACGAAGTAAAGAGGGAGGATTTGAAACGTGAATGTGGAGAAGAATAGAGGGTGTGAAATGGACAGATGACAAAATAAGAAAAAATCTGTATCAGAAAAAAGTGGGTGAAGGAAGAATAATGCTGAAACTGATCAGGAAGTGGAAAAGAAACTGGGTGAGACACTGACTAAGAAAGAAACTGCCTACTGAAGGATGCACTGAAAAGAATTTATTGTGAATGGGGAAAAAAATTTCGTGACAGAAGAAGGTATCAGGTGATAGACAACATTAAGGATATGCGGAGATGAAGAGGAAGGCGGAAAAGAGGAAAGATTGGAGAATGCTTGGTTTGCAGTGAAGGACCTGCCCTTAACAAGCTAATAAGGATAACTGGAATAACGTGACCAAACGTACCGAAATATTGTTTTGTCAACAAAAATTCGATTTGAATCCGCTGTAACAATCAAGTGTTCGGTTTAAAAAGCCGATGTTTTAGTAACTGAGGAGCAAACTTTCAAAACCTGTCATGTCCACTTTCAGAAAATACACTTCAGATGCCAAAAACTCTACAATGAACAAAATATGTTCTGTGGTGAAATAATAAAGATAATTTTTGTTGCTATAGATTCTTATAAAATTTCACCACAGAAAAAAAAAAACTCGTTTATTACAGAAAAACATATTAGTAGCATATTCTGAAAATGGACATGTCAGATTTTGAAAGTTTGCTCCTCAATTATCTAATGGGTTGAGACGTTTTATAACAAGAAATATAATGCTGGATTAACTATAATGTAATTTGTTTGTGCAGCCTTGTCTTTCTGAACATCTGAATGATTAATATTGACCACTTTTCATATTCATATATTCGTGACTTCAATTATACAAAATTAATGTAATGAATAGGAAAACAAATGTTAAATCAATAGTAATTTAGTAATTGTGAAGCGTTTGTGCGTTTTAATTTATTTTCCCGAAACAGTCAACTTTTAATGGGTTTTCTACTTAAAGTTTTAAAGTGACATTATATGCTTTTTCGTCGACCTGGCTGGCGAGTTGGTATAGCGCTGGCCTTCTATGCTCAAGGTTGCGGGCTCGATCCCGGGCCAGGTCGATGGCATTTAAGTGTGCTTAAATGTGACATGCTCATGTCAGTAGATTTACTGGCATGTAAAAGAACTCCAGCGGGACAAAATTCCGGCACATCCGGCGACGCTGATATAACCTCTGCAGTTGCAAGCGTCGTTAAATAAAACATAACATTTTATATGCTTTTCTTGTAACTTAATTCATAGATTTCCCACTAGATATGAAGTATCAGGAGTAAAAACATAACAACCCTAATTTTTATTAAGAGAGATAACCGTGCTATCGACTTTATCGTGAAGTATTCTACCTGGTAAACGAAAATTTTATTAGTCTCACTCGAACAATGGATGGAGTTATGCCAATGTTTATACAGTACAATGAAAAAGTTAATATGACATAATATTATTGTCATTTTCAACATAGCAGCTCGGTATAAATGGGGAAGTAGCGACACCGATGTTGTCTGAGTAGTGAACATGACTTGTGCATCGAGCCTGCGCTCGGGCATGGTTCGAATCTCATTTGGGCTTACTATAGGCCTATGGTTGGGTTTTATCCAAAGTGTTCTCCATCTGTAATACGAATGTTCAATTCTCGACCTCATCTCGACAAATACCATCTTGCTATCATCAATTCCGTCGACGCTAACCATTCATTTGATACGTCAGTAAAAAACCAATAAAAAGTGAGGGAGAAGGAAATAAGTAACTTATATTTATGTCAACCGCTGTGGAATAACGGTTAGCATGTCTGACTGTGAAATGCGCGGGAACTGATTCATATTATTGTTGGGATAAGTTACTTGGTTGGGGATTTTTCCCCGAGGTTTTCCCCTCAAACAATCGAAGCAGAATTGCTGGATAATTTTCGACGCTTGACCTCGGACTCACTTCGCCATCATTTCTTCACTTGTCATTATGATCATTACCATATTCAATTCAATTCAATTCAATTCAATTCAATTCAATTCAATTCAATTCAATTCAATTCAATTCAATTCAATTCAATTTATTAAGCCATTAAACATACAACGATAGGCCTCGTCACAATAGAGAAGGGAAAAAAATACCTATATTTGACAATACACATATAATTGAAAACAGTAAATTTTAATTAGAATGAAAACACAAAACATTTTGGAACTCTAAAAATTAATGAAAACACTTCACTCTTAATATATTATTTGTAACCAAATTTAAATAACTTTATTTATTAAAAAACAATTTCGTATGAATTTATGTTAAGAAACTCATCTACAGAGCAGAAAGGATTAATTAAAAGCACATTATAAAATCTAGTTTTGAAACTATTGGTTGGTAACTTATAATATTGACTGGGAAGCTTATTATATAATTTCATCCCCATGACAGAAAAATTTGTACTAGTTTTATGTAATCTACAGTATGGAATATTAATTTGTTCACTATTTCTAATTTCATGATCATATATATTAGCTACTAATGAGTAATTGTCTATATTTTGTCGAGTGTAAAGGACTAGGTCGTGTGTGTGTGTGTGTGTGTGTGTGTGTGTGTGTGTATATATATATATATATATATATATATATATATATATATATATATATATATATAAATTTATGGCAATTAATACCTGTGATTGTTTGAAAAGTGGTCGACAATATTGAAGATAGTTTGATTGACATAGGATTCTAATGGCTTTCTTTTTCAAAATCAAGACACTTCCAATTTTGTTACCATTTCCCCAGAAAATTAAGGCATACCGAATTATCGACTGAAAGAACGAAAAGTAGGCACATCTTAAATAATTTGAGAAACGCAAGTCACTAATTTCTTTAATAAATATATAACTCTTGATAACTTTGTGCATATATATAAATTTATGACAATTAATATATGTGATTGTTTGAAAAGTGGTCGACAATGTTGAAGATAGTTTGACTGACATAGAATTCTAATGGCTTTCTTTTTCAAAATCAAGACACTTTCAATTTTGTTACCATTTCCCTAGAAAATTAAGGCATCCGAATTATCGACTGAAAGAACGAAAAGTACGCACATCTTAAATAATTTTGAGAAACGCAAGTCACTAATTTCTTTAATAAATATATAAATCTTGATAACTTTGTGCATGTGCATATATATATATATATATATATTCGATATGTTTTTCCCATGCTAAACTGAAGTCTATAAAAAGTCCTAGAAATTTGGTATAGTTTTGTATGTTGTCCTTTTTTATTACATGTTTTAGGTTAAAAGTTATGTTGATAGTCTTTTCTTGATTAAGCAAAAAACCATTAGATTCAAACCATAAAGCCATCTGTGATAGAATATCGTTGGTTAGAGCATGTAATTCATTCAGAGCAGAGCTAGAACATGAGAATAGCTCGGGTTAAGTTAATGGTGCAGCGTGCTGTAACTCGCACAAGAGCGCCTTCGTTCGGCGACAAAACCATTCACAAAACAGGAATGGTAAGCACAGTAAGAGTCAGGCTGAGTGCAAGTCTTCGCGCTCCTACGTATGAAGGAAATATGAACCTATTTATTTTGTGATATTAAATTTTTTCACTTATTTCGAAATGCTGCTGCTCTATAAGTAAGGCATCTATATACAGTATCTTACATAGTATTAGTATTAGTATTTATTTATTTAACCTGGTAGAGACAAGGCCATCAGTCCTTCTCTGTCCCTCTACCAGGGGATTACAACTATAATATGAAGAATAAAATTACAATTAATATTAAATTTACAATTACAATTACAATAAAAATTAAAGTACGACAAGATTACCTGATTAATGAAAGCTAGACAATTTATCACAGAAGTTAAGAACAAGGTATATTTTTGTATTTACTGAATTACAAATTAAACCTAGAATAACAAAATTTTCTAGTGATGAAATTACCATATATTGAGATATTTTGTGTTAGATTAAGAGAACTATTTACAAGAAACCATGTCTGAACGAGTCTCAATTACTGACCAAGTGCCAAGTGCCAAGTGCCACATAACACGTAAAGTCTGAGAAAAATATTAACAAGGAAGAGTCAAGGCTGGTTCACAATAAACCGGGAACGGAAACGAAAAAGAGAACGAAAACGGAAATAATGTTAAAATAAATGTATTTAAATGGGAGCATTCACAATTAACTATTGTGAATGCTCACATTTAAATATATTTAATTTAACATTATTTCCGTTCTCGTTCTCGTTGCCGTTTCCGTTCCCGGTTTGTTGTGAACCAGCCTTCACCAAGTAATAATGGATTTTCACAACGATTTTTCTCCCGTACGTTGCATTTGAAATAAGAAACCTCCCTATAAATTTCTACATCCTGAGTCGGCCTAGTTTTCGAGATACGATTTTTTTAAATTCTTCAATCCAGAACTTCAACTTCAACAGTAGTATATGTTAGACATATCAGGCAATAAATTTCATGTAGCTGCATACCGTACTGTCAAAATCTCCTTAAATAAATATAAGTTATGAAAATGACGTATCAGATACATAATATTCATGAAATTGATTATATAATAGTCCATGAAAAAATAATAATGAAATGTAAGCATACTTGAAATGACTCAGTGTACTGATCACATTAGTGGAAGTAGTTGTAAAAATGCACAAAACAGAGTGGAACTTTGCATCACGAACATTTCAGAAAAATAAATTTCTCAGTCAGCTTTAGAGCGGTTCTGTACATCAACGTGAAAACAGAACTCTACAGGAGTGACGAATTTATTAGGTTCGTTGTCAAGTTACCCGGCTTTATGCCAGCCATATTTAAACATATTCACATATCTAGGAGATGAAAACTGATTATGTGTTACAATGTTATCACAGTATCTCTCTGATGCAATATAATAATCGTGCCAAGTAACAAAATACTACCAGAGAAGTTCCGATTGAAATTTTTCCAAGGCCTAAAGCCTAAACGTCAAGAGCTGAACAGTCGGAATTGTGTGGTTTGGAATTGTTAACACGTTAACGTTTTACCTTTTGGAGTGATTCTTTCTATAGCCTGTCTATCTCGATAACTGGTGCACGGGCCTATCAAAAGAATTGTATCATCACCGACAGATGGAAAGTACACTTCTTAGAACCGCTGGAAGAGGTGATTTTTCACAAGCTTCCATGATTTTGAGGGCAATTCATAAACATGTTGGGCCTTAAACATTTTCTTCTTCATGATGGCAACGGAGATATGAAACATAATTTTTCAAAATATTTCCTTGACACTCATATATCTCCAAGGCTCTCTTCCTTGTTAGTAGCACCTTGAGACAGAAAAATTACAGAAATTAAGCCACTACCGGTAGTCATGTTTATGATTTGCGATTCCTCTCTAGAGCATTAAAATGAAACTCTCCTCGACAGCTATGTAGTTCACTTGACAGAACACTAGCCTTCGTTGACTATGGGCACTGTTCGAATCTCAATAATGGTGGAGCAATATTTTTGGTGGGCAAAGCCAAGATTCTCGAGGATTTTCCTCGTCGTTATTCAGTTTCCTTCCATAAAATCCTCCGTCACTCTCCATTTCAAAATTCATTATCATAATTTCAACCGTGTTTACCAAAACAATGCACCGTGGTATAGTATTGTGATTGGCGTACATATGGCATAAGTTTGTAGAGGGAATTGAAGTGTGACTGCATTGGGACCTTAAGATGTGCTGACTGAATAGACAGATGGCACCACATAGCTTCTTTTTCTTCTTTTTTTATAGGCATTGTCCGTTTGTTATGATGATTACATCTCCTCGTTCCATCTTTTTAAAGGTCTACCTACATCTGTTCTTCCTCTAGATCGTAAGTCCACACAGATGAGTCACGATATTAAAAGATTGCGACTGTTCGGGCTTCAAAAGTAATTCAAAGTATAGAAACGGCAAGATACAATAAGCCCACTGGGAACTTCAGGGCTAGTCTTCAGGTTCCTCCTCCGGACCAAAAAGAAACTTCTCAGAACAAACTTTTTGTGGACTGTCAAGTTTGTATTCTACATTCTCGAAATGTAGGCGATGTAGATAACGACTCGCTTACAAGCGAAGTGGATAATTGTCACCCTTTCATTGTGATTAATTGTGTATGGGCGCGGACCATTTCTGATCATCGAAGTGTAATCTGGTGTGTGTAAATATAAAATCATTTACCAAACAAATTAATTCATTTCAATATTACTACATTATGAATATTTAATTTAAAGGAAAATTTAATGATATACAGTCCAAGAGCTGACGATCATTATCTCGCCTAGAATAAACTCTCAAGAGTCCACGTCAATTAAATGGGAGAGTTTTGTTTAAATACAGAAATTACACTTAATAACAGTGCTCGCTACTTCCAATAAGTTCTCGTTCGTTAACAAGCTGAGTATTGAACACTTCTGGAAAAAAAAAAATTCCACGGTAACTTGTTTATAACGTTATTGAGAACATGGAAATATAATATTGTCAGTGGCCTGCTAACTTTCTAACAAATCTAGAATTAGCTACAGGGCATCACACATATTTGAGTAATAGAATACATTTCTTAAAGTAAAATATATAATGGGAAAGAGATAATCACTATAGTGATTTTACCACTAACACTAACAGAAGTCGGGATTCATTTAACAGAATTAGTAAGTAAATCCGATTAGGGCAAAGATTGGTAATATTGTGATACTAATAATATTATGATAGTTTTTTTTAGGATTTTTTACAAATTTACTGAGCGTGAGGAAGATCAATTTTTTGGGTCAACGTATTAAGGGAATGTTCATTGACAAGTTTCTGCACAAAACTGGTCCTTCTCGGTAAAATTGGAAAACAATTCGCAAAAAGTACTATCATAATTAGGGGGCGGATGTTGATGACCTAAAAACCTACTTAAAATGATCATTAAAATGCCCTTAAACTAATGGAAAATGACATGAAATTGAAAGAAAATGACACTTAAATATTATTCAAAGTACTCGCACCACAACTTCTTAAAAATTAGTCACCTTGTTTCAATGACTGCCCTGCAAATGTAGGAGACAGGAGGCAACTTCTTGGAATTTGGCTAAAATAAAGGAGAAGGGAATGCAAAAAAATGAAGTGGTTTAAGGGAACGCTATAGATTTTAATGAGGGTTTACAGTGTGTTTCAATCGGTGGTGGTCCATGTCATTCCTTCATTCTCCGTCTCCTCCTACTCCCGTTCTTCACTTTTGTTACCAGGTATTCCAGATGGGGGAGTGTGAATGACAAAACAAATTGTGGGTGCAGCTCGCATTCTTGCAATCTTTGTGTTAAAAATACTGTCCCTTTCCTTCCATGGGGACACAACGTCCTGTCCAGGACACGATGAAAGTTTCTCCCCTTCCAAACGTAAATTCTAAAGACACCCTCGTACAGATAAAAGAACAGTAGCGGTCAAAGCCCTCACTTAAACTAAGCTGTTGTCAAGCATTTTATATTATTTCCGTTGTGTGAGGTGAAATCTTCAAGTGTAATGAGGGATGGTTTTTACAGTTTGTTTCAAACTATAAAACTCAAACTTCACTGTTATTCACTTATTCAGTAGGTAATTACTCTGACATATATTTACTTACTTACTGGCTTTTAAGGAACCCGGAGGTTCATTGCCGCCCTCACATAAGCCCGCCATTGGTCCCTATCCTGAGCAAGATTAATCCAGTCTCTATCATCATATCTCACCTCCCTCAAATCCATTTTAATATTATCTTCCCATCTACGTCTCGGCCTCCCTAAAGGTCTTTTTCTCTCCGGCCTCCCAACTAACACTGTATATGCATTTCTGGATTCGCCCATACGTGCTACATGCCCTGTCTATCTCAAACGTCTGGATTTAATGTTCCTAAATATGTCAGGTGAAGAATACAATGCGTGCAGTTCTGCGTTGTGTAAATTTCTCCATTCTCCTGTAACTTCATCCCTCTTAGCCCCAAATATTTTCCTAAGCACCTTATTCTCAAACACCCTTAACCTATGTTCCTCTCTCAAAGTGAGAGTCCAAATTTCACAACCATAAAGAACAACTGGTAATATAACTGTTTTATAAATTCTAACTTTCAGATTTTTTGACAGCAGACTGGATGATAAAATCGTCCTAATGTGAATAATAAGAAGATGACTTTTCATCAACATCCGCCCCCTAATCATAATATTATTAATATCACAATATTACAAACCTTTACCCTATAGCAAAAATGACAGAAATAGGACGACCAAAATAAATTTATTATGGAGATTTTAATGTAGGTAAGGGAATAAAAACCTAGCGGTTTAAAAATAACTTTAAAAGGATATGTTTAGTCAAGTACAGAGATTGCTGCTGCAGAAAGATGTAACAATTTATGGAGTTAAGTTGATTACTGATATTTCGTCAGGTTTACATTGTAACATCTGACAAAAAAATACAAATACAATAAGATCAACATACATACGATAATCACTGTTAAATATCCTACTGAAGGTAATTTTGTTCTAACAGCTAAGTACCATTCTGCATATAACAAATTTCCTTTTTTTTTCCATCATAAAATACATTTTTCCCGAGGTCGACTCTTTCTCTTCAATCTAAAATAACCGTACTTCAATTATTTGTCCTCAGGCATTCTTATACCGCATCAATACCATATTAATTGTCTTATTAATAAATAATTCAAAATATTTATTCGAACTCCCATTTTATCTCTGATGATGATAATTCTAATTCTGTACATTAGTGATACCCTAGCAGGTCACACCCAAAAACCTATTTCCATTCCTAATCATTTTTGTTAAAAGGCAGTTTTAACTGTCAAGTGTCGGATTCTTACAAAACTATACAATACGATTACAACCTATAAATTTTATTTTTGTTTTGTTGCCAATTTGTTATCCCACAAAGTAACCTTTGAGAATTTATATATATCAATTATTATTTCATTAACCCTTACTTAATTTCTATATTATTTTAATTTCTATCTTCAGTAATTAGTCGGTGTTCTCGCCTCCTATCATTATATCGTTCGATTTACGGGGCTTATGTTAATTTTTAAATTACTGTTGAAAACAATTCCACCTAGATTTTGCAAACACTGCCATTCTAGCAGGAGATAATAAATATATAAAAACTGTTAGACGAGGCTAAATTTATGTTTCATTCAGAATAATAATAATAATAATAATAATAATAATAATAATAATAATAATAATAATAATAACAACAATAATAGCCTGTAACTCAAATCATTCATTAATTTACATTTTAAAGGTCAATCAAAGAAAATGTATCATAACAGTTGACGTGGAGATCCACACAAGTTTTTTAAATTTTTAAAACGTGCCTTACTTTCAAAAACTTTCCTAAGTGGAAGCTTTGCGTGAGGCTAACCACATGTCCAGGAAATCCTATTATTTATGAATACCTGACATTAGGTCGAAATCCTCATAGTCGTGAAGACTGATCGTATCAGACTGCTATATTTTTTATAAGGGATCAAATTTACACGACAGTCTTTCGCATTAAATGCTGAATGCTGATTCTATACCATCAGAGACAGGGAAGGTAGGAGATAATAGGAATGAATTGCACGGAGATAATAGGAATGAATTACACTATGAGAAATAATTAATTAACATGTGGCCTATATACTCATACGTATGTTGACCCATCGCCATAAAAACCAATTAACTGTCTGTCACACTTCTCGCACACACATTTTACTCCCCGCGTCAATGACGTTGTGACTTGGGCAGCACCCATTCAACGTCAAACATCAATAGTGTTTGCACGTTTCAGCAACACAGAACGGAGAACAGAAGAAAGAAGAATCCGATCACTGTGCATGCAAAATGTAAGTAATCCTGCTGTTCATTCTCTTTCGTAAGTGTAAATATTGGCTGGTTTCTAGAAGATCATGAAATATTTTTGATAACTATCTCATGGAAAAAAAATTATCCTGTAATAACTTTTCGTGTTTCTACAAAACAAAAACAAAATTTTATCTATGTATAAGTTATGCGTGGGTAAATAAGTTAGTTTCAAATTCTACCAGTAGGGCACAAATCAGAAAGGCTACTCTTGAAATTGAACAGTTCATTCAATTAAAAAGGCTGTTGTCAGTATAAATATTGTTGTTTACATTTGAAGTTTTTTAATAGAACTATAGTCCAAAAAAAAAAAAAAAAAAAAAAAAAAAAAAAGGCAAATTTGAGATATTAAGTATGTTGTGAGCATATTGTAGCGGCCATCTACTGAATTAGTTATCAGTGCAAAAAACACCATAGTCTTATGTTTTTAGTAGGTTATTTTACTATGCTTTATGAACATCTTAGGTTATTTAGCGTCTGAATGAGATGAAGGTGGTAATACCGGTGAAATGAGCCCTGGGTCCAGCACCGATAGTTAGCCAGCATTTTCTCATATTGGGTTGAGGGAAAACCCCGGAATAAACCTCAACCCCGACCGGGAATCGAACCCGGGCCATCTGGTTTCGCGGCTAGACGCGCTAACCGTTACTCCACAGGTGTGGACTAGTCTTATGTTATAGGAGTGGAAATTTTCAGTGGTTTTCATAAAACCATAGTCCAAAGCTTTTTTTTTTTTTTTTTTTTTGAAAACAGCCATTGTCCAGGACGATGGTAACATTTACAAATATTCCATTCGTATTATCCTGAAACATTTATCCATACAATTTTAAACTGTAGGGGACATATTCATAGACATTCTTAACGAGGGCTTCCGGTGGATGATCAGCGAACTAACGTTTTTCGTATTCATAAACCAGTGTCAGAGATATGATATGATATGAATCCTGTACAAGTAATCACACGATAGCCGGGGCTAGTTTAGCAGGCTCGTAGCGGGGGCTAGCGAAATGTCTATGCATAGCACCCTAGTAGATTAGAAGTATGTGCAGGGCATGTAGCACGTATGGGCGAATCCAGAAATGCATCTAGAGTGTTAGTTGAGAGGCCAGACGGAAAAATACCTTTGGGGAGGCCGAGAAGTAGATGGGAGGATAATATTAAAATGGATTTGACGGAGGTGGGTTAGATTGTAGAGACTGGATTAATCTTGCTCAGGATAGGGACCGATGGCGGCTTATGTGAGGGCGGCAATAAACCTCCGAGTTTTCCTTAAAAGATAAGTAGATTTGCAATACTGCTTCTTACATACGCCTCAAAAACCACCTCAGAGAAAAATACTTAGCACATGAATTGTTGTATTAGTTATGGAGTCATCTTTAAGTGCAGAAGTAAAGCCATGGAAGAAACGTAAGCAACGATAGGAGAAGAAACAGGATATAATAAAGGAAAAGAAGAGAGGCACACTTCAACCACAACATATTTTTTTCTTAAAACAACCGTTGTGCACAGTTACCTGTATTTACACATGATTTCTATGAGACAATTTAAGTTATGAACGTAATTCAGTTTTCCCAAATTTCTACAACACTTTAAGAACTGGCATGATGAATTTCATACTTGAAGTGTCAACAACACCCATACCAGATAGTTTTTTATTTTTCTGAAAATTTATGTTTTTAGACTATAGTTGTTTTTCCAAAAACCCTTCATTTATTATGGTTAAAATAATAAGTAATAATTTGCTAGAAAGTTAAAATTAAAATTACACATAACCATACATATATTATTAAATAATAAAGTGCTACTTTCATTAGGCAGAAATAATTAGTGTTATTATCCCTAAAAATTCGGGACGGTATCTACCCAGTATGGATAGCATTGGAGATAAATTATTGTCATGCTAACAGCCCACTTTGAGCTCCTATCTAGTCCTTTCGAATCTTCAGCCCCACTTTACAATGAAAGTCAAAATGAAGTGTGCTCATATGATACAAATTACAGATGGTGGTGTTATAGAAATAGGATTAAGCAGGAAACCAATTTAATGACAACACAGTTTGCAATTAATTAATCAGTAGGCGTGTGACCAATAATTCACGTCCATTAGTTAAAAGCATTCAATCTGCAACATTCCACTTCTGAATATGATTCGAAGTGGTTACGTATGAAGAATACATGAGAAGTACATTAGAACATCATAACTAATCAGAAAATTATTATGAAATCATAAAATGAAATAATTATATACCTCAACTTTCTCGGAATAGTCTTGGCTTCACAATTCTTTCAACTATTTGCATAGCTTCATCAGAAGAAAAAACCTGATTCATTTATTACACCTATATAATTTATCTTTCATTCGTTATTTCACGACTTTATCAACTGCTGTGGTTATCTAGCGTCTGGGTGAGATGAAGGTGATAATGCCAGCGAAATGAGTCCAGGGTCCAGCGCCGAAATTTATTCAGCATTTGCTCTTAAAGGGCCGACAGAAAATCCCAGGAAAAACCTCAACTAGGTGACTTGTCTCAACAAAGATTGGAACTCCGCTCGTTTCATGGACAGGCATGCTAACCGTTACTCCACAGCGGTAGACTACACTCATATAATTTTTGTTCTGTTCCATAGGAGTATTAGAAGATCCAAGAAATACAAGGGGGAGGGGGAAAAATCAAGTGGGATTTTTGGGAACAGATATTTTATTTCTGTCATTTTGAATATTTGCCCTTGTTTAAAAGATATTCAAGATGCAATGTTCTACAAACCGGCCATATCAATTAGGACTCTCGTAGGCCATAGAAATGATCACCTAACAAAAGCGTTGTTAACCAGGTTTTCTACAAGTGCTTCAGTTTCTCCCGTCCCTTTAATTTTAGAACTGCTCTTTTTATGTTATATAATCTTATAATGTAACTATAAAACTAATATAAAATAAGAATCTGCCACCCACTTGAAATGAACAAGAATTTAGACAGTCGATGCCTTCTTCATAAAGTGAGCTAACTAGAAATGATTGAAGTAACAATTGTGCATAAGTAAGGCGTGGATTTTGATTGAGTATGACGAGAATAGGAGAAGTGAGTGGTGTGAAAAGAAAAGTTATAGTAATCAGCAAAAACAGAGTTGAAATTGAGATAGTAGGAAGAATGGTCTAGTGAAGAATAAATAGATTTAAATTATTAGGTTATAAATGAAGAGTAGAATAGAATATATTCAATGAAGGAAGGAACAGATAGACAGGAAGATGGATGGCAGACAGGATAAGTATAGTTTAAATTAATGAACTTAACAATAGGGAACTAAAGAAGTAATTGTTTATTAGGAAAATACTGTAAGTTCAATATCATATCATATCATATCATATCATATCATATCATATCATATCATATCATATCATATCATATCATATCATATCATATCATATCATATCAAATATCATATCATATCATATCATATCATATCATATCATATCATATCATATCATATCATATCATATCATATCATATCATATCATATCATATGTGAGGCGTCTAGTATCAAAACCGGCCAAGTCACTGAAGGCAAATTTTTCAGTATCAAGCAAGAACCTCCAGAAACGAATCGATGATAATTAATAAAGTTGTTTCTTTATTGTTATATATAAAATAATTGTACATTTAGTTTCCCTTTATATTTAAAATTTATTTCGTAGTTTACCGTATATATTTCTTTTTATTTGTTTTTAATTTTGACTTGGCCGGTCTTGTTGCAACTTTATACAATTTCATCTTTTCTATTTATACATTTTCTGAAAAGAAGGTAAAATCAGCCACCGGCGTAGATCAGCCGCCAGAAGCGCACGTCTACTGATCAGAGCTGCGCTTGGGCCTGGGTTCGATTATCGCTTGAGCTGATTATTTGGTTCGATTTTTCCGATATTTTTCCCAACAGTAAGGCGAATGTCAGGTAATCTACTGCAAATCCTCGGCCTCATCTCGCCAAATACCATCTCGCCATCATCAATGCCATTGACAAGACGGGACAAGTAGATCTGTAGTTCAATTTTCCTGTAAAATAGGCTACCTCAAAATTAATCACTGCATCTGAAGAAAACCACGAAGGGGAAGCAGGTAAGATGATTGTCCTCTAAGGCCGCGCTAGTCGGCTAATTTTGGCGATTCCAATGAAAGATCCTCGTATATATTAAATCTCATCTCCAGACAATAAATTCAAAACTCCGGAAGTTGTGTTGTCGACAATGCAAAACTTCACAATTTTTGTTGCCAATGAAATATAAGAATTTAAAGAATAGGAAAATATCTTGTCTACTGATTCGGTAACATTGTTGCATAATCCAGCAATATATGGTTCAAAACAAAAACATCGTTGTCGCTGCTTGACTTCGGTAGTTTTGAATTCACTGAGTGACTTGACCCGTTTTGTTGTATGACCATATATATTCAGTGATCTGTAATACGATAACGTGGTCGATTTTGTAGCAAATTCTTGTTTCACCAGGTAGAGATACACTACTACTTTCAGTTTGTAACAAAAACTCATTTTCTTAAATATTGTGACTTAGAAGGTTTTGATACTAGACCCTCATATCACACACTATACACTAACCACTCATCACACACCATACGATACCATATAAAATCATCTATCACGTCACGTCACGTCACATATCACAACACACACCACACACCATACAGTAACTCGTACAGCTGCCATGATAGCCATTGAATCTTTCAGCAGTTTTGTTCCTATTTCGCTGCAGTGTGACGTCATTGATATCCACCACCGCTGAGATTCGGAATACACTGATATCGTATCACGGTGTCCTGATCTGAACATGTACAGCATAAATTTTTTTCCACTAGCTGGCGTGTATTCGTCAAAGATTTTATAACAATTTTTTAAACAATTTTCATTATATTTTTAAGAATAGATTTGTTTTAAATGAATTATTTTAACAGATATCCAGTTTCTAAGACGAGGTTTGTTTGGAAGCAACTTCACATGTTGGTTAATATCTCAATATAATATTAATTTTAACCATCTTAAGTACATTTACTGATTTGTAATTTTTGTGCCTAAGTTTGTTTCCAGAATCTGTGAGTACTGTTACAGATTTTAAATGTTTTTTTTTTCAGTGTAGGTTTGTTTTAAGCGTCTTATGTATTTTTAAAAATAAAGATAAAGATAAGCCATTAGGGAAAAGGCCTTCCGCATGTGCGGGCTAGCTTTCTTTGTTACTTGCAAGGGAAGCTACTTCTGACAATGATTAGGCCTATTTACTTTCCTTTTAACTAGTCTGTAAGTGCTCTCAGTATTGTTTGTAGCCCCTAACTTATTTTAAACTGTCAACCTTTCTTTAATTTCTCTCTAGGATATTCCGTATTTAGCACCTCTGGTCCGCTGTCTACCGGTCTCACTCCTGAAAAGCTTTTTCGAGGCTCCTCTTTCCCATTCTTGGGTCCCACGTTGTTGATGTCAGCGCCTACCTCGTCGGATGAAGTTTGCATACTTCAGTCGTACTGCCGTCACCGCGTCAGTCATGCCCGTCCTCTTCCTTATGTCGTTACTCCATATTCTGTCCATAACTGAGACTTTTATAATTAATACGCTCCATTTTCTTTCACATCTTTGAAGCATTGTCTCCTGCTTTTCCATTAGTGCCCACGTTTGGCAACCGTACAGAAGAACAGGGACCTCACATTTATCCAGCACTCCTTTTATTTAAATTTACAGGATTTTGATTCTTTAAGGTTAAGATCGTTTCAAGTTCCATACAGTATCGAAGTTTTAAGACTAGGCTTGTGTTAAGTACCATGCATGTGGAATCTTAGCAGATTTTGAATTTTTTGAGACCAAGTTTGTTTCAAATACCGTAAGTAATTTTACAGGACTGCATTTTTTATTATGGCTAAATTTGTTTTTCAGTACATTTTAGTATATTTACAGATATTATGTTTTAAGAGTGAATTTGTTTTAATTATCTTCATTTCCACAAGTTTTTATTCTGTAGTATTAAGTTTGTTTTATGTACCTTAATACTTTAAAATTGCCTTATACCTTAAACTAGGTTAAGTACATGAAGTATCTTTACAAATTTTCAACATATTTAAAAGTTATATTAATTATTTTAACTCGTAAGTATGTGAAGTACATTTACAGAATTACAATTTTACGATTGTTTATATTACATTTAACTACTTTTAAATATGTTTTATATTGTCTTCACTATATTCACAGTATCATAATTTGTATGTCTTGAGTGTCATGAAGTAGTTTTGCGGATTCTTTTGACATATTTTCATTTTTTAAGCATTTTTAAATCTTTCCTATTGTTTTTACTTTTTAAGCCTACCTTTGTTTTAAGCATCTCGTGCACTTTCACAGGTAATACCTATCTAAATTTAAGACTAGATTGTTTTTCAAGTAGGCTACTATAAGTTTTCTATATTTTTAAATGTTGTATCAATTTTAATTTTCCTGTGGTTGTATTTTATTACTGTTACTGCTATTCTGGATTTATTCTGTTATCCAAAATTCATAATAATTCCACTATTGCTTTAAATTTAACCTTTTTAGGGTCAAAAGTTTACACACATATGAAGAGTCCACTGCAAGAATGATGGATGTCATTTGGAATACATTTTTCAGGAGAAGCAATTGAAAGTTTGAAATGCTTAGTGCTGGGCAATGATTATCAGTGTTAATGCCATCCATCATTCTTGCAATGGACTCTTCATATACTACTGCCATTTCAAATGTATACCTTTATAATTCCTAATATTTCAATATTTTTAATGCTGTTTTGAGTTTATATACAGTTTTATCAAACTTTTACATTTATCGTATTAGTACTGATCTGAATTTATGATACTAAACAGTAAATATGTGTAGAATTTACTGTATATATGCATATTATAAATCTGGTTTTCTGTGTTTCAGAAGATATCATAACTTGATTGATGACATCGGCAAAAAAAAAACGATATAAAATACATATTCATTTCTTTTTCTTTTGAATTTAAAAAGCCTCGGTTAATGAACATGTAAATTGGTAATAACTCTGCAGCTTTATTACTTCAGTTTGCAGGGGCCGCGATGTATCCATTCCAGGAATACAGTCCCAAACATAAACTGCGAAGTATGCAACAACAAGAACCTATGCAAAACGGAGGGGGAGGAGGAGGAGGAGGAGGAGGAGGAAGAGGAGGAGGAGAAGGAGAAGGAGGAGAAGGCTACGCCAATGATCTGAGACCTCTATTCATAGTATTCAGGTTCCTCGGACTCATACCATTCCAAATCAAGGGAACAGGTGAGCACTTACAAAACTGATAAGTTTTGATCTAACATTGTCTTTCAACTATAGAAGTTGCTGAATATAGGCCCTAGTGGATGATAATGCTACTTTGGGGAAGAAACTAGTCACCCTACCACATTATCTCCTGGCCTAATTGCTTCATAAGTGGTATCTTGTTGGTATCACTTGTGAGGATCAGGCCTGTCTTCGAACAGTTGACTAAACAAAAACAATGCTGCTTTAATGAGTATATGGTGGAAATCTCATCCTTGTAGAGTAACAGTTAGCATGTCAGACTGTGAAACGAGAGGGCCCGGATTCAAAATCCTGATTGGGACATGTTGTCTGGTTGGGGTTTTCCGAACTTTTCCCTCATCCAATTTATGCAGAATTGCTGGGTAAATTTCGGCGTTGGACCTCGGACTTATTTCGCCATCATTAATTCACATATAATTTTCATCATTATTATAGTTCGGGTTAAGTTCAGGGTGCAACATGCTGTACCGCTCGGCGATAAATATAATTCACAGAATAGGAGTGGTAAGAACAATAAATAAGTAAATAAGTAAGTAAACAAACAAACAAACAAACACACAAACAAACAAACAAACACACAAACACACAAACAAACAAACAAACACACAAACAAACAAACAAACACACAAACACACAAACAAACAAACAAACAAGCAAACACACAAACAAATAAATAAATAAATAAATAAATAAATAAATAAATAAATAAATAAATAAATAAATAAATAAATAAATAAATAAATAAATAAATAAATAAATAAATAAATAAATAAGTAAATACCTAAGTACATACATAAGTAAATAAGTAAGTAAGAAAGTAAATAAGTAAATAAATAAATAAGTAAAAAGTACATAAGTAAGTAAATCAGTAGGCCTAAATAAGTAAGTAAGTAAATAAGTAAGTAAACAAACAAACAAAGAAATAATAAGCATACTGCAGTTTAAAGAGAACTGGAACATGGCAAAATCTAAACCCGTGAAGGAATACTACTTCCAAAGGAAATGGGAATATGATTATTTTGTTCTAGAAGACGAAAGAATTGCTTGTTTACTGTGTCCCATCCAATTTATTTCCACTCGTCATTTCAATATTAAACCACATTTCAACAAAGTCCATATTAAGAATTATGGAATGCACAAACTTTCGGGTAAGTTCATTATTACGAACTGTATATTGATTATTTATTTATATACTGTAAAATTAAGGACGTCACTCGTTGTGTTCATTTTGAATTGAAATTAATAGTGATTTTCAAGGTTCATTACTTAAATGCTAAATGCTATAAATTTAAATTTCCGTCGGTGATGATAGGAGGAAAGTTTTCGAAAATCTAAAACAGGTTAGGTGCAAAGAAATCTCAAAGAAACTACTGACAGGAAATCTAGCATAATTGTAAACCTTGAAACGAGATAACGCTTATAAAAACAAAGAATTTATTACAATCCTTTTTGAAAATTACATGCCGCCACTGATGGACCTTTGACGACAAGAGAAGGTAAATAATCCTACGCGGAAGTCGATCATCCCCAATAGAAGTGGAGTGAGGCTTACGTCATATTTCCCCTCCTTACGAGTTCTGCAGGCCTGGACTCAAGTGAGATGTATGAGATGTATGAGATCAGCTTACAGCCTGATAATATGAGCCAAATTATCAATCAGAGCTAAAGTACCTCATATAATAATTGTGATCACTGATCAGAGAGTGATTTAAAGAAGGATTAAATAATGTAATTCCTCTGACACACATCGTCAAGTGAGATGTACTGCCTGATAATCTATGATATGATACAGTGTATATACTTACCGTCACTTACAGAGCTTTTTTCCGAAGACATTCTGAGCAAAAAAATATCATATAAACATTTGTCATAATCTCAGTATTTTCAAAGTTACATTAATTTGAAGTTGTTAGTAAAATATCTACCTTTTTTCTTTAGTTTTAAGGGTAAAAAAATATTACAAATAGAGAATGAACTATTCAGAAGCGTCATTTCTTTAATTGGCTAGCGTTCTGAAGCTAAAAATGAGTTGTTAATTGTTTTGCACATATATTAGTTTTCAATTTTTAACTAAAATTTTTATCATTCTTACGCACTTATAAAAAATTGTTACAAATCATACGACTTTAGGAACTTGATTCTTTATAGTTTAATTATGCATCCTTATGTACAGTCTTAAAGAATTTACAAAAGTGGCGTGATTTGTTATAATTGTTGTGATAAATGTGTAAGAAAATGTATTTTGTAGTTAAAAATCGAAAAAAAATTCTGTACGGAACAACTATGGAATTTACAACATATTTTTAGCATCAGAAAACTAGCTAATTAAAGAAATGATACTCCTGAATAGTTTACTCTTTATCTATAATATTCTTTTACCCTTAAAACTCAAGAATAATGGTATTTTACAAACTATTTCAAATTAATGTAATTCTGAAAAATTGAGATTAGGACAAATATTTATATGACATTTTTTGCTCAGAAAGTCTTGGGAAATAAGCTCAAGAAGGGACGGTAAATCCTCGTGAATCACCCTATATATGCATTTTTCTGCCCTAAAAAACAGCAGGCTATCAGATAATCATACCGTAGTTGACATCCCTGGTATGGAATACTGATATGTCGCAAGGAATACTGAAAAGAAAAGTTTGGTTGCGGATACGAGCGGGATTCAACAGAGATGGTGTTGTGAATTTTCGTAATCAGCATGTGTGGGCTGATGAAAATTCCCATGCATTTGAAGAAATAAGGCATCAGCACCGATTCTCAATCAATGTATGGGCAGGCGTTCTTGGTGGTAGATTAAGGGCCATACGTACTACCACAGAGATTAACTGGGGCTCGTTATCAGACTTTCTTATTAACGTATTACCTACCTTGCTGGAGTATGTGCCATATAAGCAAAGACTGCAGATGTGGTTCATGCATGATGGATGGCACACCAGCACATTTTTCCTCAATGAGCGTGAACACCTGACGGTGACATTTTAAGACCGCTGAATTGATCGGGGAGGCCCCACACCTTGGCCTGCTCGTTCCTCAAATTTAAATCCCCTAGACTCTTGGTTATCAAGAACAACCAGGTCAATTTCAAACTAATCCGGTTTGCCAGTTTGATCACGATGGGCCTATTATTCCCGTTTCCCATTCTTCACTTGTCCATTTCCATGTCAATATCTAACCACTCACAGCATACATTCACTATCACTTCATACATATCCCAAGACTGCTCTTTCACTTGCTCTTTAACACCAAAGAAGTTTAAATTATTCCTACTTTTCTCTTCTTCTAAATATTTCACCTTCTTTTTTAATAGATTGCTTTCCCTTTGTAGATCTCCCAGTTTAATATTACTAATATCGAAGTTTCAACCTCGTTGTGGCAATGCCTATAACAGTTGTCCTGAGATCTTCCCGACACAGCACGTAATGCAACAACATTTCGAATCATTTTAATGCCATCGCGCCATTCGCTGTTGGAGAGTCCTTCGTGTTTACAAATCCATTTGTTGGCACCAGGATATTGTTTAAATAAAACTACGCCTTTCTCTTTCTGTGGATGACGACACCAAATATCAAATTCTCTGTTTCTCAGAAGGTTACGAATCTTTACTGAATTGCTGTTTTAATTCAACATCAACAACAACGTGGGAATTTTAAGCGCTGTGGAAATCGAGTACACCATATCTACTGTATTAGACAAGCCTTCATGTAAGCAATGCAACGGACGAGAAATACTATTAGTTATAAGGACACATTTACAGGATACGAAAACACAAATATCCTCTTCCCCATGAAAATTAGGCGTTGCGAACCTTGTACCTGGGCACAAAGAAATAATTTTAGGACATAGTTTAACATATTTTCTGCTGGACACAGCAAAGTAATTCTAATCAGAATTCAGGATGATTTCGACCATATTTGTAAGAATTGTTTTACTAATTAGTTCCTGAATCGGCCTTAAAGTTAATCTCAAATGCGATTCTTGGAAAGTAAGCAGAACAAGGATAAGTAAAATACCGAAATCTTGACGTCTGTGATTGTCATCAAAATTATAATTTCACGAGTTTATGTTTGATGTTTGTCTGAAGGGGATAGAGTACAATGTTCTAAGACATAAAAGAAACAAGAGAAGCCATGAATTCTGGTATTTTAAGTTCCAGGGTTATGATATTGAACAAACTACATCGAGCATTGAAGGAAAACGTCTGTCGTATCCCCAGATCGCTACTTGACTTAAGAGCAAATAGAAGAAATGTGGAACATCCGAAAATATGCTGGGAGTTAATGATATCATAATACCACACTCGTATTTTTTCTTCCAGGTGAAGCAAACTTCAGATTGTGTTGTCCTTTGATGTTATACTCGGTGTTGTTTCAAGCCGGGATGGCGATACTTGGAGGCATCACATGTAAACAACGTATTGACTATATTAGAAGAATAAATCCTGACTTCGGACGTCTCATGTTCGAGGCGACATATGTTTCAGCTTTCATTCCTATCTTTTTAGCTCCATTTGCAAACTTGCCCGAATCAGGAAAGAAGTCAGTGTACCTCTCAGACTGGACTGAATTTCAGGTAAAAATAAGATTACGACAGCCTAAAGTTAAAAAAAAATGTTTCAGTATAAAGTGTTGGTGAACAAAGGCAGACTTATAACGTTAAAACATTTGCAAATAAAAAGGGGGAAAATATTATTTTCGTTTGTTCTCCTTTATTCGCTGATAGGCAATGTCTCAGTGTGTAACTAGCAATGTCTTCTTCACATTTTGGATCTTGGATATGATTCATCCGACTGTTAAGCATCAAATAATTACCTATAGTGGAAGTTTAGAGATATCTATTCCATTAGCATGCCAATTAAATATATTATTCATTTAATTATATTATCATAATCACCATCACCATCACCATCACCATCACCATCACCATCACCATCACCATCACCATCACCATCACCATCACCATCATCATCACCATCACCATTTTTCATGTACCTATTAGACGCCTACTCTTTCTAGCAATCTAAAATTGCTTCATCTAACGTTTCTTTTGACACATTATTTTCGTTTTATCAATTTTTAAATGTTTTTTAAACATACTGAGATCCACGTAAGGTATCCAATTATAATATTTTACTTTATCAATTAAGTTAAATCTTTACATGTTATCGTTATCTTCATGTTTTTGTAATGTATTTCTATATTCCTTCCAAATTTCATTTGAATTGCTTGGAGTTAAATCCTGTATCATTTAATTTTTCTTGAAATATGGGTTCTCTTATATGCTGTAAAATCGATATCGGAATGAGAGACAAACATGGATGAAAGAACGGACAAAATGAACGAAAGGGTAGACAATGTGAAAGTTTTGCTTTAATACGTAGATTAACGTTCAAAGATATCTGACCTACGATTTTATGATCGTGTAAGCCAGCGGTCACCAGCACACTGCACCCCCGGGCTAGCGTCTCTTACCTACGTATAAGAGACTGCACTGTGGCTGCTGGCGGGTAGGCTATACTCTCTCCCTCTTCCTGCTGCACGACGGAGCATATTACGAGGCACTGCTTACCCGTTACCCATTTCAGCAGGTGTTGAGGACACTGGCGAAGCGAATAAGTCAGAACCAAAGGTATAAAAAACTGACAAGCTTTAAAAGAGTTCCACTAACTCTCAATAGATGGGACCATTATTGGGGCGGTTAAAAAGTGTCAAGGAAAATGATTATGTAGACTAAGAATAAATTATTTTCATAATTGACAATATCAGCGATTTCCAGCTAAATCCAGTGTTGTTTACAATCAGTAGAGTGGGATGAAAATTTTAATTCTACAATGCGAATGTATTTATGTACGATTGGAAACTCTGATTATTATCTTCGCCATCTATACAGAGAAGTAATAACTAAAGAAGCCACACTTACCCCAACAAATTATCGATCATTATCGATTAGTAGAGTCAGACATCTCTGAACGTCAGTGTACACGAACTTCATAATAATTATTATTTAGTTACGGAGAGATATCTTCCAGACGCACTACAAGACAGTGGTGGGCAAGTTCTTGGACCTGAATCTGCGGAGGCGGGTGACCATCATGATGATAGTCATATTGGTCATTAGCATGATGATCACAACATTCCCGTTCGTAACTATGGATGAGCTTGCTCTATGGCACGCCGTTCCATTTTTCTACTCCGTTTGTATATGTATACTCAATAGCGGAATTTGGGATATCAACGGTCGTGCTTTGACATCGGCAGCGAAGTCTCTGGCTGAGGATATTGACGAAGTAAGTACCAGAGATGTTATCAGTGAAATAATATTCACAATTTGTTATAGTTAACTATTCTTCCGTTCTAATTACACGAAGAAAAACTCTATTTCGAGGTTTTTGTGGACATGTACTGTATGTTCTTGATAAAGAAAAAAAAATCTTTTGAGCATGCTGTATATCTTTTTCGTAGTTTGTCTGTGTACAACGAGTTACTTCAGACATTTTTCATATTAAATATCTACTTATAGACAAGCCTCATGGGCTAGTTGTCAGAGCCTCTGACTACGATCCATGAGGTTCCGGGTTCGATTCCCGGTTTGAACACAGGAATTTTTCCTTAAAGGGGAATGTTTCTGTGTTCGTCCATGGACTGGAAATTAGGTTAGGTTTAAGTTTAAGACTTTTCCTGGTACATCATCATCATCATCATCATCATCATCATCATCATCATCATCATCATCATCAGGGTAGCGTAACTCCGCCTTCCAGGCGCTCCAACCTCAGAAGTGAGTTACAAATAAGCAGGGAACGGATTTATATGGACTAAAAATATATGAAATATGTAAATATATATGTAGTTATTTTTACCAAAATATGGAATTAAATATGGATTTTTACCAAAATATGGAATTAAATATGGACTTAAAATTATAAAAAAATGACTATGTACGTTAAATATTGGTACATTTTAATCAAACTAAACAAAAAATATAATGGACGTACCTTATCTTCCAATGTAGTTTCAACAAAACACAATTTTTATTGTCTGTTACCATAACAATAGGTTACAAACATTTCTTTCAAGTGCTGAAAAGTGAATCTTCTTCTATTGTCTCTGAGGATAGATTTATACTGACTAAAAGAGCGTTCGACGTCACAAGAAGTAACTGGTACATAATTCAATTTCACAATGTCTGCTGGGGATAAGTCCAAGTTAATCTTCACTGTTGATTCACCACTCATCACAGCAACAACCTTTTGTAGTTCTTCATATCCAGGGTTTTTTGAAAGTACAGTGTCCACCTTAGCTCTTACTGCATCTGCAACTTTACCTCTACCACGATTCAGTTGTTCCACAGTACTATTTATAATTTCAAAACTTTCAGATAGTGAAAGGTGCCTATTTTGGAGACTTTTGAGCGTTTTTATGATGCATGAAAATGTATGCTGAATGTGAGCTAAGTCATTCTTCACACTTATGTCACAGGTAACTGTTTTCGCAGTATCAATTGAGACTGCATCTTCAGAGTCCAATGCAAGGAGAACATTGTTAATAGAGTCTATATGTTCGGCATAATATTCAACTGCTTCTAGCCATGTACCCCATCTAGTTAAAATTGGCTTTGGTGGCAATGGAATTTCAGGGTACATTTCTTTCAACACGTTAACTCTACTGGGAGCTTTGAGAAATACTTTTTTCACTGATGAAATCAACAAATCTACTTTAGGGAAATTGTCTCTGACCACTTCTGCCACACGATGAAATGCATGCGCCACACAAGTAAAATGAGTCAATTTAGGATATACAACAGATAATGCTTGTCCAGCTTTGACCATATAAGGGGCAGCATTGCTAATAAAGAATAACACATTATCGTACATAATACCCTTTGGCCACAGGATACCCATAGCTTCGTTGAACAGTTTAACTATAGTTTTGTTATTGCACTTTTCTAGAACATCACAATGTAAAAGAATTCGTTCAGAATATTGTTCACTTAACAAACCGATAACTACATTACCAACAAGTCTACCTTCTTTGTCGGGAGTCTCATCAATGGAAACCCAAATTGAACTATCTTTAATTTCATCTCTTATCTTCTGTATTGTCTCATCGTAGATGGATGGAGCATACGTCTTCCTAAGTGTTGACTCATCCGGGATTGTATGTTGAGTATATTTTTCAAGGAATTCCCTGAAGACCTTATTCTTTAGTTTGTAGAGAGGAATATCAGCAGAGATGAGAGAACGGCACAGGTCGATGTTAAACTCAGATCTTACATTCGATGTTGTTGGTTGTGTTAAAAACAATTGTCTCTGCTTGGAATTTAGTTGTTTGTTGGCCTGATGTTTACTAGTTGTAATGTGTTGTTGCACCAGGAACTTTTGTGTAGATGATACTGCACACTGACACAAATTACAAAATAATATTTTATTGTCAGTTGATAAACCATCTTCTTTAAATTCTGAAATGTAACTTGTTAGTTTTGATTTTAAATTGACTGAATGACGTACTTTTGGCATATTTACCGTCTTTATAGTATGATTTACAAAACTGAACCTATGTGTACTCTGACTGGCATTTAACTGTTGAGCTGCACAACTGAAGTCTGTTAAAAATTTTAAATTAAATTAATACAGTTTTGTAACTTACTTTCCCATTGTTGATAGGACTGCTAATTTTCAAATAACTCTGATGTTAAAGGGATTACTGAACATGTGTTTAAATCTCTATTGTTGAAATGTATTTTTAAAAGTTAATGGAATTTTGTTTTGTTTTATTGTTAAACCTAATATAATATGGACTGTTTTATATGAAATATGGAAAATATATGGAAATTAACGAAAATATGTACTAAACTCTAAAATATGGAAAAATATGGAAAATAAAAGTAGGATTTTTCAACCCTACACATTGTGAAACATAAAGATAATGCAAAATATAAATTATATTAGCTTTATAAGTAAATATGTATTTACATATAAATCCTTTCCCTGCAAATAAGCCATTGCCAGGAGAGACCAGAAATGTCAAATGGCAACCTGGTGGCAATGGAGAAAAAAAATCTACTTATATGTGAATTTATCCTGGAATAATGCGTGTAAAATATAATTATTCTTAATACAAATTAATGATCCTTTACTGTAAATCAAAATGACTCATTAATCATGAACACGATTTCGATCCAAACGATTTTTCTTTCCTTGTATGAGGCAAAATGATAAATGGAATGAGAGTCCAGCATGTCTACAAAATTCTATGTTTTACAGAAATTATTTATTATATGCAGAATTATTTTTGCATTAGGTTGCGAATATTCGAAGTGCAAACAAACTTCTTCTTCCAGACTACCCTCAGTAAAGAAGGTCTTACAGGATAGTAAATAGATTAAGATCCTTAAAAAAAGAATTTGCTACGCGTGAGTGGACAAATGTAATGTCTATACGATAGGTATATATGATCAATACTACAACAAACACAAAGATATTTTTAGATACACTAAAATACGCTATTTATCTTGCTCATCCAGAATATATTTTTTTAGGTATCATATGAAATATTGTTTCAAACAAAACAAAAGTTCTTTAAGCACAATGGGGTATTATTACTATGAGCAGGCTATATCTTTCTTGCAACTTTGTTCTTTCGTATTATGTAGCGAAAATATTCTGTCAGGTAGATTGAACGTGAGGGCCAGTTAGTTGGCTTGCTCGTTCACCGATCCTTACGCTGCTAGATTGTTTCTTTGCGGAACGGTAAAGGACGATGACTATTATGGAAATGTTCAAACAACCCCAGAGGATATGCAGCAACGTATTATTGATGCTTGTACACTGACGTTCAAACAGGTATCCGACCTACGATTTTATGATCGTGTAAGCGAACGTTCCAACCACGGGATAAGTCTGAAAAAAAAAAAAAAATTGAAACAGTTCCACTAGTTCTCAATAGGTGACACCATTATTGGGACAGTTAAGAAAGTGTCAGAGAAAATGATTATGTACATTTTAAGCATTAATTATTATCACAATTGACAATATGAGCGGTTTCCAGCTAAACTCAGTGTTATTTTACAATCAGTTGAGTGGGATGGAAAATTGAATTTCATAATGTGGGAATATTTATCTACAATTGGCACCAGTGACTGTTATCTTCGCCATCTATTCATAGAAGCAATAACTAAAGAATCCACATTTACACCAACAAATTATCGATCACTATCGATTAGTCGGATCAGATATCTTTGAACGTTAGTGTGCATCCATTTAGGAGGCAATACTAGAACGATCTATGGAGTCATTCATTCAAAGATTGAAATTATGCATTATTTTCCGTGGTCAGCACTTTGAGCAAGATACGTAAATGTTCTGTTTTAGTAGAAGTATCAGAGTGCTATAAAATGTCATTTTACTTCGGACTTACAGTAAGTACAGAAGTGGCAAAAAAACCGGACCGACCCTTGTAGCTGATACAAAAGAAGCCTGTGCTGTGTATTGTGTCAAACTGTGGTAATTTCAATATGAATAGTGAAGCCAGAGGTATGTACTGCTATTTAATGTAAAAATACGCAGTTATCTTTGCCGAATAGAGGTAGAAATGTAATATTGATGCCAAATGAAAATAAAACTCTCAAAGTTTTTTCGTCTGTAAGTTTGAGGCACTGAAGGAAACAAAAGAATCGAACAAATGCAATAAATTTCATTGTTACACAATGTTTATAGCTGGTTTAGGGGCAAATTTTGAATATGATTTGAAGAAAATTATTGCTTTAAAAAAACTATTCTAAAAATAATTCGTAGTTAAAACCATTTAAATAAGTATATAATATTAAAAATAAGATTAAGACAATAAATTCTAAACTCAATAAAGAATTAATTATACAAGATGGATGTGTTTTGTGACTAGCAAAATTTGTATCTGTGACCCTGAAATCAGCTACAAGGGTCGGTCCGGTTTTTTTTTGCCACTGCTGTACATAAACTATGATTTGCAAATTTTTTAACCTCTCAATTTTTTCTTTATTATGAGGGAGAGTAAAAAATTAACCTTAAAAATTGTTTTATTAAATTGAATATGTACAATAAGACTACAAACACTTAATTACTTTTCATCATAGTCCCCACTGCGTTCAATGAAAGTGTTCCTGTTATACTATGTTGAAAATTGATTGTAGTCTTATTGTACATATTCAATTAATAAAACAATTACTTCTTGACTCTCCCTCGTAGCATGGTATATTATGATACATTTTAGAACAAGACTTGAAGAGGTTAAATTATTCATTGAATAAAAATTACACAGTGTCATTTTAAAAAATTAGATCATCACTCATATCTCTTTCACTTTTAAGGCTTTAAGTACACATAACCTAACCATTATCTTCCTCAAAGATATAGCCGCCAAAAAAAAGAAAAAAAGACGAAGGTTTCTTAAGAATTTGGCACTAGAAAGTGATAAAAAGTGCCATTTTATTTCGGACTTGCAGTAAGTAGGCCTATGTAGAGTAGTGACAAAAAAAAACCTGACCGACCCTTGTAGCTGATTTCAGAGCCTTGTTCACTCCAGAGCACGATAGACTGGTAACTAAGGGCCATATTAATAGACATTCTTAGCGCGGGTTTCCGGTAGATGATCAGCGAACTAACGTTTTTCGTATTCATAAACCAGTGCTAGCGACATAATATGATATGAATCCTGTACAAGTAATCAGTCGATAGCCGGGGCTAGTTTAGCACGCTCGTAGCGCGGGCTAGCGAAATGTCTATGCATAGCACCCTTAGACTTTCGTGGTTCGAATCTTGCCTGGGAAGGAAACTTTTGTTTGTTCGTTATTCAAATTTATTCCCAATACTTTTCGATTGCTGGTAAAATTCATGTTCCGGGAATAATAAGTTGATTAAGTAGTAAAATATCGCTGCAATCGAAAAAGTATTGGGAATAAATTTTAATAAGGAACAAAAAAAAAGTTTCCTTAGATTCGAACCACGAAAGTCTTAGTTACCAGTCTATCGTGCTCTGAGTGAACAAGGCTCTGAAATTAGCTACAAGGGTCAGTCCGGTTTTTTTGCCAATACCGTACATTATGAGTTCCATATTATTTTCCACCCCTCAATGGTTTGTTTATTCGAATGCTACACTGCATTGTTATTCATTTTTGAACAGCCTTTGGAAAAGTAAAATGATTCATCGAATGAAATGTACATTCGAGTTATAGCATTTTTACAGCCTCACATTTCTGTACCGTAATTCTATTATAGGCATCCAACAAACAAAACTAAGTGCGCAGAAACCAGCGGGCATGACTGTCTCGCGCAGATGACGTATGCTCCCTTTCCCAGCATGCTCCTCGTCTCCAATCACACTACCGACACTATGCGCATGCGCACGTATTATCTTGTTGTGCTGAACTGAGCACATGTTGTTGCTACAGAGACAGGGAGTCACATAGCGTTTTATATTAAATATTAATTTAATTTAATTTAAACATTTAAAATTTAAATATGAGGACAGTTACAGTGAAGATAAATACCGATTGTGACTTAGAACGAAATGATGTTGACATCTTGTAATGTTATATTCACTTATTTGGTCATTGTTACAGCTGCTCTTTGAGTGCACATGTCCGCAACTATAGCCGTTATAGCTTTACCAGTAGCCGCTTATCAAAGAACCCGCCTACTGCAGGGGGGTAAGAGGGGTATAGTATGCGCGGCGCGTGGAGTCTGAGCTGAGTTTTGCTTGTAGGATACCTATAACTTCTGCTTCTAAAGAATTGACTTGTCAATCCAGTATTCTTTTAGAAAAGGTCAACCCTATTATGTACAATACAGGGTATGTACTGTAATAGCCTACAAACAAGAAAACAGCTCATACGGCGCTGAAAATTTGTTTCGGTAATATAATTTCTCTTGTCAAACATTTGTCCATTGACTCTCGCCCTTACAATGAATGTTTACATTCAGAAAGAAGGAAATCGAATTTCGCTCTTTGAATTACAAATCGTGATCATATACTAGCATTGTTGCAGCTGCTGATCTGCAATGACTTCGACTGTGCAATGAAGCTCGCAGATTACAAGATGTTATGGCTAAGGCTGAGCAAGCTGACTCAGGACAAAGGAACTTCTATGGGCTTCACTTACGGTGCTCAGGTATGAACGCGAATGACTTCTATTGCTCAAACTTCAACATATTTGCAGGCTATATAGGCCTAAGACTAGAATCTATCTCCAACACTACATTGTAGTGTAGACTGATATTCCATAAGTTACGGGTATCCTTTGTAGTGAGCCAGCATCGTGAAGATACTGGGCACACACGTTTTACTCTGTGTTCATCTAGAAATACATCGAAAGTATTTATTGTCAATAGCTGTTTCATACAAAACATACATGTAGTGATGAATCTCACCATAGTTTTATGGAGTTTGAAAATATTGAAAACATAAAAATTGATAATTCGTTCTAAATATTATCTTCCAAACATGAATTAGACCACGTGGCCTGTTACGGAGTCGACCCAATTATATTTTCGAGCCTTGAAAGCAATTTTATTTCCTTCCAGTTGGTTAGCCATGTTAAATATTTGAAACTAAAACAAGAAATTGAAATGAATGAATTATTCCCGGTCATTTTTCATAATCTACTTTTCTTGAACTAATTTTCATAATGTTCAGTTTTCCTAATAATAATATTCTTTACTATGCATTGTTTGTAATAATTTTGCATTTATTTTCTGAAAGTATGGGAAAATTTAGAGCTATGTACAGAAATCATGTTATCTAAATAAAGTGGAGAAAGTTAAAAATGAAACATCCGAAAGTTGGTGGTAAAATAAATTTTTGGTGGTTATATTATTTTATGGCATTCTAGCATTATAAAAAGATTATTACTGCATCTAATATCGTTCGTAAGCGGCTTATTATGGCACGCGTGCCAATAATAGCAATGCCGTAATACCGGAACGCTTGGGTTGGGATGCATGCAACTCGGCTGACTATCTTGCTTACCGCTTCTACGCGCCGTGTAACAAGAAATGAACTGCAGGACAGAAGGTAACGTATCATAATTTTTTATTTCAAATTTTTAACAATTTTTATCACATCTCATAAAACAGTTCTGTGACTCAGAGAAACTATATTAACAAAATAAAGGAACATCTGTAACATAAAATTTGATTCCTAACCTATAACTAGAGTCTGTAATACCTGCAAGATCATCAATTTCTCTTTAGCCAATGCCAATGCCAGGCGCAACTAATCGATACGAACATACGAAGACTTTGTCAGCAATGGATGACTTATAATTTATTTCATACAATTTATAATGTTAAGATGCCATAAAGTGTTGTATCCAACTCGTGGATAATTTTATTATGGCACTCGTGAAAACTGTCGCACTGACTATCGTTCGTGCGACAAACATTCACTCATGCCATAATCATCAAGATTATCCATTTGTTGCATAAATAACTATTATATTCTTAGAAAGACGTGCTTGATGAACTGATTCCAATCATGGATTACTTTGAACAATTACATATACTTAGTTGGGGATCCAGAGGAGGAAGACGAAAATATGCGGTTGAAAAATAGAACCATTACGAGGCCACACGGAACAATTATCAATGGAGAAGCAATGTAAGTGAGGGGTGGCATAATACTTTTAAAATCATCGTCGGAAATCACCGTCCTGATTTGCATTCAGCGTTGATCGATTTTCGAAAGCAGCAATCAAATATTAAACTACTGTAGCGTAATTATGTTTGGGGAAAAGTGTTAAGGCAGAATCAAAAACTGAATTGCAACTAAAAAGAAGAATTAGAAATGCAGTGAACAATATTATGCAGTTTATAAGAAGTTTTGCAACCGGCCTATGTGCATTAACACCGACTAGTCTGCTGTACATTTTAAATGGATACATTTCTTATTTTTTATATTTCCAATGTTCTTCATTCAATGTTTAAAGAATATTTCTAGGAAAAATAAGATTAGTAATATATAATTACGAATTTTTAACTTTAGAAGAATGAACTTAAAAGAATAGATTAGGAAAAATGACTGGGAACGGGATGAATATAAAATTTACCAGTAGCAATATAATGTTTGAAGAGGTTGAAAAATTCAAATATCTTGGAGCAATAGTAACAAATATAAATGATACTCGGGAGGAAATTAAACGCAGAATAAACATGGGAAATGCGTGTTATTATTCGGATGAGAAGCTTTTGTCTTCTAGTCTGCTGTCAAAAAATCTGAAAGTTAGAATTTATAAAAAAGTTATATTACCGGTTGTTCTGTATGATTGTGAAACTTGGACTCTCACTTTGAGAGAGGAACAGAGATTAAGGGTGTTTAAGAATAAGGTTCTTAGGAAAATATTTGGGGCTAAGAGGGATGAAGTTACAGGAGAATGGAGAAAGTTACACAACGCAGAACTGCACGCATTGTATTCTTCACCTGACATAATTAGGAACATTAAATCCAGACGTTTGAGGTGGGCAGGGCATGTGGCACGTATGGGCGAATCCAGAAATGCATATACAGTGTTAGTTGGAAGGCTGGAGGGAATAAGACCTTTGAGGAGGTCGAGACGTAGATGGGAGGATAATATTAAAATGGATTTGACGGGGTGGGATATGATGGTAGAGACTGGATTAATCTTGCTCAGGATAGGGATCAATGACGGGCTTATGTGAGGGCGGCAATGAACCTGCGGGTTCCTTAAAAGCGATTTGTAAGTAAGTAAGTAAGTAATTAAGTTAGTAATATAATGTTTACATTATTTTTAATTACTGATAATAAGTAGTTATTAATACTTTAAAAAAGAATCGTCCTCCATGGTCTAGTAGTACCATGCTAGCCGCTAGATCCAAAGTTCGCGAGTTGTACCCTAGACGAGAATGGAATGCTCCTAGCTAGAGGGAAGAGGAGCTGGGGGTTCTATGTTGTACATTGGATGCTTTAGAATTACTGGAGCATGGAACACACTAAATCATCCGTTGGATTCATTATAATTCACAATCCAACGAACAACCGCACAGACCACACTAATAATTTAAACACAGAAATATCAAAAGCCAACATACAAGTCCACGCTATAACTGGTGAATTGCCGTCAAAAATTTAAATAGCACCAGCTTTACCAACATTCAATTACAAAATTATGGAGTTATAGTCTAAACATTACCGGATTCTCCACAAAATTACCGCAAACATACAATATTAATTATAATATTATACTATCAAAACTTGCACAATACTAAACAAACTTTCAATCACTTGTCACACAAAAAGCACCAATGACAGCTATGAACAAGCTATTGTGATTCATTAATTCATTAGCAAACTATGAAGCAAGCCTACTACAGGGTTGTTTCCGACCTCTGATAACGAATTTGAATGACATCATGTGCGTCAGGAGTCACACGACAGCTAAACTGTGGCGCGAGGTGACAGATCAGTAGTGAGTGATCTCATAGTCAGAGTGCACGGTGACTCACAGCAAAAATTCTCAAGAAAATCGAGCCTTTTGAGAGGGGTACATAAACCTTTCCGATGCCAAGTACAGTTAAGTGAAAATAAAAGAAGCCTGCAATAAACGAGGTTTCGTTATTTCCAAGAAAGACATCTTCTGTGTACTTAATAAGATTGTTAAAGCTCGAATGGAATTAATTTGTATCATCTCGTGGGGTGCGGCGACTTGTGACGGGGGTGGATTTGCTTGCTTTTTCCACTCTGGAATTAATTCCATCCGAGCTTTGCCAGTCTTATTAGGTACACACAAGATGCCTTGCTTGGAAATAACGAAATCATATGTTTTGCAGGCTCCTATGATTTTCACGTAACTGTACTTGGAATCGGAAAAGAGTTGTTATGTATCCCTCCCAAAAAGGCTTGATTTTCTTGGGTATTGCTACTGTAATACACCGTGCACTCTGATTATGAAATCACTCACTACTGGTCTGTCACCTCTCGCCGCAATTCAGCTGTCGGTGTGATTCTTGACGCACATGACGTCATTCAAATTCGTTATCAGAGATCGGAAACAATCCTGTACTGACTGGGAAAGAATCCGGGCTCTCTCCTAAGAATCTTGACGGAAAACGGGACATATTTCAAACGTTTATTCAGGGAGTACCAAGACAACAGAATAAACTCAAATGTGTTCCAATAATATGATAATTTCTTCCCATGCAAAGCGAAGTAGAATGAATTGTGAAGAATATACGATTAACGAAAAAGATCGTATTAGCCTATATAAGTGTTATCGCATAGGGGTTAAAAATATCGCATGCTGAAAAGCACACATGCCAACAATCTCACTTGGAACAAGTGAAGAAAACCGAAGAACACTATCCGACGCGAAAAAGAAGCTGCGTCCGGATTGGTTCCCAAAGATGCATGAATGACGTCGTGTTGATTTCCGTTATGTTTTATACATATATTTATATCAGATTCGAGTTGATTCCTCTCCTTCCTCAGCCGGAAATTTTTCATATAATTGAAATTATGAAAAAATTCAATGTAGCACTTACGTAAAGCTCCCAAGCAACGAAAATGTCAACAATAGAAAAACGAGAAAGAGTATATTGAATTACAAATAATAATCACCGTAGCGGAGCAATTAGCCGTTTTCCTGTGTTGAAAGTTCCTCCCCAACATTAAGTGAAGATTTTTAATAATTGCTAAGTTATATATTTTATTGATAAATTCAACATATATTTAAACACACGTATGTTGCAAGTTTTTCAATTTTAGATAATGATTTTATTGACAAATTTTACACATTTTTAACCATATATATTTACAACTAACTGCGTGAAGTAGTTGTTAGTTTGTATCCGTGTTGATTTCGGAATTTTTCTTCCCATTTTGTAGACTTAAGACCATCTACTTACAAGGTAACATGAATCCATTCAATGACTGGAAATCAACTCTAAATATCACCCATTCAGGACCCCGTCGATAAATGGAAATCAATACGGACGTTGGGAATCAAATTGGCTGCAGTGGAAAAAGATGGCCATCACCTACAGAGTCAGTTACGGTTTCCATGGCAAGCAACATAACTTTCTCATCCCCCATCTGGCTGGACATAGCTCTCTTCGATACTCTAGGTCAGGTCTCGCTCTGTGAAAACGCATCATAACCTGTGAGTGCGGATTAATGGGTCTAGGGCATTTCGTAACCGGAAATTTCGTCACTGTTACAGTTTGTCACCTATTTTTCGTCATTAGTTTTTGGTCATCATATACATTTTGTCATGTTTTTGCCACTGAAGAGATTTCGTCACCGAACATATACATTTTGTCATTATTTTCTTTTATACTGAGTGGATTTCATCACCAAAATAATACATAAAATTACATTTAGGCTGTTTTTATAATGAGTCCAAAACTATCACTGTATAATTATTTTAATGCTCTGTATTAACATTGCTTTTGAATTGCATACATTCGTCTTGTTTTTATGGAGTTTCGACCAAAATTCCCACTGAAGTTGTGCTCTGTAGTTTATTTTATAATGATTTTCTTACCTGAAGAAATAGTCATCAGTGAATTACAAATGTCGCGCTCATCATATCTCCACATAATCCCGGTCTTCGTAACTTTGTGCTTTGTATACAGATCTCCATTATATGTTGATTAACTTATCTCTTGCTCTATTACTGCTTACGAATCGAAAATAATTGAAAATATTGAAACCAATGAATCCTGTAACTTGAAGATTTCGAATCCAAAAAATCACTGTATCCTTGGAAACGAAATGAACAATATGAACACAATGAATTCTGTAAGTCGAAGATTTCAAAACCAAAAATGAATGTATCCTTGGAAAAAAAATGAACAATGAAGTAGGAGGTTTTATATACTTACTGGCTTTTAAGGAAGCCGGAATTCCCTGGGTGTCTAGAGTCTGGAGATTTGTATCAATGTGAGTGTGATTGTGAGTGTGCCGGGTTAATATTAATTAACCAATCATCACAAATATAAAAATACATCAGAACTGTCGCTGGGCAGTAACCTGATCACAGGTGTCAGCGTCACATTGTTGACAAGTAACTCCATTTGTTAACACAACCATAAAGTATTTAATAGATGCTATAGAGTTACCAACAACGGGGGAGGGGGGGGGAAAGGAACCCAGAGGTTCATTGCCGCCCTCACATAAGCCCGCCATTGGTCCCTATCCTGAGCAAGATTAATCCTTTCTCTATTATCATATCCCACCTCCCTCAAATCCATTTTAATATTATCTTCCCATCTACGTCTCGATCTCCCTAAAGGTCTTTTCCCTCCGGCCTCCCAACTAACACTCTATATGCATCTCTGGATTCGCCCATACGTGCTACATGCCCTGCCCATCTCAAACGTGTGAATTTAATGTTCCTAATTATGTCAGGTGAAGAATATAATGCGTGCAGTTCTGTGTTGTGTAACTTTCTCCATTCTCCTGTAACTTCATCCCTTTTAGCCCCAAATATTTTCTTAAGCACCTTATTCTCAAACACCCTTAACCTATGTTCCTCTCTCAAAGTGAGAGTCCAAGTTTCACAACCATAAAGAACAACCGGTAATATAACTGTTTTATAAATTCTAACTTTCAGATATTTTGACAGGAGACAGGATGATAAAAGCTTCTCAACCGAATAATAACACGTATTTCCCATATTTATTCTGCGTTTAATTTCCTCCCCAGTATCATTTATATTTGTTACTGTTGCTCCAAGATATTTGAACTTCTCCACCTCTTCACAAGATAAATTTCCAATTTTTATATTTCCATTTCGTACAATATTCTCGTCACGAGATATAATCATATACTTTGTCTTTTCGGGATTTACTTCCAAACCTATCTCTACTTGCTTCCAGTAAAATTCCCGTGTTTTTCCTAATCGTCTGTGGATTTTCTCCTAACATATTCACGTCATCCGCATAGACAAGAAGCTGATGTAACCCGTTCAATTCCAAACCCTCTCTGTTATCCTGGACTTTCCTAATGGCATACTCAAGAGCAAAGTTAAAAAAGTAAAGGTGATAGTGCATCTCCTTGCTTTAGCCCACAGTGAATTGGAAACGCATCTGACAGAAACTGATCTATACCAACTCTGCTATACGTTTCACTGAGACACATTTTAATTAATCGAACTAGTTTCTTGGGAATACCAAATTCAATAAGAATATCATATAAAACTTCTCCCTTAAACGAGTCATATACCTTTATGAAATCTATGAATAACTGATGCACTGTACCCTTATATTCCCATTTTTTCTCCATTATCTGTCGAATACAAAATATCTGGTCAATGGTTGATCTATTACGCCTAAAACCACACTGATGATCCCCAATAATTTCATCTACATATGGAGTTAATCTTCTCAAAAGAACATTGGACAAAATTTTGTACGACGTCAACAAAAGTGATATTCCTCGAAAGTTACTATAGGTAGTCTTGTCCCCCTTCTTAAAGATAGTACGATTATGGACTCCTTCCATTGTGGGAGGTTTTATATTACTTATCATTTTATATAGGTATCATCAAAGGAAGCGATACGAAGGGGGGAAAAACTATGGTGGCGAATAGTGATGAGGAAATTAAATTGGTGATAAAATATGGTGGTGACAAAAGTGACTTGATGACAAATGGTGGTAACAAAAGTGATTTGGTGACAAAAGTGAATCGGTGACAAAATGTTGCAGTGACAAAATATAATATATGACGAAATCACCGGGTGACGAAAAATCGGTGACGAAAATTCCGGATCCCTCGGTAAATGTATGTTTTTTCAGGGGCCGAGAGCGAACGTAAGGAGATTGGTTTTTAGTAAGTGTTAATGGACACAGATAGTACAAAATTATTTTTCGTGTATTTTATAATATAAATATTGATATCATGCTTGATTGTCGTTGTTACTCATTACTTAATGTGATATTAATGAACAACTGGCCCATTATTGTTATTTCACTTACTGTATGTATATTTTAGTACATTGTTGAATTCTGATAGCATAAATGTTATCAAATTAGTGTTCTGTATTTATTTCATCAATCTAGCTTAAATATTTCATCCAGTTAAAATTATTATTATTATTATTATTATTATTATTATTATTATTATTATTATTATTATTATTATTACTACAAACTGATCTGATACTAAGATTTTACAAAGAAAAGCCAATATGCAATAGAAGACAAAGCGAAAACCATGCGAATTTATGTAAAAATTACAAATCTTGGAGCAAATGATTGGGCGAACGTGATTTAGAGTGATCTGATGACTGATGACTGATAACTGATGAGGCAAACATATTTATCTTTTGAAAGAGACGAAATCAAATATGTTCGCCACAAGAAAGACGAATTTACTAATCCTTGTGTCCCTCATCGTAACTGTGGATTTAACGATTTTGTAGCAGCCTAAATAAATTGAATAGAAACCTCTTCTTCATTTGTTTTCATCATTAACAACAGACGTTTCACTGTTGGGGGTAATTATTTATTAGGATTATTGAAAAACTCGAATTTAAATCCATTTTTTTAAATAAATAAATAGATGTGTTCTCTGTTTCAATAGCTAACCGGCTACTTCGTTGAAGAGGTGTTGGCTGTTTATGGACTACTGTCCAACTTTAGAGAGGGCTTCTGCATCAATAATGCAGTGTTTTTCTCCAGCGCCATAATCTTCTCGTGGCTCATATTCGAGACCTGCAACACTGCACAACAAGTGACGCAAGCGGTACGATATAATAGACCTATTACAAGTTACTTCATTTTCGTATAGTTTATTTAATCTTTATTGTATTAGTACATAAAACGTAATGATTCTGTGTCCAATGGTTGACAAGGTTTCTTTGTCGCTGTCAATGTGTAGTAATATAAACAGATACATTCTTTATTTTACAGCACTTTTAAGCGTTTCCTACTCGTCCTCTATTTTCAATTTTAAATATATTACCCCATATTTACTGGAATATTAAAAGTTGTAAATGTTGATATCATAGTCATAATTTATATTCGAAATTATTAATACATTTTATGTTTAAAAACTGTTACAATTTTCTTATACTGAGTTCGGAGGCGATTCAATACATTAAGATGCCTACCGTATAGAAAATTTAATTACTGAAAAATACTTTTCTTGTTTTCTATCTAAAGGTTGGGATAAATATGCAAGAAAAACTTCAGAAGTTGTGCTTCAAATTTCCAAGACATTGTGTTGAAAGTAAGGAGGAGGTAAGTCATAATGATTTAAGTAAAACTCATATACAACTCTATCTATTTACCTCTCTACAGTATTATTTAGTTTTTGTGACGTCTTCCGAATTGGGTGATTCTACAATTATGGGACATTTTCAACTACATAAAAATTATTTCTGAAGTTGGAAAAACAAATATGAAAACAAATTTTCTCGATAATAATTAAGTCATATTTAGATAATATAACAGCCAGCAGAGTTTAATTTTCATAAACAACTTTATTTTTGCTTATTAAATAGTTGATGCTCCATGTTAATGACTCAATATAGTCCGACCATCGGATCTGTGCCCCCGTAAGATATGCGAACTGAACCTTAATTCCTTTTCAGCCTCGGCAATTCATTTCTCTCCCTGCATTGCTATTTCTCTCTTTTCTATCCCTCTCTCTTTCTCTCCCCCACTACTCACAATTTTGAGCCTTCTTGCGGGACAGTTTATTTGCACTTGCAGTCCAGTGTTGTCAACTCAACATGAATACTGTAGCACAGAGTGGTGAAAGAAATATTATTAAGCAAGTAATAACATTTTGCATAAGTCAATCAGAGTCATTAGACCTACTTAAATTAAATTATGAAAAAGTAATAATTATCCTTAGAGTATTATAAGCAATATTCAAGAGATATGACACTGTTTGATGGAAGTTTGGCAATATCCCTATTCGGCAAGGTTCGTGGCCTGCTGTTTGACGTAGTGGGAGAGAAACGGGTGGAATGGAGTGAGTAGAGGCGTTAACTTTTCCAAGAACGACGACAGCGCTGAAGGGGCATAGATCCGATGGTCTGACAATACTTAATTCTAATGCTGACATCTTGTAGAAAACCTAACATAATAAAAAAACATGTAAAAATCACTTAATTTTTTTAGTATTCATATGTATCGTAACTAGGCTCTGTATACATAGAAAAATCGTTACAATGAATGTACTAATCAATGTCATTTAATTTTAATTTAGTTTGCTTAATTTGGGCTAATAACTTGTCAAAATATAAATCACATGCTTCAGTAAAAACTAAATGAGGGTATGATTAGCATAATTGAAATGGACAAAATACGTCCATGCTAATGGCAGTGGTGATGTCCATGCCAATGACAAAGTAGTCATTTTTGATTGGTCTCTTCTAGAAATTAGGTTGTACTGCCCCAAGTTTGGACTCTTGACATTGAACTTTTCAATAAGTTAATGTATTATGTCATCATAATTTTACTAACATTACACTGAATTTTACATAGTCCATGCTAATGACAATCAATTTGTATACTAATCTGTTTCTGAAGAAAAATATTTGTAGACATATCAGTCGCTCAATTTCCATCCACAGCACACTGCTAATCACTGTAGCTTGGATCAGTGCTACCACACATATTATTAAACCAAAGAAAAAAATGTTCTTTCCTTCCTATGGTGAAATTAAATCATTCATGCTAATAACATAGAACTTGGGACACAGAGTTTAATAGCTCCTCATTGCTCTTTTACTGATGGAAAAATTACTTTTTATAACAAATATTAATTCGGAATATGTAGGCTATTATATGTCTTTCTCGTGTGAAATTTTACCCTAACTAGTTAACATGTTTCAGCCTGTTATGGGCCATATGAACTGGTTGATCTGGTCTTGGCGCCTTTTGTTTGTGTTTCCTGTGGGGATGTGTTTGTGTAGTGTAATGTGGAGTCAAAGAGTGTGTGTGTGTTTTCTGAAATTGAGTTGTGTGTTGAGAATTTCATTTGAATGTGTTTTTTGTGTCTATATATTACGTATTGTTCTAGTGTGTTTAGTTTCTGGCTTTTTGGTTGAATATGTAGAATTTCCATGTCTGTGTTTATGTCTCTGTAGGTGTGGTTAGCATTTGTGATGTGTTCTGCATATGTAGAAGTGTTTTGTAGTTTTGTTATGATTGTGATGTGTTCTTTGTAACGTGTTTGAAATGATCTGATTGTCTGTCCTATGTAGAAGTTGTTGTAAGTGTTTGATTTGAGTTTGTATACGCCTGTGTGGTTGTATTTGTTTGTGTTGTTTGTTTGTTGAGATGCTTTTGTAGGGTATTATTTGTTTTGTATGCGATGTTGTAACCAGTTCTGAAGATGGCCCATAACAGGCTGAAACATGTTAACCAGGTACGGTAAAATTTATCACGAGAAAAACATATAATACATATTCCATGAAATATTAGTTATTGTACCTATGTTGAAGTAAACATACGTTTACTTCAGAAAAATAACATGATATTTGGGAAAATATTACACTTGATCTTCAACAGGCCGTATGAAGGACATCCATGCTAATGACAATCTGCATATATATTATTTTTTTCCCTTCCTATGTTGAAGTAATTTTACAAGACAACTTAGGGAAAGTGAATGGGTGTAGGTCTTTTTATGGAAAATTATTTAAATTTCCTCTGCTAACACAGTAAACAGTTTTACGGAGCTGAGACATGAAACTGTCTCCTAATATTGTAAAATCACCCAATTACCAAATCCAAGCCAATCGTTAGTTTTCTTCTACGCAATTATTCTCCTCCTAAATTAAAGGGAAACTCTTGGTGAAAAATGTGAACATTTTAGGGATTATTTTCCCCTTAAAGTACCACCACTATGTGTACTTTTATCTTGTCAAAAGGAATTTGTCCAATTCCACTTTTAAGTTGATTTAAAAGAATATTTTTCTAATGTATTAGTATTAGTATTAGTATTTATTTATTTAACCTGGTAGAGATAAGGCCATCAGACCTTCTCTACCCCTCTACCAGGGATTTACAACTATAATATGAAGAATAAAATTACAATTAATATTAAATTTAAAATTACAATTACAATAAAAATTAAAGTACGACAAGATTACCTGATTCATGAAAGCTAGACAATTTATCATAGAAGTTAAGAACAAAGAATATTTTTGTATTTACTGAATTACAAATTAAACCTAGAATAACTAAATTCTATAGTCATGAAATTACCATATATTGAGATATTTTGTAATAGATTAAGATAACTATTTACAAGAAACCATGTCTGAACGAGTTTCAATTACTGACCAAGTGCCAAGTAAGTTTGCGTTTGAATTCAATATTATTTCGACAGTCCCTAATGTCTGTGTGGGTGTGATTCGTTTGAAAGCTATCCAAAATAATTTAAACTCAGTTTCCCGTAACTTACATTTTTTTCTGCTTTAGGCCACACTTGTTATAGTAAATACAGTAAACCAATTCTCATTACATTTTTACATTACGCAGAAAATGGAAGATTGTATGTATGTATTTATTCAGTCATCAACGAGTTTTAGCCGAGTAAGGACGGGTGCTGAAGGAGCGGAGTCTGAACAGCGTATAGAGGCATTGACCTATGAGCGAGTGAAGAAGAAAATGGATAAAGTGCTACAACGACAAGTGATAAAGAAGGGGAGAAATGAAGCTAGGAATGGAGGACTACAAATGCAGAACAGTACAGGAAACTCGAAGAAACAAGTGGATATAACATCAGGAAGCTTGACGTGCAGAATTAATAACATCTGTGCGAAGATTGATTATCTGGTACGGGATAATGAGCAAATGAAAGAGAAAATCAAATATTATGAAGATAAGCAAAGAAAGAAGAAATTAATATTCTTCGGTGTGGAAGAAGAGGGTCATGAATATGGAATGGATACATATGAGACTGTATGCAACGTGTGCGATAAGATTTTTGGTATCGATGTGAGAGTGGGCCACATTGAACAGACTTATAGAATTGGGAAAGGAAGATTTAGACCTATTTTAATTTCTTTCGTAAGCATGAGAACAAGAGAAATTATCTTAAGGAACTTAAGAAAATTAAGAATGACGAAAATAAGGGTTGAAAAAGACGTAAACTATGAAACAAGAAGAAGACGCAAAGCGCTGATACCGTTCATGATAGCTGCTAGAAATAAGGGAAATTTTGCTAAGATATATGAAGATAAACTGAAAGTCACCGGGAGATACTATGACCTGGAGTTTTGTGAGAAGAATATAAATCATCCGGAATTTGGATTAAATAACGTGGCAGAGAAACATCAGAGGCAGACTGACAAACACGCGCAGCGGGAATCGAAAGCAGGAGTAGAGAAGGAAATCAAGCGAACAGTTCAACTGGCTTCGGAAGAAAACATTGGAGCTAATGTAGAATACGAGAAGCATGCGGCGAAAAATGGTGAATCAGGAGTCGAAGCAAGAAGGCGTCACACGCAGAAAGAAGACATTGAACCAGGGAGCAAAAAACGGATCACCAAGCTAACAGACAGGAAGAAGTACACTTCTATGAAGAGTGGCATAAAGGCTACAGCGGCAAAGAAATGTGCGAATGAGAAGATAAAGAAAGGTTTAAGTTGTGTAATGATGAATGAGTCTAGTGAAGAAGAGGGAGCTACTGATGGTTATGACGAAAGGGACTGCGGGGAAGAGAAGAAAGAAGTCGAGTATATAACTGACAACGAGTGCGCAGAGGGTCAAAGATCAACAATCGTGGAGATGTTTGAGAGAGAACTAAATAAGATACGCGAGAAAGTAGACGAAACTTATATAAAATGCAGCGAGTTATGTGACATTTAAGGACAACTGTCAACGAGAGCGCAGAGGGTCAAGTTCAGAAATCGTGGAGGTTTTGGAGAGGGAACTAAAAAAAAAAAAGATGTGCGAGAAAATAGGTGAAACTATATAAAAATTCAGCGAGTCATGTGATAGTAAAGAAACAAGGAAGTGCAAACTAAGACGTGTGAAGTGTAAAAGTGAATCAGTGGAAAGATCTGCTTAGTCTGAGGCATAGATAAATTGAAAATCAATGATAAAGTGTACGTTCTCGAATACTGTGGAAAGAATTGTGACAAACCAGAGTTTCGGACCGAAATCTAGCAAAGCCAGGTGAATCAAGGCGCATTGAAACGGAGGTTAAGGCAGCACGCTAGGAAGAATGGAAAAATGCATACGACACAAAACTTCAATATCAATGAAACGAGAGATGGACAATGACGATACCTGACGTCTACTTCGAGTACGAAACAGCTGACCAGAATAAACCAAGGAGGAAAACATAACGTGAGGCAGATATAAAACACTGCGGACGAAGGATTAGGGAAACAACTGATAGTGTCTGAGGTCAGGAGCATAGACAAGACTAATGGAGGAAATGCAAGAGAAGACATGAGAAGAACGAGTGTAGGAAGGAAGCGACTACCAGATATTAGTGATTGTGAGGACTGAATAGATAGGGCGTTGGAGAGGTTATAGCGAAGAAGAAGAGTGCTAAAAAGTGAGTGCAGAAAAGTTAGGGGTGGCAAAAGTGTAAGAAAAGGAACAGAGAAGAAAGTGTTAGTGTAAGAAGATTAGGGTAAGAGTGTAATAAGATAAACTATCAAACAATGAATACAATGATATCTGAACAAATGTGAAGTGGAATGAGAGAGAAATTGGAAGTGTAATTTAAGTGAATTAGATATTTGATGTTTTTCAATGTTTTAGATTGGGAGTAGTAGCAGGGGTACTATAACTGTAGGAGTATTATCGAAATAAATATATGGATAGGGGTAATAAAATAGGAAATTTAGGAATGGAAGGGAAACAGTCTAGGTAGGAGGGAGAGAATAGAAGAGGATAGAGGGGGAAGGACATATAGCAATTCAGTCATAATAGAACATTAGAAAGCAATCAAGAAATTCTCGGCAAAGAATACCTTAATAGAAAAGAGTTATATGTATTAAAGGGATGGTGGATCGAAAAACCGAAATGTGAAGGTCCACCATAACTGTGAATTGTAAAGTTGAATGACAAATAAAGATCAATATCAATATCAATGTCGATCTGGTTGGTGAGTTGGTATAGCGCTGGCCTTCTATGCCCAAGGTTGCGGGTTCGATCCCGGGCCAGGTCGATGGCATTTAAGTGTGCTTAAATGCGACAGGCTCATGTCAGTAGATTTACTGGCATGTAAAAGAACTCCTGCGGGACAAAATTCCGGCACATCCGGCGACGCTGATATAACCTCTGCAGTTGCGAGCGTCGTTAAATAAAACATAACATTTAATCAATATCAATATCAATATGTATGTATTTATTCACACTGCAATGGGTATATACCCGGTGGCAGTGGTAACTAATTACACTCAATAATGACAATAATAAACTTATTAATTAAAAATACAGTTAATAATAATACCAATAATTAATACAAATAGTTAATACTAACAATAATAATAATAATAATAATAATAATAATAATAATAATAATAATAATAATGATAGGGAATATCCTAAATTAAATGAAGCACGATCACTTAAAATAACATTTAAAATAAATCTAATTTGTATCTTAAATCTAAGTTCGAACTAAAACCCATGAGTATGATATGTTCATACCTGCACAAGTACCTTTCTACATTACACTCATTTCGCTGTCAACTCACTCACTGCACTGGAACTACGACACATTTCACTGGTTCTATCCTGATTTCACTAACACTTCAAAAACATTTCACTGTTCAAATACTTTGCACTGCCACTATAAACTATAAAGCTTCCCTGACAGGAACACGTTTCACTGACACAACACACTTCACTGACACAACACACTTCACTGACACAACATAATTCTTCACTGATACAACACTTCAATAACAAAATATAATTTACATTCTTTACATAATGTGTATAATTATCGTCTATTAGTAAAGTCCTTAAGCCTATTTTTAAATACGTTTTTGGTTGTTGGTAAAGCCTTTAGTAAGTCTGCAGGTAAAGCATTCCAGTCCCTGATAGTACGATTGAGAAAAGAAAGCTTTCCAGTGTCCGTCCTCTGTCTTCTTTCCCTCAATTTATATGAGTGGTCGTTCCTTGAGGAGTAATTTGGCGGTTGAAACCTATTTTTTATTTCTCTCCAGGCAGGCTCACCTCTGTATATTTTGAACAGTGCGCATAATCGAATTCGTGTTCTCCTGTCCTTGAGTGTGTCCCATTTTAATGGTGAATTTTTCCGACAACACTTGAGACCCCGTTTTTGAATCTTTTCCAATGTCTTAATATGTTCTAATCTGTAAGGATCCCAACATGCAGCACCATATTCTATTACTGGACGTACCAGTGATTTATATGCAATCTCTTTGGATTTATCAGAGCCTTTTCTTAGTACCCTCATCACAAAGTGTAACGCTCTCCATGCTTTTCCCGATGTGTCCGTAACGTGTTCCCCCCAGCCGAGATCGCTGCTAAATGTTATTCCGAGGTATTTACATTTGGTAACTTCCGGAATGGTTTCACCCCCTAACGTACCTATACGATGCAACTATATTATATCTTTTCCTTGTAAAGCTGATGGCTTTGCTCTTTAGAGAATTTATTTTCATTTTGTTGGCTATTGCCCAATCGTTTATTTTATTTAGGTCAGTCTGAAGAAGAGCAGTATCTACATAACTTTTTATTTTCCTGTGTACCATACAATCATCCGCGAATAAGCGAACCCTAGGCAAGATATTAACTGGCAGATCATTTATCCAACATATCCAAGCATTCAAATATAAAATAATGAATAAAAACTGGTTGTATTAAAGTTTTTATTATTAAAGTTTTATAAATTTTAAGTTTTCAAAAAGTGATATCTCAGAAACTAATATATATTTGTATTTAAATCTAATGCACAGTCTCGATCTCGCACATATGGAGATTCAGCTGTATAAATTACATAAAGTTCAATTGTAACTAATGTATATAAAATATGACCTAATCAAAAGATTGCATAATACATTTTTAAAAATTGTATCTCTTGAAGGAATTACACAATTCTTTTGAAATTTCGTAGAATAGTTTTACTGGTTAGCATAACTAGGCTACAGTATAAAAATTTGCTATAATGTAAAAATTTGGTTAAATTTGGCTCAATACAAACAAGTTTCAAAATTTACATGTGTGTCCCCTTAATGTCACAAAACCGCATGTATTTCAGGTTTCCATTTATATACTGAATCATTACAATTATTATTATTTCATTATAATATGGATTAGTTTTATTGATAACACATAACGCACTCACGGATTTTGTTGAAAAGATCTAAGTCAAGGAGCAAATATTCAAACCTTGCTCTCTGCTTCAGATCGGAATTTTCAGGAAATCAAAAAGAAACATTTTTATTTCGTTATACAATCATGATTGAAACATATTTTTGTTGTTAGCCTCTTGGCAAACTAAAACGTCAGGGATAAATTATTCAAATATTAAGAACGTAATTGAAGAAAGAAGATTAAAATGGTTTGGATACAAGAATAGAATGAAAAATGGAAGAACACAAAAAATGATGCTGGAGTGGACTGTGGAAGGAAGAAGAAAGAGGAAAACCAAGAGAACAATGGATGGATGGCGCCAGAAAGAGTATGACTAAAAGAGTCTTACTGAATTAAATGCTGAAGATAGAAATTTGTGGAAGAGCAAAATATTTTTGGGTGAAGAGTAACTACTGTATTGTAGAAAAATCCTAATAAAAATTTCTGAGACGATAATATTTATGAAATTTCAAATTTAAATTTGGATAAAACACCTTTTGATTTAAATTCTTGGATGTAACACGTTTTTATTGAAATCACTTTGGAGAAAATATTTTATGATTCGAACACAGCATGGTCAACAATCACATGGCAACTGAAAGTCACAATATGAGAGACCAACAGACCAATCACAGTTAAAAGAGCAGTTATCTGATTGGCTCAAAGAAGAAAACATAATGTGATCGAAAACAGACCTAGGAGAAAATTCCTTTCGATTGAAATTTATATTTACAGTGACTATTACACCTTTACTACACCATACTACTTTTGACTAATAAAACGGTACGAAATGACGTCTTTCAACCAATCACAGAATTGCACAATTTTATCATTTCTCTAGCATTTGTTTAATTTTATCGCTTCCCTAGCATTTGTTTGTTTTTATCACTTCCCTAGCATATGTTTCTTTGTTTGCCAACATTTCAAACTGCAAATTCTTTACGGTACTATAAAACATGCTTTGCGATCGTCATTTGTTTCCAGCATAGATAGTCGACTGAAAATGGCGGCTCCGTTCAAACATTTTGGTGAAGGTAACATTAGTGAAATAGAATTTTAGTGACTCAATTAATATCTATTTTATTGTATTAGAGTGCTTGATTTCTTCTAATCTTTATATACTTTCTTCCGTTTTTATCACCTGTCTACCATTTGTTTCCTTGTTTGCCAACATTTCAAACTGCAAATTCTTTACGGTACTATAAAACATGCTCTGCGAGTGTCATTTGTTTACAACATAGACAGTCAACTGAAAATGGCGGCTCCGTTCAAACGTTTTGGTGAAGCTAACATCAGTGAAATAGAATTTCAGTAAATTAATTAATATTTTATTGTATTGAAGTACTTTATTTATTCTAATCTTTATATACTTTCTTCTAATCGTATGATAGTCTCTAGATAAATCAAAACTTCTAGTGAGATTACTGTTGATTTATTTTATTTTTTAGGTTATTTTACGACGCTTTATCAACATCTAAGGTTATTTAGCGTCTGAATGAGATGAAGATGATAATGCCGGTGAAATGAGTCCAGGGTCCAACACCGAAAGTTACCCAGCATTTGCTCATATTGGGTTGAGGGAAAACCCCGGAAAAAACCTCAACCAGGTACCTTGCCCCGACGGGGAATCGAACCCGTCCACCTGGATTACTGTTGATAAATTACGTTTAGAATGAAACTAATTTCACAGATGGAAAGGCCTTAGTAACAATAAGTCGAAAATAATGATGTGCATAATATATTTTTTATTCCTTTGGAATAAAATACGTTTTGAATGTTTGCTATTAGCGTCGTGCATTACAGGCGCTATGTTCGGTTCAAATTTGTCGGGTACGGCGAAGTTCGATAAGGTTGAAGGGAAAGAAGGGTTGTGGAGAGGAGAAGAGAGGGAAGCAGTGAGGATTTGAGGGGAGGAGGGGAGAGAAGTGGAAGGAAGGAGAACAGAACAGTTCCTAAGCTCCTATGTCTTCATATGACGTCATCCAGCGCTACATTCAATATGCTTTTGAATTTATGTCTTATATATTTAAATATTAACATTTCTACTGATCAAGTGAATTTCGCAATCGGACTGATTTTCTTTTCCTCTTCTTACATTTTTTCCTAATCGCTGAAAAGGCAAACTGCGATTTACAACACAACTACCCGGGACAACAAAACTGAAAACTCGGCTATGTTGTGTTCGCCCCTTATCCTTTTCCTCCCTTCTTCAGCTATGATAGTTTGCTGCTGTGCATTGTGTCCTAGTGACTTTACCTTAAGACCAATACTGTATAATTAGAAATTCAGTTATCATAAAATTGCTCATAAATTAGTTGTTTTGAATTGATTTCAATATTGCTGGAAAAAGTTTTTTTTTGTTTATTCCAGATGAGAGACTTTGTAGAGACTATTGTAGAAAACCCACCTATTGTCAATCTTTCTGGTTTCGTTGTTGTGAACAGAAGCCTGCAGACCTCGGTAAGTGTAACTGAAAATAATTAATTGTGAACTAGATGCAAATTCCTAATCTGCCATGGTGCAGATCTTTACTATAGTACGTTCGAAGTTTAGAAAATAGCATTGGATATATATAGAAGTCTTTTTAACGGCAATCCTCCTATTTGTAATGCAACTAAAATAAGTCTCAAAGTTACTTACATATTTTGTAACATATATAAAATAAGATAAGTAAATCTATTTCATTTATTCGGTTATTGAAAATGCAACATAAACTAATGGTAATAATTTATAAGCGTATAAAATGTTTTCATCCAGTTTGATTATGTAATGTGAACTTTACATCACTAATAAAAATGTAAAAATATTCATTACGCAACTAGTTATGTAATAAGACTTCTATTACGCAACTAGTTAATGATACTTCTATTACGCAACTGGTTAGGTAATGATACTGCTATTACCTAACGCGGGATTTCGATGGTATTAAACAGTCAATTGCAGAATTTACAGCATTTTCAATAATGGCCTAACATAAGAAGTGATCTGGGAAAAGAATTGTATATGTACAGTATAAGGAATCTGTTATACAATTTAAATTTTTGCTATCTTCTTTCTTGCAGCTAATATCGGCTATGGTGACGTATCTTGTAGTTCTTATTCAGTTGAAAATGAGCACAGATCCTGACTCCGACGAGAGTAACAAAAATTCAACGGAGTTAGATTAAGAATATCTTCAGATCGTCCAAAAAAAAATGTGTATAAATATCAGCTGCAGTTTCGTAACTACGAGAGAGATGCAGTTACTAATCTAAAAGCGAGCTGATCAAGTTATTTCTTGTGATCTGGTGTTAGGCTACATTCACAGTGAAGATTACACGTTGATGTGTTATTCAATGGAACTATGCACAATGATACAAACTCATCCATGAGCAGCAAATTCCAAAGTTTTATGTTCGTGTTTAGGCGAAATTGAAGACACACTAAATAAGGAATCAGAGAGCATAGCCTAACTGTGATGGCCGGAAATAACAGAACAAGTCAATTTTGGACAAAATCAGTATAAATACATATTCTTCACTGTAAACTCGATATCTATTAATGGTAAAATACGTACTAGTAAAAAATAACACGTCGTACTGATTTTGATAAAAATTAAAAAATATATATATAGGCTATGGCTAATATTATACAGTTATCTTACATTCCTGTAAAATTATTATTATTTTTTTTTTACTTATTTGATATATATCTGGCGACGAATGTTTGTGAGACAACTGAAGGAGACTAAACAGTTAAAAGAAGTTAGGTTTTCCCACAGAATGAAGTCATCTAATGCTCGGGGCCAGTTCATCAAACACTCTGGACAATATAAAAAAAATCTATTGTGCAGCGTATAGTAGGTATTACCACAGTCTAGTATATACAGTCACGAAGCTCAATACATAGTAATATGCATCCATAGATAGTTGCTAACCACTAGATTAACTAATATCGCCTCATTACAGATAATGCGAAATAGTACCGGCACAGTCTATTGTTCCTAGCACCCTCACAACTCAAGTTTCGTGACTGTATATACTAGACTGTGGTATTACTACAATGGAAATGCTTCAGAACTATGGTTTCAATGTGTTGGAGAAAGCCAAAAATTATTTCACAGGGCATGTGTGAAAAAATTCACATGTGACCAACGCGAATAGAAGTATTATAAAATATTTTAGGAGGAAAATTTGTGTTGCAAATGTTGGATTTTGTAGTGTTTCGTATGTACTAAAACTATGTCGAAATCTCCCCCATTATGAGAGAAGTCAACACTTCGAGTTCGATTTGTATTTTTTTAAATATACAGATATAAAATGATCACATTGGCACCAGAAATGTGAAATGCACCGAAAACATGTCCATACATAAAGAGTCTTTCAATAAGAGTGTCATATTTTTAACCTATAACAGCTGCCGTGTTTATGAAGCTATAGCAGTGATATTTTTCCCATGGTTACAGTTGTTAACAAATAATAATGGAACGCTGAACCATTCCACAACGCGTAGAATTCATGAAAATTTATTATTAAAAAAAAGTCATCCGTTCGCAAAGCATTCCGTGCATTTAGTGAAGTGTACGGTGTGTTAAGATACCGGGCTTTGATAAGGGATTATTTTTGGTCTCAATTGAAAGGTATGGATCTCAGAAACGCCTGGTTTTAGCAAGATGACGCCACGTGTCATACTGCTCACGAAACAGTTGACCTTCTGAGAGAGAAGTTCAGAGGGTTCATTATTTCGCATGATGGTGATGTTAACTGGCACCCGAGATCATGTGATTTAATGCCGCTGGATTAGCCTACTTCTTATGGGGGTTATGTTAGATAACCGGTCTATGCCAGCAAGCCAGAAACAGTGAATGACTTAAGGAAAAATATAACGTACGTATTCGTGAAATTGAGCCTGGTTTATGTTTGTCTGTTACTGAAAATCGGTAGATTCGTATACGCGCAACCCAACGAAGCCGCGGCGGCCATTTAACTGACGTTCTCTTCCATAATGATATTTTTAATAGGTTATTTTACGACGCTTTATCAACATCTTCGGTTATTTAGCGTCTGAATGAGATGAAGGTGATAATGCCATTGAAATGAATCAGGGGTCCAGCACCGAAAGTTACCCAGCATTTGCTCATATTGGGTTAAGGGAAAACCCCGGAAAAAACCTCAACCAGGTAACTTGCCCCGATCGGGAATCGAACCCGGGCCACCTGGTTTCGCGGCCAGACGCGCTAACCGATACTCCACAGGTGTGGACATAATGGAATTAAGTGTGCTTCAAAATAATAGTAATTAAATAAACAAACCTCTTTCGTTCACACAATTTATTTCATTTTAAAAGTGTGACCTCTTATTGGAAAACCCTTTATTAGGGGAAAAAATTAGAACAAAAATTGCATAAATAGTCCCAAAATTAACATTTTTCCTTAACGTGTCCAGATGTCCCTGAACGATCCTAGATCTCACACATGGTTATATGCTGACAATAAATTATGGTTATTCAAAAGTCACGAAAGATTTAAAAGTTCTCTTTAATAAAAGTTAATAGAAAATACGTACTATATAATTGTTATAAAATTGGAGTTTACATCTACGGAAAACTGTGTTTCCATTGTTTCAGTATTGTTTCTACGGTAAGCGAAATAGTTACACAGCAATTCAAGCTGTTTTTATTTATAGGAATAATGATTTTTCAAATTACGAATTAAATTTACAAAAAATAATAATTAATGTAATTTTGGAACAAATGAGATGAATTTTTTTACAGAGATTATGTGTATGCAGCATGATATTCGTACTAATTTTCAAAGATATAGATCAAACAGTTAAGAAAATTCAAATTGATATTAAATTTGATATGTGTACGTTTGAGATATGTCATAAATATAACTCTGTAAATTTTGTAATTAATGTATGTAACATCGCAATGCATTGTATTGCACACACACTTTTGTTGATATTTAGTTGATCTGTGTGTTTTCTGTTCAACAATATTCGACGCAATTGAAGCATCTGGAAACAAATCTAATACTAAATAATAATTAAAATAACGCACAATATATTAGATTGCTTCATAATTCGTAATGAAGTTAAATTTCTTAACGTATTTGGGATTTCGGTATTACCTAAATGTAGATTTCTATCTCCAGTGCAATAAACGTTTACTTTATTGTAACAAAAGATGTTTGTATGTAATTAAGTTGAGAATCTGAAGAATAAATTGTCATTCGAGTGTTTTTGTGTCATTATTAAAAACAGGCAGCAGTAGCTGACAAGGGCATTTCTCAGAATTAAAGGCGAGGGTGTGGTGCATAGAAATATTGCCTCAATTTGGTTCAAGCATTTCAGTAACGGTGATACAAGCCTCACGAAAATTTTAAATGAAGGTTTATTTAAAGACGCTCGCAACTGCAGAGGTTATATCAGCGTCGCCGGTGTGCCGGAATTTTGTCCCGCAGGAGTTCTTTTACAGGCCAGTAAATCTGACATAAGCCTGTAGCATTTAAACACACTTAAATGCCATCGACCTGGGTCGAGATCGACCCTGCAACCTGAGCACAGAAGGCCAGCGCTATACCGACTACGCTACCGAGGCCGACACAAGCCTGACGAACAACTCTAGAAAATGAAACTTTGTGAGAGCTGTTTTCCAGTTGATAGGTGATATATTTAGAATTTGCTGATCACGAATCTATTGTTGGTATTTTTCCATCACGTCAAGAATTTTTCACAATTTTAAAATTAAATTTCGGCCTAAAGTGCAATTTGTATATTGAAACAAATTACAGAAGTTCAGAACAGTAGTGCAGTGTAGGCATAAGACGTCGTAGAAAGTCATAAAAAGTTGAAAAAAAGAATAATATTTTGGAGTAAGACATTTATCTCATTTTTGTTTTTTTTTCCTTTCCTTGAAGCTTCGAAGAGTGAATTTCCTTTTACAAGCGGGTTGTGGTGCCTCACGTATCAACGTTCAGCAATTATCTGTCATAATTTTTGTATTCCATCGCCCCTGGTTCGGCGCTCCATCTCACTGATGTCTTGGTAAAATCGTTCACCGTGTTCCTCACTTAAATCATCTAAGTGAAGAAGAAAACTGTCCAAATACAAAAACGGGAAATTAATCTTGAAGCTTGATTTTCATACTAATTCTTTTAACTTTTGTAGGATGTTACATATGACTATCTTGTTTGTCATGAGTTAAGGGGTTAGGTACAGCTTACAGCAGCAACATTTTTGGAAATATTCAACATTTTTTCCTCCATTACTGTTTCTTGTACAAAAATGAAAATGAGTATGTGTAAAACACTGTCCTTCTGCTATATGAAAAAAATATTTTTTCGTTTAAAAAAATTATTTACATTTTTTTTTCAAAATTCAAAATGGTGGCAGTTTACTGTGCAGTGATGCAGTATTTCCCTCGTAACTTATAAACTTGTTAACTTTTTTCATGTTCATGTTTTATTGCTGAAACTCATATTTACAATATCATGCTCTTTTAACTACATTCCTTAATAAAAAATGTTTTTTTATTGGGTGTTAGAAGAAATACTGATATTTGATCATTTTTTAAATGAATTTGTTTTTATCAGACACTCTATCGAAGGTAAAGAAGTGATCTTGCATCATATTGTAGATATGACATGCATAAATACACACAAAGAATTTCATCACAGAATGTTGGATAGTTTTTGAGTTGTGTGGGAAACTCTTCATCCCTGCACAGTGAACTGAATTTTGGAAAAAAAAAGTAAATATATTTTTTTTAAATCGTAAAAATATTTTTTTCATATAGCAGGATAGTGTTTTATACATACTAATTTTCATTGTTGTACAAGATTCATTAATGGAGGAACAAAATGTTGAATATTTCCAAAATTTTACTGCTGTAAGCTGTACCTAACCCCTTAATTTCGAAACGAACAACTTCCGTATCTGAGGTCCGACGAAAATGCTCTCTTTCAACTCAGCCTGTGAGATAGCTAAACATTTTTGGTGAAATAGTGGACACATTTTCTATTGTTATCGAGAACTTTAACAAATTGTTTCATCAGCCCCACTTTTACGTGTAATGGGTAATGGGAGTAAGAGTATCTTCGCTGGATAGACAAGGCTGACGTTCTGCACATTTTTACTGTCCACAATGCGGTTGGTTCTTAGAGGTCATTCTGCTTGTGTCAAACTTTTATCACCAAGCGTACTGTCCAATTTGCAAATATAAGAGGAATATTTCGTCTATCCCTGTTGATATTCGAGTAACAAATCGATCACTTCTAGGTAGCCACACAACAATTATTGTTGCCATTTATATTTTATTTTCTGAAAAATTATAGATATAGGCTACTTTTATAACTCTCCTTCAAATACACAGAACATGCAACTGGTCCAGAAGATGCTGGTTTCCGTTGTGCAGCAGTACAACTTTAAACACCTCTTGCTCGAATCTGTGAATAATCACCATTCCTATGCGGTGTACTAAGTTGCTGTAAGTTCCAACATGAGATTTTTATATTATTACAATACACTGAGTCTTTTTTCTTTTTTTCCACGACTAGGCCCGTCATTACTCCGGACGCACCGCAGCCACAACAACATGTTAAATGTTAAATTGTTTACCGTTAACATCCCAACATGCTGATTGAACATGTTAATGCTAATTTCATTTAACACTTTGTCCACACTGTTAAACATGTTAAACTTGACTTTGTTTGTGTAGTCCAGTCATGTTAACTGATGCCCATAGGAGCAAGCGCGCGCTTCAGAGCTCAGGAGAGCCTGAGCGCTTTACAGCGGAAACGAAAGAGACAGACGAAAGAGGTAGTATATGCCGCTATATATAGGGATGGCCACCATTGATTCAATAGATAAAGGGAAGAGAACTTATTAAAACTGTATCCATGTTTATTTTTAGATTTGTCTGAGAAGTAGCTATAATTGCATTATAAGAATGTAAGTTTTAATTTTAATGCTCATTTTTCACAAGTTTGCATTTTTTATTCAAAAGGAATATTTTCTCATCATTTTTTATAGGGAAGTGTAATTTTCGATATAGGCCTATTTATTTAGTGGTCTTACAGGTAGTGAAAAATGTTCTCGTAAATCTAATATACCGTAAATACGTAACTTATTACTGAAGATAGTGTATTACAAATTTTGAAAATATTCGCATGGAAAATGTTTCTAAGGAAATTAATTAAAAAAAGCAACTACTGTTACATCATAAAGTTGCTCACCAATATCACCTTAAAATCATAATGCGATAAGAGTTTTGTTGTGGAATATTAGTTACACTTAACACATATACAGTACCTAGGTAACTTTTCTTTGTATTGTAATATTGTTTTGTTTAGTTCATTGATTACTTTTATAAAGCTAAAGAAACCATCAATATCAATTTCAACTTATTATGTCATACTCATTCTCTTTATTTGGGATATGACTTTCTTCATGGATAATGTGTTTCATTCACTTAGTACAGTATAGTTGTAATGCTATAGAATATATGTGACTATTCCTTCATAACTCTTTATTAATGTTATTGACTTTTAAAACACAACTGCAATATTATGAAATTGGAGTTAGTACTTTTGTTTTAAAGACAGTAGGCCTTTAGAGAATATCAAACAAAAATAAGCCATATTAAAATAACGACATAAAATTTTACGTTCCGTTTGGAGTTTGTGCACCACTGTTTTCTTAATCCAACAGGCTGCTTATTCCTCCTTCAATACCCAGCACTTGATGCCCGCGCACGACGTAAAGGTCAGAAAAATGCGCTTGCTTTGACATCACTGGCGGACCAATATTTTTGTTAAATTATTAAAATTAATGAAAATTATCTTTTTTTCTATTATATTTTTTGTGGTATTTGGGTTTTTCGTACTCCATCATAAACAGTCTATGAGATTTTAATGTAGTGTCTTATTTTCAAACCTTGGACAATGAACTCAGATGATGATTTGACTTTTGTAATTGCTTCTATTGCTTGTTACAAGGCCTTGAAAAGAAGAAAATGAGAATGTGGCTGCAGCAATATCTTACTAAAAGACACAATGTAGAAGATATTCTAAACGAGCTTAAAGTTGAAGATCGATTTGGATTAAAAAATTTGCTGAGAATGTCAGAACACGATTTTAATATAGTGCTGCAAAAATAGTTCCTGTTACGTCAAAGAAAGACACAATTTAAGAACAGCCATTTCATCTCAATTAAAAAAAATTACAGCGCGATTGATTATCATAGGATCTACGGCATGATAGATGTTAAAGGAGCGGGTAATATCATATAATTATTCTTTCCGAAGTTTTACGAACGTTAACATACATCACCAAGTACGACCATTACTGACGTCAACATAGCATTAACGTTTAGCATACGACGAGAGTGCAAAACTCTCTCTTGTATTCTCGAGAACAGTTAAATAATAATTCCAGTTCTCTAAGACAGTCGGCCTTCTTTGTTTTGTCTCTGTATTCTTTTGCAGACTCATCCCACAAACAGGGCCTTTCTATGAGTGCATTAATTTTATTCTAACGTATTTTCTTTCGTCCACTCCATTATTTCGAACAACTTGCAGCTAACACCAAGGACCAATCATAGTATAAAAATGATCAAGGTACGCGCCACAAAATTGGAAGTTAGTTGTTTCTATGGAAACTGTACGAACTTTGCCGAACTGTACCGACGCTGCACGAGCAAATGAATATTGACTTGACATGTTTTCCATTGCTGCTGAAAAACACGCCATGTTAAAAGTGTTAACTTTAAAATACTCAGTCAACATGTTAAATTCAACATGTTATATTTAACATGTATATAACATGTTGTTGTTGTTGTTAAATGATTATTAGTGGAGACTAGCCTTTAGGGTTATTGTGCTACCTATGCTATATTAGGGTTCCCATAATGTAATTTAAAAAACTGGGACATTTCCAATTTTTTTACTTAAAAACCTGGGAAATTTTGTAAAAAAAGGGCCACAATAAAAACTGCATATTTTAAAATAAATACGTCACATACGTCACAATCACATTTTAATCAAATTATAAAAATACATCCTAATGCCCATTCGGCAAACCTTCAAATTATTATTATTATTATTATTATTACTATTATTATTATTATTATTATTATTATTATTATTATTATTATTATTATTAAAATACAACTTGATGTTAGGTACTGTAAACAAGAGTGGAGATTATGTTTTAAGATGCATTCAAGTATTTCTCAGATTTATGGATGTGGTTGACCATGTCTGACCAACCACCAGGTGAAATGCAAAATCTAGAATTGCACAATGTACGTTTTGCATTTTCATCCGCACCTTTGAGGAATGGGAATTCTCTTCTGATGCTATCGTTTATACTGCATTTACATTTCGGCATAATGAAAAACGGTATAAAATTATAATGCACTATGAAACCTCAACTTTCGGCTATGATGCTATGATACTGAATATAATCGGAAACGGAAATTATAACTAATACTGCCAACATAAACATGAAGAGAGAAGAAAAGAGCATCACTCTAAGTATCACCAACATTGCAATAGAAATAATGTTCTTTGAATTAATCACCAGGAGCGCTACTTATTGAAAAGAAAACAACTTTCGTAATCCATTTTTTAGGAAGGCTATTCAAAAGCGAGACATTTGAAAAAAAAAAGTCGGGACACTGGGACATATGATCAGAAAACGGTACTGTCCCGGGAAAAACGGGACGAATGGGAACCCTATGCTATATACACTGAGTCTTCTTCACAAGAAAAATATTGGGTAATTAATTCTTGCTCATGGTGCCTAAACAATGTTGAAGATATCTCTGCAGCATATAAATTTGTATCTTTTAATCGAGATATTAATACTTCCGTAGCTTGTTTGGATAAATTCAAGTCTCTCACAAAGTCGTGTAATTCCGGCTGTGTAAAGAGCTGGGGCTCATTTCATATTCTGATTTTTTATCAACAATACCGGTATTAAAATGCTCACCTTTAATTGAAATGTGGAACTTATTTTTCATTGCCTATCTCTTAAAAATAACCTTCCGGATTTTGGCCCCTCATTTACAACAAAATTGCTTTTATGAACTTTCGTACACAAATTTATATTAAACTTATTTATTCCTGTTGTATAATTTTACAGTGTTCAATCTGTTTTAGTAATCTTCATAGATGTTACACGCATTCAGTGCTTTGCCCTGATTATATGGTACATGAAAGTTAGTGCAAATACAAGGCTTTTAAAGTGAAATGAAAATGGAACAAAATGAAGCGAATGACCATTACTGCAGTCTGATAGACATTATGTGCAATCCACAATATTGCTGCGTCCGTCGGCTTCAATTTATCGCATGTCAAGTGTCTCCTCCTATCCATACAATATCTTGGAATATTGCACACGTCTAGCACTGCACTCGCGGGCGCACTTACCACTTCGTAACAGCACCTGAGTTGGACATCACTGCTCTAATGGGTCATTTCATAATGACATTTCTACAATATCTCACATAATTTATTAAGTGAAAAATACTCATTGAATTTTGTCTTTGTGTCACTTTCAAACAAATCAGTTGTTCTTTCATATTATTATACAAACGGGAAAGCTGATCCATAAACCGAGGTTGGTGAGTAGAGGAATAAGCTATCAACTTTGATGCGCATTCCAGAGTTTCTTTGTGAGTTGACAATTGTACAGTAGCACTAGATTCACCAATACAATCACCGTTATCATCATGTTTACACTGCTGTCATCACTCTCTTTCCCCATGTTGTTGACAATGTCTTGCAGAACTTTATCTGGATATTACAATTAATTTATATTCAAAAATTTGACAATAATAAATAATTCCTATAGCAACACTATCTAACTTTGGCAAAGTTGCACTTTTGTTACAGAGACTTAAATAGTTGTGAAACTTTCTTGTAATTGCATATTTATTCATTTTATCTAGCACTATTTTATTTTCTGATGGTGTGATAGAATGGTTTGTAGTTAATATTTCAAATTAATATTTATTGGCATGTTTCCTTCTTTTCTTATTCTGCTTATACACCTTCTCTGCTTTTCTTTTTTGCACTATTTCTGGAACACGAATCGGTGCTTTACTGAGTTGTATAATAGAACAGCCAGGCTTCTCTGCATCAGAAAAATGAATAACATTGTATATACGCATCGCTTGTTAATGTATTACGTAGCTGTTCTTTAGCTGATGTCAAAGCAAGCGCATTTTTCTGACGTGACGTCGTACGAGGGCATCAAGCGCTAGGTATGGAATGAGGAAGGATTATGTATATGAACATGGGTGGGCAACTCGTGCTCTCAAACTGTGAACAAACTCAGTCAGGTAGAACGAACTCTGTGCTGGCTGCAGTGCACGAGGGCCTTGCAAGACGAGTGGTTGTTGGTTCGCTTGCGTCTACAAGAGTGGCGGCTCATCATGAGTGAATCACAGTGTAATCCGTTTAAATATTTTCCCTTTAGTGACGAATGGGAAAACAAATACTTTTTTGTTAATAAGGAAGGTAAAGCTGTGTGTCATACGTTCTTCTACACTTTCTTACGCGTCACAAATTTCTTAAGAACATTGACAGTGATTATCATGATCTCATTCATCACACGAAAGTAAGATAGCTTAGCAGGGGTGCCATGTTATACAGGTTTTTCATGCTCAAAGAAGAAATAGATTTATACGATAAGTGAAGGTATAGAAATTCCACAACAAACAGACCCAGCATGGATTTCTGATCTTGTTTTTTTTTTTTTTTTTTGACGGACATTTGCACACATCTTAATGATCTGAACGTGCATGTACATGGAAAAGATAACTTGATCATAAATATGATCGACCATCTGAGAGCATTTGTAAGTAAATTAACAGTATCAAGTAGAAAATAAACAACATTAACCGCTTTCCTTTACTAGAAACCGTTTTCAAGAGCGGTGAAGAAAGTCAGCTTATCAAATATAAAATCTTTCTTCAAGACCTCTCAATTGAATTCACTGGTGGATTTGGAGAGATAGCGACAATGGACAAGGAATGGAGATTATTCTGCAATCCCTTTGGGTTTCAGCAGATAAAAGCTCCTGAAAATTTGGAACTGGAATTGAAAATCTGCAGAACAGCACGCCGCTCAGAGTTTCGGCGAAATCAGGAATCGAACTGTTCGTAATGCTGCCTAAGTCATAATTTTCAAATCTATGCTTGTTCGCCTCCCGCCTAGCAGCCATGTTTGGTTCCACATATGTGTGCGAGTAGTTTTTCACTATGATGACCAACAACAAAACTGTTTGGCAACCAAACAATTTAGTGGCTGTTTAACGCTTATGTGTTTTCAAACTTGAGCCAGATTTTAATGCTCTGACAGCACGAAAAAGATGCCAAACGTCTAAATGTACAGGAGTTCAGGAGTAAGTTTATTTCATTTTCTGTTATATGTATAAAATTACTTCCTTGATTTTGTGAATACTTTTTTGAAATCTCTTTATTCTATAAACACTTGTAAACTCTGATTACTTTCTATGTTTCAATGGAGACAAATAATAACTAATATTAACAAACAGTATAATAAGTGCTGCAAGTATATTTGTTCTATCTTGAAAGGGTTGTGTTTAATTTATGTTTTCAGCACTAAATAATAACGTATTATAATTTACAAATCTTGGAAATAATGGAATTTCAGTTTTGTGTATTTAGTTATAGGTGTCTAAAACTACTGTAGGCCTAATTATTGTACCATGCATAATTTTGAAATACAAATCATGGAGTAGGCCTAGATATCACGATCACCTGCACCAGCCGCCACAGCCCACCATGCAGTGAACTGCTTCTGTAACGAAACTACACACAGCTTGTAACTGCAGCGGCTGCCTCGGTGTGTGCTTTTTTTGTGCCAAGGTTTTGAGCGCCTCGGGAGTACAAGTTGCCACCCATGTATATGAATAAGCAGCCTGTTGAATTAAAAAAAAAAAACAGTGGTGTACAAACTTGAAGCGGAACGTGAAATTATGTCGTTCTTTTTATACGGCTCCTTTCTACTTGAGATTATATATATTGTCTGTAAAACAAAAGAACTAACACTAATTTCTTAATACTGCAGTTAAGTTTTAAACATTAATAACACAATAAAGTGTTACGATGGAATATTCACAAAATTCCATAGTAGTACAACTATACTGTACTAAGTGAATCAAACACATCTTTTATAGATAAAGTGATATTCCAAAGAAAGAGATTGAGTATGACATAATAAGTGGAATTGATCTTAATGGTATCTTTAGCCTTATAAAAGTAATCAATAAACTAATCAAAACAATATTATAGTACAAAGCAAAGTTACCTAGGTATATGTTTTAACTGTAACTAATATTTTATAACAAAACTCTTATCGTATTATGTTTTTAGTTGGTATTGGTGCGCAACTTCCTATCATCAGAATATTAAATTATTTTCTCGAATTCTGCTGAAGCTATAGCGCTGACGTTTTACCAACACATGGACAAATATCTTCTGTTTAGATATAACAATAGTTGCTTTGTTAATTCATTTCCTTACAAACATTTTCCATGCGAATATTTTCAAAATTTTCAATACACTGTCTTCAATATACGTATTTACTATATATTAGATTTACGAAAACATTGTTTCAGTACCGGTAATGCTACTAAATGAACATATCTGAAAATTTCACTTTTCTGTAAAAAAAGTTGACAAAATATTCATTTTGAATAAAAAGCAAATCTGTGAAAAATGAGTATTAAAATTAAAACTTACATTCTTAAAATGCATTTATACTTCTCAGACAAATCTAAAAATTAGCATGGATACAATTTTAATAAGTTCTCTTCCCTTTATCCATTGAATCAGTGCTGCCATCCCTGAATATAGCTCGACCAAGCGGCATATACTACCTCACTCGTCTGTCTCTTTCCTTTCCGCTGTAAAGCGTTCAGGCTCTCTGAGCTCTAAAGCGGGCGCTTGCGCCTATGGGCATCAGTTGACATGACTGAGCTACATGGCACAAAAACATGTGATTCACTACTCTCGTCGGAATTAATATAACTCTATTTCCAAGTTATAATACTTTCATGTGATGATTATTATGAAGCCTAAGTACTGCTGATAAACTACTTGTAATAGAATTTAAGAGACTCTCAACGTTTTCATTGGCACGTTGTAAACATTGAATGTGAAAACTCCTTATTGGATGGCATACAACAACACGATATTCAAATTCTTGCCTCACTCTCTCCAACATATTGCAATCGCAGCAATGATCCGACGTCTTATTTCTTAAAGGCTTGGGATAGAAGTGACACATAACCTGCATTTTTTACGGTCATGAATTTCATTCTCTGTATGGTTAACATAATATCACCGTCTTCTGTACTGTACCTGAATAAATTGAGTTTGAGAAGGGATAATTATGTTTAGGAAATAGTGTTGTCACTTCAGACCAATATACTCTAGTTTTGTTAATTCGGCCACAGAAGACGGTGGTATTTTGTTAGTCATACAGAAAATGAAATTCTTAACCGTAAAAAATGCTGCTTGAAAGCAACCTCATGTAAGTAGCAAAATTTGATTTGTTATATTGAATTATTTCAACGTTAAAAATTGCTTGTTTGTTAAAATGTGTGTATGATAACGTTATGCAATTTGTGTTCTTTTGTTTCGTATGTTTTTGGAAAATATAACTTCAATTAATGCTCCGCCATAAATGTTGTAACTAAAACCTTGTGCATCTCTCGTGTTCACCGTACGGCTACGTTACCTGCACTTTGTTTACGTTTTCACTGTGCCTAAACGAGACGCTCTACTGTACTGTCATTACCTGACTTTCGTGAACTCCTTCCATTACTTAATACAAAGAACAATAAATTCGTTACTGACAGATCACAATGACCTCAAGACAAGACTGAGGCGAATATTACTTATGATGAGTGTATTATGCGATGTGGCAAAAAAGGAGCAACTTCCTCAAATATCCTTCTCCAGTGCCCTGAACTGAGTAGAGTGAGGTATAAGCAAACGGAAGAAGAGTCTAAATCATTACGGTTATAATAGCATCACTAGGAAGGTAAAGGTCCACAGGGACAAAATGGTTGTTAGAGAAACATCTCACTTTGCTCTCCATAAAACCATCATGCCGATTGATATTTGCGACGTTTCCAGAAATATTTTATTAAAATCACATTTTTTATTACATGATTCCATTCCGGTATTCCGCAGGCAATAACACATCATGTTGGTCATCTTTGTTGGTGTCGAAGTGATTATGTCGTTTCTGAACTTCTAGACATCAAACAGATAGTAGTCTGAGGATACCAGATTCGAACTATCTGGAGCGTAAGTTCCCATCCATTTTCATCAATTTTCCCCATGAAGAAAAGTGTAATGTGAAGCCATGCTTTTTCTAATTAGAGAGTTAATTCTTTCTACTCTCAATGTGTGTCATTCAGTGAAATTATGTTAAAGTTATGGCGCTGAAGAAATTCTGGCAAGATCACTGATGATGTCCAGCGTACTGGAAGCATCAATGCGCGATGCCAGAAAGGCGTTCTGAAGTAAAGACTGGCTTACGATGATTGCGGACCCGAATTCGAACCTCGGTAAAGGTGTTTTACTTGTGGTAGGCAAAGTCAAGGTTCCGGAGAGTTATTCACCACCATCATTCCACTGTCGCACTCCATTTGAGTATTAATTATTACGAGACAGCGGAGAAAAGTCATTCGGATGTGAAGGTAACTACAACGCGAGTAGTTTGTCTCGTCAGAGGGTTGTTGTTTACGTAAGCACAGCAGGCATACTAGAGGCGCGTGCAGGCAAGAACTGTTTTCGAATCGATGATTCAGAAGGTGCCTGATATTTTGTGTACTTGTCTATAAACCCTTTAAAATGAGGATTGTCCAACGTTTTGAATGGAATATTACAACTTATCATCATTCGACACAAATCCTGGCAAAAGTCATATTTCATATTTGAGGTGGAATTTGAACTTGAATCCTTATTTTCTTCTAACAGAGCAACATTTTTCATATGTTTCTGTGTATTACATTGATGTTCTATTGATTGTTTGTTATCCTTTTTAATGCACACATACATAACCGACACTTAATTGTTTCACCAGTATCACTAATAAAAATGTCGACACCATATTCTTGTATTAAAGAATACACCCTATGTTTTTAACATCTGTCTTCGGCATTATGATCACTTCACTGAACAGAAATGAATAATATGTTTACGTATCTCAATGTTCTCTGTTCACGTACGGACGAGGACTGACTGAGAACGCAGAGTGGCAGTTGTTTTCGGTGTTCGCATGGTGCTCTCTGCGGACGGTACCGTGTTGTAGCTACCTACTTGGGAAGCGTGCACATCTCATGCCATAGTCTATGCGTACAATACTTGTAAACAGTAAACATAACTTTTATTTTACTTTTTTCCGCTGTCTAATTATTACCATTAAATAGTATTCACCCCAAGCAGTGAGGTGTGATGTACTCGGTAGTATTGTGACTGGTGTGGAGATGGCATCAGTCTGAGGAGGCGTAGAAGCTTTTGAGGGGGTGGAAGAGCGCTCTAGTGGGACTATACCGCAACGTTGCAACGTGCAGACTGAATCGACAGATGACATTACACAGCTGAGTCACGATATCTGTACCTGTTTTTTGAAAGATGGAACATAGCAGGAGCGTTGCGATAGGAAAAACAACTAAATGTCACATAGGGTGGTAGGCCTGTTGCTATGGTAACAACGGTTGAGTTGCCAAACTTGCCGTTCCCACGTGGCGAGTGAGTGCTTAATAGTTCTCTTGGTGACATTTATTGTGCACACTGTGTTAGCATTGGTACGTTTCGTATTTGCTTCTCTGTCGATTTTTGTATTGTTTTCTTACCTTCGCGTCAATTGTCAATTAATGTTTTAACGTCCGCCATCTTAACATCAATTGCAAGCTTCCATCAGGTGGCAGCGTGGTAGTCCATACTGGCAACATAGCACTAGTTCCAAGCTCGGGCGCTTAACTGTCATGTCCCATCTAAAAAAAAAAAAACAGGTATAGAGAAACACGACTGTTCGGACTTAAAAATCACACTCAGTATAGGAGCGGTACGGCACAATAATCCCATTAAAGACTGAAGTGCTACCCTTCGAGTTCTCCTTCGTAGCAAGGGAAATATAGGTAAGAACAATTTTTAACAGCTATAAATGTGGACAAAAGCGTCAATCGTAAAAGTATGTTGCAATTTTCGTCCTTCTTGATATTTGTTGTGAATAAACATACTGTTAACCAGATATTATCTAAATAATTCCAAGTAACAATTGTCATAGGGAAAGTAAAAGGTAAGAGAATAAATAGTATTGAAAGAGTAGTAGTATTTGTAGTAATAGCAGCGATATTATTATTGTCGTAGTAATGACTTTTGTGATAGTAGTATAAAAGAATTATGTAGACCAAGGTGGATAACAATAAATTACAGAGGTGTCCAGCCACTCATTATTCCCTCATATTTAGATATTACGTATTGAACATATCAGAGCTATACAGAGTGAACCGTAAGTAATGTCATTAATTTCAGTAGTTTATACTTTTAGATATTTCAAACAATTTTGCTCTTTTTCCTCCTTTTTCGGGATAAAAATCGTTTTATAGCGTGTTTCGGGAACGCCATTGTTTGAATTCCCAATATGCTCATTCAATTTAAAAGAGAAAGTTGAAATCAATACAACTATGAAATCTGCATCGACATGGGGAACTATTAATAATGGAATTCCTCAAGGATCAATATTAGGTCCCCTACTTTTTCTAGTGTTTATAAATGATCTTGCCCCCCTCATAAAAGATGTAGATCATCCCATATTATTTGCAGATGACACAAGTATAGTAATTACAGCCAATAACTCCAACACATTCCAATCTTCAACAGAGGAAATTCTCTTCAAAATATATGACTGGTTCTCAGTCAATAAATTAGTATTACATTGTAACAAAACTAACAAATTCAATTTAAATCCTGTCAAAATTCAACGTCGCAAATTTCTAGCGCAATAATTAATAATAGATCCCTATTAGAAACAACAACAACAACCAAATTTCTTGGCTTAAAAATCGATAATGTGTTAAATTGGAAAAATCATATTAAAGAAATTACCTCCAAACTAAATTCAGCTTGTTTTGCTATTAGATCTATGCAAAAGATAGTAAATATCAATACCTTAAAAACAATATACTTTGTATACTTCCACTCGGTAAATAGTTTTGGAATAATATTCTGGGGAAATTCCACAGATGGTAACAATATATTTCTATTACAAGAAAGAGTAATTAGAATAATAGTAGGTGCCAAATCTAGGGAATCTTGTAGGACTATTTTCAAAAAACTACAAATAATGCCCATGGCTTGTCAGTATATCTTTTCATTCATAATCTTCCTCTTATGTAATCGTGAAAACTTTGTAACTAATTCAACAGTTCATAGCATAAATACACGTCAAAAAATGACTTTCATACTCCATCGGCAAGTCTATCGTGCTATCAAAAAGGAGTGCGTTATATGGCAGTAAAAAATTTTAATAGCCTCCCTATCGATATAAAAAATGAAACTGAAAACATAAAATTATTTAGGGCCAAATTAAAGAAGTACCTAATTTCTCACGCCTTCTATTCTGTAGGTGAATTCATGACATTCAATAACACTTTATGAAATTGATACTAAAACTATGTTTTATACTAATAGACTATATTAACTGTGACTATAAATTAAGATGTTATAATACAGTGGTATTAAGTTTTTTGACTTATTCCATATTCTAGCTGTAAGCATGTATGAATACCATGGAATGTTAACAAATACAATACAATACAATGCTATTATGATAATAAACTATTGAAATAATTGTAGTTTTATTCTTTAAACGTGAAGAATTTTCGTGCGAACAATAACATATGTAACATTGACAAATTTATTTGCAGAACGAAAAGTTACATTTCTTCAGATCAAATTTCTGCATATTTAAAGAACAAAACTAAAATTATTTCTATCACTTATTATCATAATACACTGCTATTCTAAACAGACTGGACATCTTCAATAGCTCTACAGCCCAGTGTGGGCTTTGACTTCCTCAACGATCCTCCTCCATTCATCTCTCCTTTTCGCTTTCTCCCACCAACCAGATACACGCAACCTCTTCAAATCATCCAAGATATCTTGGAAACATCTTTTCCTAGGTGTACCTCGTCTAGCCATGCCCAGTATTCTTCCATCCATCATACGTTTTGGGAGTCTTGTATCGTCCATTCTATGTACAGTAGTGGCAAAAAAAAAAACCGGACCGACGGAAAAATCAAAGTCCCCGAAATGAGCCACTGAGCATGCCACGCCCGCATTCACAAGATAGCGAGTAATCTACTGAAATTGGTGTAGTTTCGACTGCTGACGTAGCCAATTTCGAAAGTCATTAGAAAATAAGCTGGTAAAATTCATGTTCTGGGAATAATAAGTTAATTAAGTAGTAAAATATCGCTGCAATCGAAAAGTATTGGGAATAAATTTGAATAAGGAGCAAAAAAAAGTTTCCTTCCCAGGCAGGATTCGAACCACGAAAGTCTTAGTTACCAGTCTACCGTGCTGTCACTGAACAAGGCTCTGAAATCAGCTACAAGGGTCGGTCCGGTTTTTTTTGCCACTACTGTACATGTCCCAACCATGACAGTCTAGCTGACTTTATAAATATGACAATGTCTTCGCCCTGTAATATCGTGTTTATCTCATTATTATTATTATTATTATTATTATTATTATTATTATTATTATTATTGCGAATTCTCCAAATTTCGCCTAATTGCACTGGACCATATATTTTCCTTATGATTTTCCTTTCAAATATTCGCAGCAATTCCACATCTTTTGATAACAGGGTCCATGTTTCCGCACCATATGTCAATATAAGCCTTAGTAGAGTTTTGTAGAGTATAATTTTAGTTGGTATAGATAGTAAAGAGGACTTCAAAAGTGGAGATTTGCGTAATAATCCTTGTTGCTATTCATCACACGTTCTTTTATTTCTTCTGATATACCATTTATACTGGTTAGGCTTACTCCGAGATACGAAAAGTTTGTGACTCCTTCAAAATTGTACGTTTTAACCTTTAAATTCTGTATTTCTTGTTTGATTCTAGTTGATATTTTCATATATTTGGTTTTCTCCTCATTTATATGAAGTCCTAGTTTACTGCTATATTTTTCGATTTTTGTGAACATTTCTACAAGTGCTTCTTTATTACGGGCTATAAGAACATCATCATTAGCTAGGCTAGACATTGTCTAGATTTATGTAATATAGTTCCTCTGATTCCAAGTTCTTTTACAGCATTATGTAGGCCTAATACCAAATTAAATAGAATGGCGTAAAGATGATCGCCTTGTTTGACTCCTGATGTTGGTACAAAGTTTCTACTTGTTTATTTATTTATTTATTTTATTTATTTAACCTGGTAGAGATAAGGCCATCAGGCCTTCTCTTCCCCTCTACCAGGGGATTACAACTACAATATTAAGAATACAATTACAATTATAATTACAATTAATATTACATTTACAAATTTTAATCTTCCCCCAGCAAATACTTTACATTGTGTACCATATAAAGAGAGCTTAACTAGTCTAATCAATTTCACAGGTATTTTGTACCCCTTCACTATAATAACCATTTGTTTCCAATTCACACTGTCAAAGGTCTGTCTAATATCAATGAAGAGCATTTCCAAATCAATGTTGTATTCGTAACATTTTTCCATCATCATTCTGATGTTGAAGATTTGATCAGGGGGTACCTCTTCCGATTCTAAAACCGCCCTGACAGTCTTCTAATATTTCTTCTGCATAGCTGTTTATCCTAATCTGTAAAATGGATGGGAATACTTTGTATGCTATGTTTAACAGCGTGATTCCTCTATAGTTGTTACATTCCATCTTATCATCCTTCTTATAAATAGGGTATATCAATCCCATTTTCCATTCATTAGGTAACTCTTCTTTGTTCCAAATTTTACATATTAAATCATATAAAACCTTATTTAATTCTAGCCCTCCATTTTTTTTATCAGTTCAGCAGTTATTTCATCGTCTCCAGGTGCTCTGCCGTTCTTCAGCCTCTGAATACAGTATGTTACTTCATCATATCGATCGTCTAGTTCAAAAGTGCGACAACTCAAAAAAACAAGTTTTGAGATATCTTCAGTTGAAAGTTTCAAATAAATCACTTAGAAAGGAACAGAGTTCTGTCTGGTTCATAACCACGACAATTAGAAATGAGTCAGTATTCAGGACGAGTTTATCACACTCTTCCAGTTCATTATTAATAGTTTCGAAATGTACTAATAATTAATTAGTAAAGTCCATAGTTATAATTATTTCTAAAGCAGTTTATTTAGTTCTTTTTCTTTTTGGTTGTAAATATGACTTATCTCAATATTGAATCGGAAAGAGCTCCGAAAGGGGCTTTCAGTAGTATAAATAACTAAAAAATGGCAGTTTTTGAGTTGTCGCACTTTTGAACTGGACGATCGATATGTTGGCATTACTTCTTCTTCTTCTTCTTCTTCTTCTTCTTCTTCTTGATCTTTTGGGACTTCAATATCTAACAATTCATCTTCACTGCCTTTATTTAATAACTAGCCGTACCCGTGCGCTCCGCTGCACCTGTTAGAAATAAATATAGGGGAGAGTCGGGTAGTATCGGACATCGGGTAGTATCGGACAGTGCGTTTTTTTCATCTACCACCATATGGTAGTACCTGAATGACATGGTTACGTTTCTCTCTGCGACATCACAGAAACGTAACCATGTCAATCAGGTACTATCATCGTGTGGTAGATGAAAGAAACTCACTGTCCGATATTACCCGATGTCCGATACTACCCGACTCTCCCCTAAAGTAATTACATTATTAAAATAGGATGTTTGATCCAGGGAACATTCGTGTTTGATAGAAGGATAAATCGTTTAATATGTTACTTAATTTAGATTGTATTTAAATAATTAAAATGCTGTCATTTTGGTCCAGAGACCACTCATTTGGCGCAATGACAATTCCTTTAACATATTTCTTAATTGTTATTACATGCAACCATAGTTTAATGAAGATTGACATATCATTTAGTTTTAATGTGTATACTTTTTATTACTTGCTATATGTTTCAGAAGTTACTGTAATAACATTGTAGAATTATGTCATCTAGAGAAACTACAATTTCCAATGGTGAAATAATAATTAAACAATTAATTAGCTTCCGATATTACTTCATACAAACACAGAAACATTCTCTTAGGCTATGTTTAATAGCTTTCGATTGTTGTTGTCCAAGGCCCATTACAGACGAAGTCATTTGTTTTTATTTCAGTACAGCGCCTTAGATGGCGTTGTTTTTGTAATAATAAAACTCATTTATCTCATTAAATATCAGTCCTATCAAAATTTTGTATAGAATAAAACTTATCGGAAATTATGTTTAAAGAAACGTTTGTTATGTAATATTTTTCATTAAAATCAATAATAAGCGAGATATTTAGATTTATTTAATTCAGGCCCCCTTATAACCCCCCTTTTAAATAAAGTATTTTGAATGCTATATAGCCTAAAATCTAAGTTACAACGAACTTAATTTATATTCCAGTTTTCATGAAAATCGGTTCAGCCATTATCGCGTGAAAATGTAACAAACATCCAGACAGGCAGACAGACAGACAGACAGACAGACAGACAGACAGACATAGAAACAAAAATTTCAAAAAAGCGATTTTCGGTTTCAGGATGGTTAATTATACATGTTAACACCAATTATTTTTGGAAAATCGAAAATTACCAGAAAAATTTTGGCTACAGATTTATTATTAGTATAGATGTGTCAAAATAAATAGACTGGACATGTTGAGAATTAAATCAATGGCTTCCCCAGAACACGCTATGAAATGTTTCATATAAAGCAATAATTTTTATCTCGGAAAAGAAGCAAAGACGAGCAAAATCTTATTAAACGTTTTTGTTTGAAATACGTCAAAGAATAACCCCTTGAAATGAATGACATTACTTACGGTTCACGCTGTATATAAACTGATATTAACATCATAATGACACATCATGTGAAATGGAGTATTACGTGACTGCGGAGACAACACATAACACTGAATTAAAAATGAGATGCATTGCGAATAGCGTGAGGATAGGCTACAAATATCGTTAAATGTTTGCGCACCATTCTCATAATAATAATAAAAAAAGAGTTGCTGCGATCGTCTATTTAACTGGACGTGGAGTGCTTTAATATTTAAGATCACTTTATCAACTTCAGCTGGAGATTCGTTCAAGGTTGAATACAACGATGAAGGATTAATATTATAAATAAAATATATTCATGTTATAAATAACTACATGTCAAGAAAGAAGAGGTAAGTATTGACTGAATATTTCCTAAACGATTAACATCATAATCGTCAGCAAATTACATTAAGTTCAAATTGATACGATTTGCCTCAAGATCAAATTGGTTATACCATCTCACATTTACTACTCAACTAAAAGGTTTCGTGACACAAACAGAGAGGGACAGTCATTCTTCACCCACTTCAAGATTGGAGGAAGACTATGTACAGCTCGATTCAGCGTTAGTGGCCCCTGTCCTTGGTTGTTTGGCTAGTGAGGGAGCTGTGTGTTGCGTAATAAGAAAGAAATTTAATCACAAATGTGCATAGAGAGGAAGTGGAAAGAGAAAGAATGAAAATAATATCTACTGTTCTCCAACCAGGAGATTAACCGTGAAAGGAATGTGCTTACTATTGCGTCATCTATTGAAGCGAAGTACACAGATAATATTACCGTTATAACGTCAGTTTAAAAAAAAACATGCGCTCTCCTGCGTATATTATTCCCTGTACGGAGGGATTAAAAGGCCAGGAGATTAACCGTGATCTAATTTTGTAACTAGGGTAGTTTAAATATGTATGTATCAGTATTATCGTTTGTGCTTTGAGAGTTAGCCAATGGAGATGCGTGTACCCACGTGTGTGACCTTATGACATCAAAATTCATTCACAGCATTACCCCGCTGCGTCTCATTCCCCTGAGACTTTCTCCTGGTTGGAGTACAGAGTGCTCCTAGCTGAGGGACACTCATGTCCAGAAAATATGTCATATGACTTTGTTTAGTCAACAGACGTAGTGTTAATAATGGAACGTGTCGAAGAACATTGTGCTTTAAGACGGAGTGTACCGTGACATGATAAGATGGAAGTGTTAGGTGTTATGACTGTGCGACCTGACCTGTGTGACCCAGCCCGCCAGTAGTGATGACGTGGTGAATAACTCGCTCTTAATCTTTCTACTTACTTTTTACAGGAACCAAAATCCCTGAATCAAGCTGTACCTGCACCACACTGTTTAATTATAACATCAGTCACATACTGATGAATATATTGTAGCGAAATATCTCATAAAGTGTATCATAATTCCTAAAAATTTGTGATTCTCAAATAGGCTTGAATTTGTGCGATTTTGAATAGCACAGATAAGTTATCAATGGTTGAATATACAACATTGAAATCTGCAAAGTTGAATAAAATTTCAAACGCAACAACTATCCAGTTTTATTTTAAGATTGCTAACGATTACAAAATACACTGACTTATTAAAAGTCATCTGCTTTGTATTTTTAAAAACATGAATATTTTGACTATCGTTATAAAATGGCTTTATTCATTTGTGATGGTTATCAGAACTAACTCTTCTTGGTCAAGTATAATATAAAATCAGTGTTTTCTTATCTTAAAACATACGGCTGAAATATGTAATATGGGCAAACGTAGGCTAAAACGGACAGGAATTTAAAATGTTATTAATAAATATTATTTTGATATTAGACCGGAAATTAAATTACTAAAATTCGAATTTGCGTATTAGAGATATTCAAAATGAAACCGGTACAACTTTATCAAGTGCCTATGTTTTTGTGTAATAGATTAAGTTGATATTTGAACAGTGTGGTGTCGAAAGGCGTGCAAAACGTAGCGAAAAACTTTGTCAAGTGACTTACGTTTTTGTGTAATAGACTAAGATGATATATGAACAGTGTGGTGTCGAAAGGCATGCTGGATAAGAAACAACATTGTGCAAAACGTAGCGAAAATGAGTCAATTTTGTTAAAATCGTCATTAGAAAGAAATTTCAGAAATACTTTGGGAATGAACCAACAACAATAAAACAAAGTGTTACTCTCGGAATATAGTCGAGAAGCTTGTTGTTGCCATTGATAACAGCAGCTCCAGTGACGAAGTGAAGAAAATGGGATCCTTACCGTTTACTGACCGGCTACAGAGATCAGAATGAAGGTATGCGTACTAGAGTTATTAAATTCAGTACACTGAGTGAGAATTTATAATTGCAAATAGATTCTGAAAGTGACCAATATCGGTACCAAATTCATACAAATCAATTAGTTTAAAAAATCGAATTGAAACATTTTCTTTATATTTTTTAAATTGCTATGGAAATAGCATTTAACTACGGGTGACAATCATTAAATAACACAAACACAGAGCCATTAAGCAAGTAAAGAAATTTTATTACATGATGGCTGTGAGACTTGTATTTACGTTAACACAAAGGAAACTGCTTTATTATTATTATTATTATTATTATTATTATTATTATTATTATTATTATTATTATTATTATTATTATTATTATTATTATTACAAATATCACAAATAATAATAATAATAATAATAATAATAATAATAATAATAATAATAATAATAATAATAATAATAATATAGTCCTGCCTTGCTCATATTATAATATGTGAAAATGGATACTTACTTACTTACAAATGGCTTTTAAAGAACCCGGAGGTTCATTGCCGACCTCACATAAGCCCGCCATCGGTCCCTATCCTGTGCGAGATTAATCCAGTCTCTATCATCATATCCCACCTCTCTCAAATCCATTTTAATATTATCCTCCCATATACGTCTCGGCCTGTCCAAAGGTCTTTTTCCCTCCGGTCTCCCAACTAACACTCCATATGCATTTCTGGATTCGCCCATACGTGCTACATGCCCTGCCCATTTCAAACGTCTGGATTTAATGTTCCTAATTATGTCAGGTGAAGAATACAATGCATGCATTTCTGCGTTGTGTAACTTTCTCCATTCTCCTATAACTTCATCCCTTTTAGCCCCAAATATTTTCCTAAGAACCTTATTCTCAAACACCCTTAACCTCTGTTATTCTCTCAAAGTGAGAGTCCAAGTCTCACAACCATAAAGAACAACCGGTAATATAACTGTTTTATATTAATTGTAACTTTCAGATTTTTTGACAGCAGACTAGATGACAAAAACTTCTCAACCGAATAATAACACGCATTTCCCATATTTATTCTGCGTTTAACTTCCTCCCGAGTGTCATTTATAGTTGTTACTATTTCTCCAAGATATTTGAATTTTTCCACCTCTTATACCTCAAGATAATAGTCTACCTAAATTCTGATAATATAACATTATGAAAAAGTCTATTTATAAGAAATTCATGACACACTAAAAAAAGATGACAAGCACGAATGACGACTTGCAGGATTAAACTTAGTGTCCTTTTACATGCCACAAATCTATAACACGCATCTACGAGATGTAGGCCTATTTTCTATCGAAAGAAATTATACTAAGAATTTTATTGCTCTTGGAAATTCGTTGCCTTTGGCCGTTTACTTGAATTTAATGCAAACATATCCTATATTATATTTTTCGAGATCATAAGAAAATGTTACATCAGTGTTGCCTTAACCCATAAAAACAGTAGCTTTGGCAGTAGCAGTAACATTCTTTTGTAACGAATGTAACAGTAAAGCCTTGGTTTTTCTGAACTGACGCATGCGAGTTGCGAGGCCCGCCTCACACAAATCCTGACTATACGAAGACAGTGAGTGGTTTCTATAACTGCGAGGTACGCAGACCTCGCACCTCGCAGTTATAGAAACTACTCACTATCTTTCGTGTAGTCCGGATTTTTTCGCCTCGCAACTCGCATGCGTCGGTTCAGAAAAATCAAGACTTTACACGTCTTCTTCACACAACTGTCATAAAAGTACAAGAAGGCCTATATGTGTTTAAATAATTAATTAATCGTAGAAATTTAATTCACGTTTTTATTTACACGTGTGCTAGTTTTCGTTAAAATAGATATAAATTATCCCTGGTTATACTGTATTAATGTATAGCGAATGTGAAAGTATTGATTGGTATTTTGACCAAAATCTGTTAATATTTAAAACTAAATAAGAATTCACTTTTACTACAAACTACGGTAATTGAATAATATAAACTTCATACATTAATTTGATTTGGAATAACTTTCTTTTTAACTACATTATTTATTTTTTCTTTCGCTACAATTCAACTCGCTTCAGGTCGTATATCACACTATTTCATATTTGTAACACTTTCTCTATTTAACCCAGATATGCCTGAAATATTTTTTTTGCAATTTTTGTGTATTTTTCAAATCTCATTCAATGCAGTATATAACTGAAGTATTTGTATGGTGTCGAAACATTCTAGTTGTAACTGGTTGAGCTAGAAACAGGTGTCCTTTTAAAAGGGCAGTAGGCATATGAGCATACATTTTGAGGAATAATTGTATACTATGCTTACATGAAAGGATACAATGTAATTGTTGTAATTTACAATTATTATTATTATTATTATTATTATTATTATTATTATTATTATTATTATTATTAACAAATTATTACGTTGTTATTTTATTATAGTTTCTTTATTATTACTACTAATATTATTCTGAAGAATGATGCACTGTGGCTAAATTCGTTTTAACTCTGGAATGCTTTCGTCATTGAATAGTACCGTATTGCTATTGATACGTAAAAATGGCGGTAAAAATAAGTAATAGGCGAAAAGAGTGTTGAAGTTTCGAGGAGGAGGTTATATTGGGAGAGACGTGACGAAAGAAGTACAGTAATTGCTGTGGCAATGTCGAAAGACAGATTTCAGTTCATTTTCTAAAATCTACATTGTTATGACAATGAAAATTTAGATAGAAAATAAGATCTCTTCCAAAAATACTAAATGAAAAACAATAGAAACTTATGTCCGTTCAATACCTCCCTCCAGAACGTCACCAGTCCTTGCTGTAAACAGATCTTGCTGTGCAAATCTGGCTTTCAGGTATAGCTCCCTGTGAAGCAGACTTGAATAATTTGAAAGGAAAAATTGTTCCGGAGCCGGGTATTGATCCCGGCTTAGCGCACCAACGCTCTGCCGACTAGCTACCCAGCAACTACACCCGATATTGTCTCAACTTTTCCCTTCATATCCGCACACGTCAGTGGGCTGACAAGACGCCAGAAACCCAATTTTGAGTGCACACGAACTCTGTGTGGCATTTGTAGCCTGCATTATAATGATATGTCTGTATTTAAGATGAAATTTTGCCCGTAGCATAATTTTCAAACGTAGAAAGCATTTCATGCAGGGAAAATCCACTAAAATTGAAAAAGCGAAACAATTTCAAAATATATGGGGATATGCCTACTGTCCTTCTAAAAGGACACATAAGGTTTCGTCATTGTAATGTCGCAATGAATATATATTTCGAACGCATTGTGGTTTCACGTTATATTTATGTTTATTAGGAGTCATTTGATCAACAAAAATGTGTAAAACAATTCCGAACTGTAAAAATATTTAACATTCTTATCTGATTTGCGTCTCGGATGCCATAGCTGAAATAAACGAACAATTCTCACGTCCACATCTCAAACTCAACGATGACCAGAACTCTAATTACCAGTCTTAACACACCTAGCAAGCCTCTAGTTAAGAGTAGGAATAGTGACACCTGTGAAAAAGTAAATGCGTTGACTGTAGAGAGGGTAATTTGAAACATTGACAACTGTCCTTTTAATAGGACAGTAGGCATATCTGGGTCAACACGCTGCGTAGCCGATAGATGTACACTAGGCGCTATGGATACGTGAAAAATGTAAGAAATCACGCAAGATCACATATTATTTACATACCATGTGATTGGCCTGTATGGGAAGGGACCGAGCTACATTTTGTTTACATTCTCCAACCATCCACCACGCCGGTGCTGGCTGTACCGTCGCTAACCATACGAAAGCAGACACGCGGGCGGACTGCGTTAGACTGAGGCACTTCATGATAATGATAATAATAATAATAATAATAATAATAATAATAATAATAATAATAATACTATTTAGTAATAATAATAGTAATAATAATAATAGTAATAATATTAATAATAATAAAATGTGTGAAAAAGAGAAGAAATTTATAATACTTGACACAAGCTAATTCTGCATGTTACTGGTTATAAATAACTATTACATTTTTACTGGTATTTTTGATCAATAAAACGGTAGGGAACGATGTGTTTCAACCAATCATGGCTGCTTATCCTACAATTTTTATCATCTCCCTAGCATTTGTTTTTATCACCTTCCTAGCATATGTTTCTTTGTTTGCCAACATTGTACTTTCAATAATTGTACCTTTTAAAATGATTCATGTTTATTTCATCATCCTTACTTAAAACTTTTCTATCATTTATCTTGTTTATATTATTTAGTTTATGTTACAGTTTCTGCTGTTTGAGATTATGGATAGTCACGTATCAGAGATTATTTAATATATATTGACAACTGAAGTCGAATGTAACTGTTTTAATAAAAATGAAACTGAATCAACGAAGTCTTCTTGACTAATAATCGTCCATGGAGTTCAATGAAGAATGTATAGTTGGCACAACTGGCAACAAGAGAACAGATGATCTTAACACACTAATGTAATCTAGCAGAATATTTGTAATGATGAGATGGTGTAATAATACACATTTTCAAGACAGTTTAGTATTTTATTGTATTAGAGTACTATATTTCTTATAATCTTTATATAGCCCTACTTTCTTCTAATCGTGTAATAGTCAATTAAATTCCACTCGAGTTTTGATTTTCTCTAGATAAATAAAAACTTCTTGTGAGATTACTGTAGATAATAGTAACTACTGGGGCACTACGTAACGTCGCTATTAAGACTGTTGTCGATCTAGAAAATGTAGAAGCCTTGACCTACCTCTATGCTGTGGCCTTCATGGTCTATAATTTTTTTCTTTTATTGGGTTATTTTACGACGCTGTATCAACATCTAGGTTATTTAGCGTCTGAATGATATGAAGGTGAAAATGCCGGTGAAATGAGTCCCGAGTCCAGCACCGAAAGTTACCCAGCATTTGCTCGTATTGGGTTGAGGGAAAACACCGGAAAAAACCTCAACCAGGTAATTTGCCCCGACCGGGATTCGAACCCGGGCCACCTGGTTTCGCAGCCAGACGCGCTGACAGTTACTCCACAGGTGTGGACTGGTCTATAATAGTGGTAACTTTACCTTCTTTAGAAGTAGGCTAACCACAACAGAAATTGAACAAAATAGAAAATTTGAAATAAAGTAAATATTTATTTGGCATTATATCCTTTACATACATTTACTGATAAACTCATTTTCAACTACATTAGGCCTTTAATTCATACTTCCATATTCGAGAAAATAAATATTATGAACATACAAAGGAATTGTAAGATATTCATATTAACAAGGAATAATATAGGTCAAGTATGATGATGTTTACACCTGTTATACTAATTATAACGTCAGTCTTAATTAATTGCCATCTTAGATTCTCTCAGTATTAATGACGTTGATCTTCATCGCTGCTACATTAAGAACATTCGAGTTCCTCAAAGAAGTACAGAAATAGATTGTGACTTTATAAACTTTCATATCCCAAAGTTTTGTTTTCTCTCTTCTCGCCAGCAGAGAAGCATACGTCAACGTCTGTATTGACAACCAGCGTCATTGCTAGCATCTTTCTGCGTAATGAATTGAAGACGAAATTACTTTTCATTGATGGCGTTTCTAAAGTAAAATGTTGAACTTGAACTATGGGACAAATAATGTTTATTACTTGACTTTGACCCACATTCTGACAATTATTATATTACTTGCTGGAAACAACAAGACAATTTGTTTTCAGTTGGATTCTTGAGAAGGTAAGTTCCATGATAGAAACAGGAAGTGTACTTCTTTCTTTGACGGCGATTCTGAGTTACGGAGACTATGGTGGGAGAATGTAATGAAAAAGTACAATAGTGGAGTGATGGCGGAATAAAATGTTAGAAAGTAATAATAACATTCTTAACGTCCCATTTAAGGAAATCACAACTTTAAGAATAATTGAGGCACTGAGATCAAAAACGGGACTAATCATGCAGAGGTCATTTTGAGAAAAACACGAAAAACTTCACAGACTGTATTGTACTTACTTTAACCCCTTGTTTTTTGTATTGTTACTTTGCACTTTGCCAGATCTACTTGTCCCGCAAGGAGTTAATTTTTTTTAGAAAATGTAACATATAGAAAATAGTTTTGAAAACTGCTGACACGCCCCTTTTTATCTACAGGAATAGGCTTTAATAAAAAATCGTAAATAAAGACGATAATCTTTTTTTTTTGGTATTATATTACTATTGTTATTAAAGCACAATATTATATTTATAAACAAGTTGACACCTCAGTAAAACACTATCCAATTGGGTCACCTTAAATATCTCAAAACTCACTCCCAGAATCTTGGAATGCTGGGTCATTTTGTTTAATACTGCATCTTGAAGTGTATTAAACACTTTGTTAGAAGAAGGGACTATAGTGTCCGTCACGTAACTTGGCGGTTCGGGCAAGATGCGCCGTAGCATTGACCATGACGTCATGTCGTATTAACCAACTTCTTGTATTCACATCCTATTTTAACATTACGACCTTTGTCTTCAACCTGCTAACTTCACTGACGTGGCAACATTGCTGAACATAGCTCTTTCTCTCTTGGCACGGCCGACAGCCAAGTTACGTGACGGATACTATAGTCACTTAGCAAGTCCCGTTTTTTCAACTTAACGCTAGAATTCTACAATGTTCCACAGAAGTGACAACTTCCATTTTTACATTAAATATAATATGGGAGTATTCTTAAGGGGAGAGGATGGTATTTTTTTAAACTTTTTTCCTATTTGGTGTAAAATATTATTTTTTTTATGTAGTATAGGTGTGGCAACTCAACCAAATAAAAATATTTTGAAAAAAAAAAATTATTGGGGGGCCCAAATTTGAAAAAAATATACCCAATGCAGGATTGTACTAAACCGATATATCTAAACCGTTTTTAAAGATAGATTCAAACACGTTTTTGCAATGTATTTGCAAAAGCATGTTATAAAAACTGTCTGTAACAGAATTTTGATATTAGTCCCTACGTTTGTAAAATAAATAATTAAAATTTAATAACAATTTTCTGATTTCCTTTCTTGCAAACAAACGGACGTATTTTTAAAATGAAATCAATTAACAAAATTCTGTTACAGAGAAAAGTTTCCTAATAGTCTAAAGAATGTGTGTTCTAAATTTCATGCATGTATCTTTAATAGTTCATAAATTATATCCATTTTTGTCTGGCAATGTAGCAAAAAAAATTAAGTTACTGGAAACCGATAAAAGGGGGCGTGTGATTTAAAAATCCATAGCGCAGGAAGTTTAAAAACGACGTCTCAACATCCGATAAGGGCACAAATACCCACAAAATGTTATGCAATGCATTCCACACATATCAAAGGGTATTTTAAAGAAATTTTTTTTTTTTTTGAAAATTTAATTTACCGGAAAACATTAAAAGTGGGCGAGTGATTTAAAAATGCATAATGCAGGAAGTTTAAAAATGGCGATTCAACAACCGATAAAGGCACAAATACTCACAAAATGTTGTGCTATGCATTCCACAGATATCACAGAGTATTTTAAAGAATTTTTTTTTTTAAATTTACTCATTTTTCACCAAAAAATACCATCCTCTCCCCTTAACTCGGATACCCCAAAATTTATGACAAGTCCCGTTTTCAACTTAACGCTAGAATTCTACAATGTTCCACACAAGTGACAACTTACATTTTTACATTAAACGATGAAGGGTCGCTGGGAGGACTCTTAACTCTGATACCCCAAAATTGATGACAAGTCTCGTTTTTGATCTCAGTTCCTCAATTACAAATTTATTTTCTAAATTTTGTACGGTAATATTAAGTAGGCTAGTCAACTGTAAAACGAGTCTTATTCAGAGAGCAGAGTGTAGATAAGATTTAAAGGTTAAGGGGCGGGGGTATAACTGACTAATTAGAAGAAAATAGTAATGGAAATTAACAAATGACAGATGAAGAAGAATTCCAGACTGGAGTAGGGGTAAAGGTGGAAAAATATTAGGGAAGAGAGTATAATGGGTAATTTTCAAATAACTTACACATTTAATCATTTACAAAAATTGAAAAATTTTTTCGTGAAATAAAATTAATTTTAAAATACACTTAACTCATGCTGATCAGCTTTTTTCATTTCATAAATCTGTGTTTAGAAGGAATGTTTCTTTTCATCGGTGACAGCTTTTCCCTCAACTCTGTTACCTTATTTTATAATTATAATTGTTTTTAAATCACCTAATTCATAGAGACATGTATAATTGCATAAAATAATTGAATTTTAATAAATGTTTCTTATTATTAAGCCAAAATTACTGCATTAACTCATTTTGCCCTATTTAAACTATTTCTTATCAACTCTGTTACTTTTCCCCAAGAATTAAAGTATATTTTTAACTTTCAGGGAAGCCATGCTTTATACTTTTAGTGAAATCATACATAACTGTTCTATATTAGTAAATATAACAGTAACTTTGTTAATTATTTCAGTACAATTTATACTTACTTACAAATGACTTTTAAGGAACCCGGAGGTTCATTGCCGCCCTCACATAAGCCCGCCATCGGTCCCAATCCTGAGCAAGATTAATCCAATCTCTACCATCATATCCCACCTCCCTGAAATCCATTTTTATATTATTCTCCCATCTACATCTGCCACACCAATGGTCTTTTTCCCTCCAGGCTCCTAACTAACACTCTATATGCATTTCTGGATTCGCCCATACGCTGCTACATGCCCTGTCCATCTTGAACGTCTCGATTTAATATTCCTAATTATGTCAGATGAAGAATACAATGCTTGCAGTTCTACGTTGTGTAACTTCAGTACGATTTATAGAGCAAGTATATTTTGTCAACTCAGTTCGGAAGTAAAAAAAAAAATGTAATTTTATAAGAATAATACCTATGCTAAATCAAACCATCCTTAAAACGACAGAATATTGAAAAGAATGTAACAGACCAATATTGAAATCTACTTTCAAAAATCACAATAACTCACTTATTTGTATAGAACATCTTTACGTCTCTCCTTGTTCCTTACGAATAAACAAAACAAAGATTTGCTTTTTTTCTTTCCACACCCGCACAATCACTAAAATATGGTCATAATATATTCATGTCTGTGTTATGCCCCGTTAATTTAAGGGATAAATTACGGTGGTCAAACATAGCAACTGTCATGAATTTCATAGCAAGTTTTACGGACAGCACCATGTAATTGAAGTCATTGGCGAACTGTACGCGTTTGAAAATAATACGCCAGCATATGGACTCGGATTGTCAAGCAGAACGCAAAGTCAGCTTTTCACATCTTTATCTCCCACGCGCTAGGACGCGTGCGTGATTAGATTGTTCCATAGCCCTCTCTTGCTTTGAGAGCCATATTGAAACCAGCTGATGGCAGGAAAACCCACTATTTTCCTGTATGTTAAATTAACGCAAATCCAGCATTTGCATCGAGAGTAAGACTGGCATATACGAAGTACGTCTCAGCAGTAGCCATGCTTTTTCTCGCGGCCCGGATAGCGTCATGACGCTACCGATCTCAATAAAAACCAAAGGCCTCCGCGGGTGCGCCCCTCTTTCGAGTGCTCACTTCGATCAGATCAGTCAGTTTCCTTGCCGCAAGATAGAAGAGAACGAGAAGCATGTAAGTCAACCAATTGAAGCCAGGACCATGGCGTCCGCCATCGACAACACTACTTTCGTCTTATGTACTGTAAGTTATAATATTTCATCTTATACCAATTGCTACTAGAGAGAGATATACTAAATGCTACTAGTGTCAGAGTAATATACCACATTGAATATAATAAGGAAATGTCAGTGCTTGAAACTCAATGAACTGTGTATATTTCAAAGTTCTACTTTGAACGCAACTACTTAGACATAATGGATTTTTCCGAGGTTTTTGAATGGTACTACCTCACGAGATATTTTGATGGGCAATATTATTATCAGTATTCGGGAATCCAAGCCGAATGGTACCTAAGTCAACAAACGCCTTTGTAGATAAATTCTTTAAATGATTTTGCATTGTTTCCGGAGTTCGTTCGACTAATTGCACCTTATGTAAAGAAACTAACGTACTGAAGTTTCCATATTATTTCATTGTTTAATCAACTGCATTCAAATATAACCAATGATTGATTTTACCATTTTGTATTCATTTAAACTCATGTAACTGAGTAGGTATACCAAGTAGGTATATCGTAGATTCTCTTTCATTGGTTAAGTAAAGTAAAGTCAAGTAAAGTAACAAGAAATACATATAACTAACTATCATCCAGCATTTGGACTAACGAGAAGAACGAAAGAGGACAGTGGACATATTTCAACTTTGCAGAGGGAAGGAACGAGAATGCAAAGGAGAGTCGACGTTAGCTACATAAGCGGAGGGAAGGAGCAGAAGAAAATCATCCCAACTTCAAGGACAGAACAAGTGATTGTCGCAGATCAACACATGGTAACAGGAGCGAATAGTAATGAGTTCAGGAACCCACATGCTGACGTACGAGGAAGTGTAGAGGTGATGACACAACGAGAAGATAAGTGTAACGTGATCATGCATCGTAAGCGGATTCCTAGCCTCCATACGATGGCGGTAAGGTTAGCGCACTCCAGAAGGAATGCTGACAATAACGGAACAAGCAACACGGGCGCTAGAAAAAAGGCGAGTGGGGATAAAAAGAGAAACCAAGAGTCAGGAAGTGATAGGGAAGAAAGTAGTGTAAAGAATAAGGGTGCAAGTGCAAGTGGAAATCTAGTATGTGAAAGTGAAAGCGTGGGGGGGAAAATAAAAGAGGAATAGATGAAGAAATAAATAGAAAGAAAGACAGAGATAGAAATAAGACAGAGACATCAGTAAAGAAAGGTCAGAACCTGCGACAGCTCCTCAGCAGAGATATTCGATATGTATAAAAAAACAATGTGAGGATGTGATCAAAAGTGCAAGTAAAGTGAAATTGTAAATGATTGAGAAGTATAGGAGAGAGAGAAAGTGTATAAGCTGATGTGTAGAGATAAATTTAAGTATTTATAGGAAGTGAGAATAGTGACAATGGATTAGGTGTAAGCGGAACAGTGAGAAAGTGAAAGTGAGCGCAAATAAGAATGAGTGAAAATAGTGAGAAAGGGTTAAGAGAAGTGAACAAGTGACAGCATGAAATTAGCACTAACATTTGAACGTTGGAACAGTAAATGAATAAAAGGTAAAAAAAAAAACAAATAGATCAAATAATTCAATATAATAATTTATAGAGAAAAATTGTAATTGAGATTTTAGTGAAAAGTAGTTAGAGGAAAAGGGGGGTGAGAAAGAAGTATATAATATTAGATATTAGGATTAATGAACAAATAGAGAATAGCAAATGAAATTAGGAGAAATACTGAAGGGGAGATTGACCAAGTAACAAAAAAGGTACATAGTGTAATTGGGAGTTTTTGTGTAGACGTGTACTGCAAATAATGTGTTATTGTAATAATATGTTAATGGTGGCACCGGATACAGAAATGTGAGGTACACCATTACATGTAAAGAAGTGCTGTGAAGAAATATATATCACATCATATAACTAAGTAGACTTGTTAGACATTTTGCAACTATTCATGACATAGTTAAATAGCTAAATGTGTAATTCATTTATATAAGAACGTTTTACAATATATTATAGTATAACCAGTGAAGTGACTTATTTGATTTGATTAAGCTAATATTCTTCGAGCCTGATCCAACCTGTGATCCTGTTCTTGAATACGCAGTACCTATTTAAGATAATAGCTCGACCATTACCATCCTGAAATATCCTGACGTAAACATAACAAACTGGTGTCAGAAATACCTTGACAAAAGTAATGATCGGTAGGGCACAACCACAACATAATAATTTGGTGTCAGAATTTAATCATAACATAACCGTGACCGATAGCATCGGCCACAACAAACTTGTGCCCAACAACAAACAGGCACAACATCTGTTTAAAAATTTCTAATAAGCGACCTAATCTTTATTTTAACACATTCTGAAATTTCAGGAAATGAAGTTGGTCTGCCCAAGTCAATTAATCTAAGATAAAAACTATAATTATTATAGAAAAAAAAAACTTCTGAGGAGACCTAATATAGCATATACAGTTCAAATATGATTGTTCCCTTCAAAACCCTGCAAAAATTGTATACGGGGTTCCGGCACCTTTTTGTTATATTTTTGGAACCGAGATATGTGTTAATAATTAGGTTCAACATTTTTCTTTGAACTCCGCTTAGAATTTGAAAGCCTTAAATTTGGACGAAAAGGAGGTCAAAAACGACAAAATTCCCGTGCACCGTGCAAAAAAAACGCAACACTTGAATAAATTTTAAATATCAATCCGTAATACAACTTATAACATTTCTGTGTGATTCTATGCACCTGTTTGTGTTAGACAAGTGTTAATGCATGTTTTGGGAAGAAAAGTATACCCATTGGGTCGTTTATGACACCCTTTTTGGCACTTCCTGTCCGGTACTATATATTTATTGCCGTGCCATTAAAATTTACAACCCTAAACCTAAGCAGCTAAAACAAAGTTACAACACTATAGTTTTCTTTTTTGTTTATAATGGAATTCTGTGATATTGAACTCAGTTTTAAACAACATTTAAGAGAGTTAAGATAACATTAACCCCCGAGAACGTCGCTAGAGTAGTCATATTGGAAAAAGATGATCGCAGCTTAGGTTATGTGGCTCACGTGTCGCATACATGGCTCCGTAGCTCTTGAAGAGTATCTGGAGCATGTTGACGGACATTTTTTCCTAAAATGTCCCACAGATGATCAATTGGGTTAAGATCCGGACTGCGTGATGGCCATTGCATGGTTTGGATCCCTACTTCATTGAGGTACTGGAGGACGTATCGCGCCACGCAAGGACGTGTATTGTCCTGCATGAGCACGTAATTGTCGCCAATAAATGATGCGAAAGCAAGAACATGTTGCCCAAGAATTTCTTCAATGTAGCGATGGGCAGTAAGAGACCCATCTTCCACAAAACAAGATTCGTTCATGCAGTCAAACTGATGTCTGTCCACACCATCACTGAACCGCCCTGAAATGCTGTCCTTGGTGAAAAGTTGCATGGAGAATACCTTTCTCCAGTCCTCCACACTCTTTCTCTTCCATCTGAGGATCTGAGGCAGAATTGGGACTCATCTGAGGACAAAACTGTTCCCCACTGTTTGTCAGCCCATTCCTGATGTTCCCTTGAAAATTGTAAGCGAGCTTGACGATGTTGTCTTGTAAGTTCTGAGCCAAGGGCAGATCTTCTGGATATCAGGCCAGCATCATGTAACCTCCTCCTCACAGTCCACTCACTGACATTCACATCTCGCGCTTATAGCGGATTTCTGGCTTCGACCGCAGTGGTGTGGCAGTTACGCAGCACTTGAAGGAGTAAGAACTGGTCATCTATAGCAAGAAGTTGACCTTTCCCTACCATATCTCGGTCTTCGAGAATATGAACCAAGTTCCTTGTACCTTTGCACTGTACGTGAAACCGTCGACGAAGTTGTATGCAACCCCTGAGCCACATAACGTAAACTGCGGTCATCCTCTACCAACGGGACTGCTCTAGCGGCGTTCATGGGGCTTAACGCCATCTTAACTTTCTTACATGTTGTTGAAAACTGAGTTCAATATCACAGAATTCCATTATTACCAAAAAAAGAAAACTATAGTGTTGTAGCTTTGTTTTCGCTGCTTGGGTTTAAGGTTGTCAATTTTAATGGCACAGCAATAAATATACAGTACCGGTCAGAAAGTAGCAAAGAGGGTGTCACAAACGACCCAATGGGTATACTTTTCTTCCCAAAACATGAATTAACACTTGCCTAACACAAACAGGTCCATAGAAGCACACAGAAATGTTATAATTTGTATTAAAAATTGATATTTCAAATTTATTCAAGTGTTGCGTTTTTTTTGCTCGGCAGTGTATAATAAATTCTACACAGAGATCCGCCACCTTTTTCTCCAGAAGAAAAACACTGCTTATAATTAAAATTTTGAGATGCAATTTTCATGAAACCGTACATTTTATAGTAGCGCACCGCCTTAAGGAGTTAGGTACAGCTTACAGCAGTAAAATTTAGGAAATATTCAACATTTTTTTTTCTCCATTATTGTATCTTGTACCATAATGAAAATTGATACGTTAAAAACACTGTCCTTCTGCTACCTATACGAAAGAAAATATTTATACGATTAAAAAAAATATTTGCATTTTTTTTTTCAAAATTCAATTCACTGTGCAGTGATGAAGCGTTTCCCGCATAACTCAAAAACTATCCAACATTCTGTGAAGAAATTTTTTGTGTGTATTTATGCATGTAATATCAACGATGTGATGCAAGATCACTCCTCTACCTTTGATAGATTGTCTGATAAAAAATAAATCCGTTTAAAAATGGTCAAATATCAGTATTTTCTTCTAACACAAAATAAAAAAAAAAATTATTTATTAAGGAATGTAGTTGACAGAGCGTGATATTGTAATTATGAGTTTCAGCAATAAAATAAACGAGAGAGAACAAGAAAAAGTTAACAAGTTTATGAGTTATAAGAGAAACGCTTCATCACTGCACAGTGAACTCCACTTTTAATTTTGAAAAAAAAAAAAAAAGTAATTTTTTTTTTAATCCTAAAATATTTTTTTCATATAGCAGGAGGACAGTGTTTTACACATACTTACTTACTTACTGGCTTTTAAGGAACCCGGAGGTTCATTTCCGCCCTCACATAAGCCCACCATTGGTCCCTATCCTGAGCAAGATTAATTCAGTCTCTATCATCATATCCGACCTCCCTCAAATCCATTTTAATATTATCTTCCCATCTACGTCTCGGCCTCCCTAAAGGTCCTTTCCCCTCTGGCCTCCCAACTAACACACTATATGCATTTCTGGATTCGCCCATTCGTGATGCCCTGCCCATCTCAAATGTCTGGATTTAATGTTCCTAATTATGTCAGGTGAAGGATACAATGCGTGCAGCTCTGCGTTGTGTAACTTTCTCCATTCTCCTATAACTTCATCCCTTTTAGCCCCAAATATTTTCCTAAGAACCTTATTCTCAAAAACCCTCAATCTCTGTTCCTCTCTCAAAGTGAGAGTCCAAGTTTCACAGCCATACAGAACAACCGGTAATATAACTGTTTTATAAATTTTAACTTTCAGATTTTTTGACAGCAGACTAGATGACAAAAGCTTCTCAACCGTATAATAACAGGCATTTCCCATATTTATTCTGAGTTTAATTTCCTCCCGAGTGTCATTTATATTTGTTACTGTTGCTCCAAGATATTTGAATTTTGCCACCTCTTCGAATTATAAATCTCCAACTTTTATAGTTCTATTTCGTACACTATTCTGATCACGAGACATAATCATATACTTAGTCTTTTCGGGATTTACTTCCAACCCTATCTCTTTACTTGCTTCAAGTAGAATTTCCGCGTTTTCCCTAATCGGTTTTACACATACTAATTTTCATTACTGTACAAGATTCAGTAATGGAGGGAAAAAAATATTGAATATTTCCAAAAATTTTACTGCTGTAAGCTGCAGCTAACCCCTTAAATTTATTGTACGGGATGCTCAAAAGGCACTACGCACTTCCACTGTGAACTTATAATAGATGTCGAAAGTAACGTCCACGAGTATTAACAAAGGCCTGACTCAGTTTTATTTTATTTTCAAACACTGTTCTTGTTGCGATATGTTCCCTACGTCGCGGTTATTGCAGCCTGTAATTCATTAAGTTTGCGTGAGCGATCTCAATGCACTGAATATTTTACTGCTGCACACAGATAAAAGGAAAGTCTGCGGGCAGCGTTGCACAGTGTGTAATTTCAAGCAGCTAGCCGGCCAAAAATCAATTTTCACACCCTATCTTTAATGCTAAATTCTTATATAGACGTGTTTATAATACTTCAAAGTATACTATCCAAGTGTAGACAGATGCTTACATCTGTTAGGGGACCCTCACAACAGAGCGAAAGTTGCATGTCTCCGATAAGATCATTTACTCTGCAGAGGCAGGCGTGCAGTTTGTATTTGGATGGTGCAAAGTGGTGAAGTAAGTACAGTATTTTTTTTATTATAGAGTGTGGACATATTATAAGAAGGTATGTACTTATATATAAGCTAATTTTCGTGACAAACATTATCTTATTGTCTAGAACATACCTGCACAAATAGCGCTCAACGAGCGCGCGCGCTCCTTCGGAGCGGGAGAGCCGTGTTTACCGCTCGCCGAAACGGAGAGGAAGATACGTCAGAATGACATAGATTTACTGTAGGTAGAGGAGGGAAACGACCACTCAGTTATCTAGTGGAGTGCAGTATGTAGGCCTATTCTCAGTAACTGTTTCACGTTGCTTACCTACTGCTACAGTACAGTATGGAGGAATTTAAAAGACGGAACATAACATTAATTAACATTTAACGATTTACAGCTCGAACTTATTGATCTTCAATGTGACCTAAGGGCTAAAGATCGTTTGAATAATACTACTAGCCTGGTTGAATTTCACAAGATTAAACATTAGCAATAATATCCACGACTACACAGGCTGGCTGTGAAAATGATTGCTATGTTTGACTCAACATTTATATTTGTGAGCAAGTGTTTTCCATAATCAACTTTAACAAAGGCAGGCATCGAACATCTGTAACTGATGTTTCATTACGATCAGTAGGTTACTGTTCCTTTCAGCTGCCAACAGCATAAAACCTCGTTTTGATGTACTGATAAATATAAATATAACAAAATGATATTGTACATTTAAGTAGCTATAGAATTTCTATTATTTCTGTAAAATAAATATTTCTTTATTAATTAATTATAGTCCAAGATAGTTTTGCAAACACTGAACGGGAATTCACTTCATAAACACTTGTAATAGTACTTCCTTTTGTGTATATTTTGTACGAGATCACCTCTTCTTCCAGTCCACCCTTATACAGAGCGTAGCTAATATCTGCATTCCGCTCATGAGCTGTGAGCCGGCTCGGAGAGCGCAAACCTTGTGCAGGCCTGGTCTAGAATAAGTGTCTGGATAAACATGTGCAAAGAGTTTGAATTTTGCCTTATTATAGGACTTCGAGTTGACTTTTAAAAGGTGTAGCCCTCTATCACCTCGATAAAATTTTGTAGAGATAGTCATTATACTTTTCTGAATAAGACGTCGTGATTTTTTTCTGCAAACAGGTGCATATAGAGTAGCTATTAATTATTTTCAGACACCATGCGCTCCGTAATCCAGATGTGGAACAAAAGTGAGAGAAAAGTGAAATTCTCAAATATATTGAACATTTTGGTCTCAAAGATTACTCTGAAGACATTTTACAGTCAATAAAAAATGAATTAAATTCATATGCTCGAAAATTCGATTACGGTGGGAAAAATACAGCACAAATGAGAAAAATTTCTTAAAATATAATGCGCTATATTTGAATCAAGATGCAAAGTCTGAGAATAAAATATATAGTACTTTGCCATCTACTACAAAATAATTCCAATTTGAGTCTGCCAGTACAAGCATTCGATGACGTCCACCTAATCTTTTCGGAGAACTGAGCGAAAGATCAAAACGTAAAAAAAAAACTAGTCCACTTTTTAAAGAAAGATCGCCAGAAGAAAAGCTTTCTGCTGCCCATATGAGTTTCAGAACTTCTAGGAAAAGAGATGCGGCCAATATTGTAGGAGAGCTTTCACTTGCATCACTTCAACGTGCGACAAAATGGAGAAAAGAACGTGAAAATTGATTTTGCTGGAACGACCAGCAATTGTCACCTAATAAGGATCTCGCTTGATTACTGATTTACAGTTGACCTCTAATCAATATAGAGAATTAAGGGAAATGCAAAATCTTGTAACAGTTAATTTTGACCCACCGTTTTATTTATTGAGAAACATTGAAGATAGGATTGGTTCAGGCAGGAAAGGGGATTACCTTTTTGACATGATAAAACACAGCAGTCGGAATAAAAACTATGCAAATACCGCAAGAATATTTTTCAAGAAGGTTTCCACTTTAGAACATATTACGGGAATAGATGGAAATCTAATAAGTCGTTTACACACATAGTATCAGAAACCTTTTTCTTGCGGTTTTGCAATACTGATGAACGGGCATATGACATGTATGCAAGGTAGACAAGGGAATTATATTTATGCTTGCACAAATAGTATTATATGCCTACAATCCTTCATAAACTCTTGGCTCATGGACAGCAGGTCACAGGACACTATTATACTTACTGGCAAACTATCTGAGGAAGCCCAGAAAACGAGGAACAAATACTATATATTACACTATTCAGAGAAGTCTTCGCACGAAATACATAAAAAGACACAAATACCTATCTTTTATTCAAGCTACTTATTTCTTTGGATCCTTACATCACCAGCTTAAAGAAATTAAGGAGAGAAAAATCGCGGTCGATTTTAATAGTAGTGCTGCAGTTGTCTCCGAGCCTCCATTACTCGGTGCTGCCGAAGGAGAGACTAACAGTGAGGATACAGATTCTGATGGGGATGCATCTGACGTCTGAACGAGTAAGATATGTAGCAATATTCCTTTGTCTTACGCTTTGAATTTTAAGCGCATTCCACATTATGAACATTAATTTAATTTTTCACTGAAATCGAATTTTTTTTACAATATTAGTAATTTTATTTTCAGTAAAAATAGTTGCTATTTTCATTTTCATTATTAAAAACTTATCCACTTCAATAATTGAAGGTACATAGCAAATTTTATGATAATTGAGCGATTAGTTTTCGAGAAATGATTTTTTTCCGGCTACACTCGCTAAATTACACACTATGTGTTGGGATTATAGATTTGAAAGATGATGCGTTCTCCAAAAATTTGTTAGTAGTTGTAGAAATCTGTCGGCTGCGTGTGCAGTGGTGCTGCCCTGTTTGAAGCATGCGTACTTGACTTCACTTTGAAGTTGGCTAATGAAATTGTACAGAATGTGAGAACAAAAAATTTCAATATTGATTGTTTCATTAAAGAAATGATTATCAACAATGCGACGTCTGGAAATTCCAACCCAATTCCAGGTTTCTGATCATGTAGTTTTGTGTCATGTAAACTGCGAGAATTATTCGATGGCATAAACGTGTCTTTTGTGAATTTATATAACCGGAAAGGTGAAATCAGCCCCGTCAGTGTAAAAAGTAGCCTATTATTAAGCACATTAACACGAAATTTTGAAACCATTCATAGTAGCTTTAGTAGTCAGCCGCCCTGTTTCAGGTTTCTCAATGTTTAATGGTTATATATGAGCTATTCCATCTCAAATCGACCGAAATATAGAGAAAATTGACCTCACAATTTCTAAATACAATGAAACTTTTTTTGTACGTAGATAACTGTGATACAATACTTTGTGCAAAGTTTGAGACATCAGAACTTGATAGTGTTTAAATTAAAAATATTTAAATTTATCGTACTTTCATAAAATTAGCAACTTTAAACTGTTGTAGCTCCGAAACCCTTTTACCCAATGATCAAAATCATAGTTTATTTTGATGCTGAGAAATTAAAGTTTATAGTGACATATAAACTGATTTTCTTACTTTTTATGGAAATGGAGAAATTTAGATTTTTCCTCATTAAGGGTGCTATTCATAGACATTTCGCAGCACGCGCTACGAGCGTAATAAGCTAGCCCCGGATATCCGCTGGTTACTAGTACAGAATTCAAATCATATCCTATCGCCAACACTGATTTATGAATACGAAAAACGCTGATAATCCACCGAAAACCCGCGCTAAAAATGTCTATGAATACGGCCCTAAGACGCCTTTGCTTAGGAAAAAATATTTTAAAAATATATAGTTAGATTCCGCTTTGAAAGGACAAATAAACAAATTTTTTTTACTGATGGTATGTTGATAAGAAAGTATTGAAAATATCAAATAAAGAAAATAAATAGTACGCGCGTGAACTAACCAGCTGACTGTGAGACGGGACCTACCCCAGATAAGCAAGGCCAGGAGACAAACACGTGATGTTTCGTCTAGTATTGCGTAGCTAGGCTAGCTTTATCACAAGTTTTCATAAACACAGGAGTAAAATGACGCCCAACGCTCTCTTATCTTCAGCTCTCGGCCAGTGCCTGCGGTACTGCGCCGTTCAAGTCCAGGCGTGTGAAAATAATCTATTTAATACCCTCGAAACGTATTGCCATACCACTAAGCAAGCAATGCCGAATCCCTCTTAATAATGCAAGGTTTTTTCTCAATATTTTTTTACATTTTTACAAATGATCAAAAAGCCTAAAAGTAAGTAAAATCAGATTATCTGTCTCTCTGTACACAATAAAAATAAGGATTAGTTCTTATCATAACCTACCAAATGTCAGCTTCAAAATGAGCTCTCGTTCAATGTTCTACAGTAAATGGTTCCAGAGTTCTGAGCGCTGAAAGAGGCTTGTTTTTCTAAAATAAGCTAAATTTGTCGCTCAACAATACAAAAACCGTTTGACTTTCGATAGTATATTTTTGCAAATGCACTCTCCTCAGCACCTTCTATAAATAGGGAAAAATTAGAGTATAAAAAATGCTATATTTTTTTACTGATCGATTTCATATGGAATAGCCCTATATATCACAGAATACATATTAAAATTATCTCATTATTATTATTATTATTATTATTATTATTATTATTATTATTATCATTATTACTATTTCTAACCAATGTTTATTATTGTCTCACTAAGATTACTTATCCAACTTTCATTATTTACTTTCATGTTGTTTTATGGTTTAGATATTAATGTAATAACTATGTAACCAATTGTAGGGCCTATTCAATTAGAATTAGAGTCTGGCTGGGCGGAAGAGAAGGCCTACTGGCAGGGCCGCCAAACGTTGCTTATGAACGAATCACAGGTCACAACTTCTTCAAGAATCTTGAATAAAAATAAGGAAACAAGTTCTTGGATCCTGGAGTATGCCTACAGACTAGAAATGAACAAAACTGCCGCTCTCAATGCAACACCAACCATAACAAAAATAATCAGTAAAATAAAAACAATAAATAAACCAAAAATCTCCCTAAACATAAATACTATTTATAGAATGAATCTATATTCAAAGATTCTAAATCCATTGCACTTATCTGCCAAAATAGTAATAATTAATAATAATCATAAACAAAAAATTATTCTAAATATCTGGCTCGCGGTGTTCGTTGCATTTGTCTTTCGAGTCTCGTCCAGCCATTCTCGTGCGCTTTGAGTCTCGCTCATCATTCTCGAAATAGCATTTGGTCGGCGTGGAAAGATTTCGTAACTTTGAATAACATACATCACTGAAATAATATTATAAATGTTTAAATGAGACAAAAAAGACAAACAGAACAGTATCTTAGTTATCAAAATGTTCTGGTTCTATTATATATTACCTATTGTTATATAAATAGAAAAAAAATTCTCAAATAAATTTGCATTTCTTCTTCTTCTTCTTATTTGGTATTACAGCTCAAGTGGGCCTTAACCTCCTCTATGGCTCTCTTCCATCCTTCTCTATCCATCGCCAACTTCCTTCAGTTCCTTATTCCAGATCTATTCACATCCGCTCGTACACAGTCCCACCATCTTGCTCTCGGTCTTCCTCTTAATCTGGTTCCATCTGGGTTGTTATTGAAGACAAACTTCACTTTCCTTGTAGTTTCCATCCTTGTGACGTCTCCCAACCATCTCAGTCTTTGACATCTTATGTGCGTCTCCAAATCCGATTCCTTACACAGTTCATATAGCTATCTCATTATTATATCTGGCTCTCCATCCATCCACAGTTTCAATTGCTCCGAAGATCCTTCTTAAGATTTTCCTCTCAAATACTGCTAGTTGTTTGCATGTATTTTTATTTAGGACCTATGTTTCTGTACCATATGAAGAGTCCAATGCAAGAATGATGGATGTCACTTTCTTGTCGAAAATGAACCGAGACTGTCAATGCATAGCTTAAGACATATAGAATGTACATAGAGAGTTATATGGCATTAACACTGATAGTCATTGTCCAGTAATGATCGGAAAATCACAGTTAAGCTTTGAGCGCTAAGCACTTCAAACTTTCAATTGCTTCTCCTGCAAAATGCATTCCAAATGACATCCATCATTCTTGCAGTGGACCCTTCATATGTTATAATATGTCTTATTAGGGTTTTGTAAATCTTAATCTTGATTTCTCTTGATATTATTTTATTTTTAACAATTGGTAAAAGTGAATAATATGCCCTGTTTGCCAGATTTATTCTTCTTTGTACCTCATTCCTTAGGTCATTATTTACTGTCAATATTGACCCGAGATATGTAAATTCTTTCACCTTTTCAAACTTGTATGTTCCAGTTTTAACTTCCTTCACTTGATCGTTTTGTCTTTTGGTGACTGACATAAATTTGGATTTAAATTTGCATTTCTAAGAAACATAAAACATAATGTTAATATCTTTTTACTTGAGATTGCACACTTGATCTCAAACATATGAAAAGAAAATTCCTAACCTTTTAATAAGAGCCTAGTAATTGAATAAAGACTGGGGAACGGATTATTATACACTGAAAGGCGAGATGTTTCAAACAGGCTACTTGACTGTTTATATATATATATATATATATATATATATATATATAAACAGTTGCCAAAGTAGATAAAAGTTCAGTCAGGTATAAACAACTGTGGCGATGCAATGCTGCTTCACGTTAGGGACTTCGGGAGTGATCAAACTCGACGTCTCAAACACTCACAAGCAGTCTTTACGTCAACGACGCGCGCGACGTATAGAACATTGTCGTGCGGGTTTTCGGCTTTGCGGGCGCTGTTAGTAGGCCTATTTGTTTCTCGATCGTTGTTGATCTCCTCTACAGACTGAACTGCAACATTTTACATAATAATAATAATAATAATAATAATAATAATAATAATAATAATAATAATAATAATAATAATAATAAAATAAGACATAGGCTATAGAAAAATTAATTAATTTGAAAGCTGTTACATTGTTTTCAATATTATGATTTGAAACTATATAGAAGGGGGTATGATTTTTTGCTTTAGTTGCCTTCGTGAGACATTAACGTGTCTCATGTGAATAACTCACAGATAGTGCATCGATCCACACGCTACTACTCTCCGAACATATGCATATTTATATCAATAGGATCATAACTGTTGCTCAGGGACGAGGAATTTCCACTTATAATTCTCAGTACAATCGCCATGAAGACTGGATCGAATTGTATAGAGAGTCATTACGTTACTACTAGGTACTATCAGGGTAATTGGAAACAGAAGAAAATATTTCAAAACACAGATGTCAAAGGTTAAGTACGTAGAACTTCAACGAAAAAATTAAAGTTTCTAACATCTTATATACTAGATAATAATATGTTTGCGATGGTTTCTGATGGCGGTCCAGAGTACGTCTACTTGTAAACGAGTTCGAGCATGCAATCGTTTATTTGCCTGAATATTGGTTTAGGAAATTATGCGTGCCCAATGCCTACACACTTCACTTGTGATTGGGATTCCGCATACTGCGGATAGATGGCAAAACTGTGACATAAAATCTCAGTTGGAATAAACTATATGGTTGAGCTTTTCTGTTGAATCTGCAAAAGGGTAAATGTCAGGCAATTTCTAAGCGATTTGTTTTTTGCCATCATTATAATATTCTAGCATATTTTTCAATTCATAATTGAAAAAACATTTAATGTTCAAATGCATTAAAACTATAAATATAATTAATAAGGAACTCTTCAAAATTAGATAATACACCCATTACTTAAATCCCTGTGTACGAGTATATACAATTTAAGTAATACGAATGCTATTTATAAAGGGGTTTTCATAAGTAAGGAATAACACAAATAAAACTAAAATTAACTCATTTTTTAAAAAATGCTCAGACACGTCAAATTTAGTTTTTTAAAAGGAAAATTTTACAAAAAAGAAACAACATTTTCAGCCATTATTGTACAGGGTGTGACATCAACGACACACTTTTAAATGGCAACATATTGCATTTTCATTTTTTTCAGAGAGGTTGGTATCTTATTTAGTTATTATTTAGTTTCATTTGTTTCATACAAAACGTTTGGTTGCTATGGGAACATCTCATAGTTTGCTTCTTTAACGTATTTTCTCCACAATTTACACAACTACTGTAACAAATGAAATTCTAATTATTTAATAAAGTGTTAAAAATGCTCCCCATTTACAATCTGTCAGTGGCTAAGCCGAAGCGTGAATTCTTGTTGAACATTATCAATCACTTCTGGTGGTATATCTCTGCATTCTTTCCTGATCCTCATTTGAACTCTTCCATATCAGCAGGCCTCGTAACAAAGACTCTACATTTCAAAATCCCCATAAAAAGTAATCGAGTGGAGAGAGATCTGGTGATCTTGCAGGTCACTCTATAAACCCTCTCCTTCCGATCCATCTATTTGGAAAAACATCTTCCAGGTGTTCTCGAACATGGACAGCATAATGAAGGGGAACGCCACCTTGTTGATACCAGATTGAATCATTAGAAACGTCTGGATCTTCATGATTTAGATACAAGACAGCAAGGGATGGTATTAGAACTTCACGCAAGAATTACAAATAGCGGTCACCTGTAAGTGTCTCGTCAAAGAAATAAGAACCTAAAATTCTTGTTCCCACAATTCCTGTCCACACATTTATTTTTTGAGGATACTGTGTGCGCGTTGCTATCATCAAGTGTGAATTCTTGGTTGACAAATACCGGAAATTTTATCTGTTTACTTCTCCGTTGAGACAGAACGAAGCTTCATCAGAAAATAACATATTTGATAGAAAGTCCGGATTTCTATCGCAGAGATCAGTCATTGTCTCACAGAACTGCATCCTTCCATCAACTCCTTCATTGGATGGACTTTATAAGGGTGGTATTTATTTAGATGCAATATTCTTCAGGCAGTTGCTTTCGAGATATCAAATGCAGTTTCTAATTCTTTGAGAGAAGCATGTGGTTTCTCTTGAATTGAAAGTAAAACATCAAGTTGCACATCATCGTCTGTGGACGGTTTCAGTGTCTTTTTCTATCCCGTGTGTAAAATTGCCCGTGTTCATTGAATTTTTTTTCTATTTTGCACACGGTTGCTTGTGAAATAGGTTGCCGATCTGGATGAGTTTCATTAAAAGTATGCATACGGCTTGTTGTGTATGTCTTTTGTCGCCAACTCCTATCACCATCAGAATTTCAATCCTTTCAATTTCTGTTAAAACATTTTATTTTAGACTGATGTCACAGATAAAAGTTTTCTTCACACACAATACGCTAAGCAAGCCAACACTGAAACTGTTCACATAGCAACCAAACGTTTTGTATGAAACAAATGAAACTAAATAAATAACTAAATAAGATACCAAGCTTCCAGAATAAATGAAAACATAATATGTTGCCATTTAAAAATGTTGTCGATGATGTCACACGCTGTACAATAATGGCTGAAAATTTTGTTTCTTTTTGTAAATTTTTCTTTCAAAATATTAAATTTCACGTGTCCAAGCATTTAAAAAATTGAGTTAACTTAGTTTTATTTGCATTATTTCTTACTTTTTAAAAATCCTGTAGGCCTATATGCATTTTTTCCGAATTGTGAGAGAAACTATTTTTACAAACAAAAATATTGAAAGAGCTTGTATCAAAAATATGTCCAAAACCTAAGAACTTTAAGGTTATAGAGCCCTTTTGATGAACATTCTGTCCTTATGCTGTATGTTTCAGAGTCTATGCTTGAAAAGCATTTCTCTCATCGCAACAGAGGCCTGGAAACAGTGCTGCATTGACTGTCGTAAGCAATCAAGTATTCCAGGCAAATAGTTGCACTCTCACGAAGAACGCACTTGTTGCAGAGCATTTAGATCATTCACTGGAATGGTGTAAGGTACAGAATTCAGATGTTTTCGGAAAGTAGTACAATGGATTAAAATCTTATGAATGAGCCACAACGCTCTTTATTGTCATGAAAACATGAAGAAGATGACGTGGTTGACAATTCGTAGGAAATGAGCCGATGACCAATCATGAACCACATTTTCAGTCTTATGCTCAAAGGTTCGTCTGCAAGGATTTCTGACAGTACTTCTACTAGAAAATCAAATTTTAAGTCCATATGGCAAAAAGTAAGGTCTAATGGATCACTCCCAGAAATACCCCACATTAAGAGCGTAGCCTATCTTTACTGACGCCTTGCCTGTACCGCAGAATGTTTTTTCTATCTACTCAATGTTATATTATGAATGATGGCATGCATTTCGAATATTATTTCCTGAAACATTTTTATCATAGAGACTACAGCTCTGAAAAATAATTATTCTGGATGTTGTGTATTTAGCCTCCTTCTGATAAGTTCTAATTCACTACTGACTATGATATCCGTTAAGACATTAATGATAAATAAAAACAATAAAAATTACATGGTATACTACATCACTTTCGCCGATACATAATTAGTGACTATGAATTTAATCCGTTTCTGTATTTACTGAGATACAGCTGGTAGCACTGTAGAATTGTGCAAATAGATGTAGATCCAAGAGATTAAGTTCCGTCTCTTAAGACTATGTCCAAAATATCTTTGGAATTCCAGGTATAACTACTGGAATGACGTGGCAGTTTTATAGATTCACATAATTCTCAGTTCTCCGAATATGTGTCTATACAGGGTGTTAAAAAGTATCCAGTATTTTAGGAGGTGCTAGTATTCATCAAAACAAGAAAATAATGTCTAATAAACATGGATTCTACAACACATACTTTCTGAGATCTGAACACTTGTTCATAGGAGGTGCTCAATGTGACGTCCATTCATGGCAATGTATTTCTCTGCCCTACTATAATCATACCGTAATTGACACGCCTGGCATGGAATAATGAAACGTCGCAAGGAATACTGATATCAAAAGTCTGGTTGCGGATATGAGCGGAGTTCAGCAGAGATGGTGCTGTAATTTTCTTAATCAGTATATGTGGGCTGATGAAAATCCCCATGGAGTTGAAGAAATAAGGCATCAGCACCGATTTTCAATCAACGTATGTGCAGGCGTTCTTGGTGATAGATTAATAGGGCCATACGTGCTACCATAGAGATTAACTGGGGATCGTTATCAGGACTTTTTTTATTAGCATATTAAAACAAATTTAAAAGAGTACGTGATTCCTTACGCCGAGGGGTAGAGAAATACATTGCCATGAATGGACGTCACACTGAGCAACTCCTATGAACAATGTCTCCGGACAGTTGACTAAAAAAACAACATAGGTCAAGTAACAAGAGAGCGAAAGAAAAACGAGTCAATCGGAAGGAATTATTATAAGATTTCAAAACATTGAAAATCTACTCTTTGCAGACGATCAGGTTGTGCTTGTCTTATCATTATCATCATGAACAGAACGGTGGACCAAAGATCGGGTTCGACCACAAAAGTTCACCATCTTCTCATTTTGTTTTCGAGGTTCCGACGTCTCGTTGTCCAGTGAGTTTGCAGGCAAGTGTGTGTTTGACTAGACGTCTAGGATCCAGTTTTAAAGTTTGACTCCATCAATTATCCTTCTTATTTCTTATTTACTCCGTTGAAGTTCAAATCAAATATTTCCCATTCATTTCTAATTCTAAAGATACTCATTATAACTCGACGAATATAGACTGCAACTGACCTCAGAAATCTCGTTTCGGCGTCTCGCTTTTCTTTGTATCCGATCAATTCAATGCTAAGTTTACAGATCCGTACATCAGTATAGGTAATGCTATAGTTTTATAGTATTTGAGTTGTGTATCTTTTCTAATCTCTCTTACCTATTACGATTTCCAATGAACAACAAATGCACTTCATCTTGTGGCAGAAAGTTATAATTTAAACATTTCAGAAACAAGAACGGAGGTACTGGTCATTGAAGGTAAAACAGCCTACTAGATAAAAAATATTAAATGATAAAATAATTGAACAGGTAACAAGATTAATTTGTGTAGAATATGATATAATATGTAGGTAGGCTATGATTTAATAAGACATAAACAATAAAATCGATACCATAATAAGAACATGAAGCAAGAGAAGTATGAAAACGTCACTAATACAAGGATCATTTCATAAGTCATGGCAACTATATTATATCAGCAAATAATGCTGTAAGAATAGAAATTCACTATAGTGAGGATCACATAAGAGTAGTTCCTAAACGGCTAATTTGGCAGCCAACTGATACTAGATATCACCAAAATAGACTATGGTAAAATCACAATGTCATGTATAATAGTAATTTTATTTTTTATTTATTTATTTATTTATTTATTTATTTATTTATTTATTTATTTATTTAATGTGCTGTACAACAGCCAGTGGCCAATTACAGTTCAGCACAAATATAACAAAAAATATAAAACAAAAATAATTATTACACATAAATATAATTACAATTAATTACAATAATGACGATGAATGGATAACTAAGAATACTATGAGACAATGTTAATTGAGTATAATGCCTAAAATAATACATAAATGATAAAACGTTGCCAAGAGCAAACAAAGTCTATACATTGAAGGGATCGAATTCGCAGCCATGCATGTTGGCATTTTTAATGCATCTGGAGACTGGTGAAAGAAATTTCGAATTTCTAATATAGAAAAGTTTGTGGGCTCTCATATCTTTTGTTGGAATACGTAAGGTAATATTGTTTAAGAAAGAGTCACAGGATATATCACCTTTGAGGACTTTACAAAAGAACAGATAATCTAGCTCATGGCGTCTAGCATATAGATTTTGACAATTAAAATATTCACATTTTCTCTCATAACTATACCCGGAATTAATGGGCAAAAATCTGAATGAACATAAGGATATAAATTTTCTTTGTATATTTTCTAATTTAGCCGAGTCCGTAGTTGTAATCGAGTTCCAAACTACAGATGCATATTCGAGTTTCGATCGCACCAATGTATAGTATAACATTAAAAGAGAATCGGGCGTGGAAAAAGAATAAGTTATTGACCGTATTATTCCTAGCATTCTGATTGCGTGATTGTAAATGTAATCAACGTGACTATGAAAATACAATTTACTGTCAAAGAATATTCCCAAATCTTTTACGCAATCCGTTCTGTTAATTAGTACATTATTTAGATAATAATTAAATTTCAGTGAAGAAGTTTTTCTAGAAAAGGTTATTACATTAGTTTTGGATACGTTAATTTTCATACCATTGTCTTCCGACCATTTAGCGACTGAATTAATGTCACATTGAAGTGATTGACAGTCAGTACCACTTTTGATTGTACGAAAAATTTTTAAATCGTCTGCAAATAATAAACAGTCAGAACTTATTCTTTTACATATATCATCTATGAATATAATAAATAGGAGAGGTCCTAAAGTAGATCCCTACGGGACTCCGCAATTTATATTATAGGAATAAGAGTGTATATTAAACAGTCTTACACATGAAACTCTATTACTTAAATAATTTTCGAACCACTTTACGTAGCTTACAGAAAGGCCAATATTTCCTAACTTATGAAGAAGGATATAGTGCGGAACTACATCAAAAGCTTTGCTGAAATCAAAATATATTGAATCAGCTTGTAATAATAATAATAATAATAATAATAATAATAATAATAATAATAATAATAATAATAATAATCATAATAATAATAATATAGTATTAACGAGAACAATGACTTGCTTATTTACCACATCTCATCTTTATATTGGGGAAGTGTTTTCTAAATGGTTCAATAATTTGTGAAAGAGTAGCTATATTTTCCTTTCTTCTGCACCTCTCGCATATTATGTTAGTAGTTAGTAGATTACTGTCTGATCTAATATTAAAATGTATTTTGTCTTACAACATGAAATTTATTGCTTTGTTTAAACAGTTTACGATTCACGAGACCTAACCTAAAAATGTATTTTGTTTGATCACCTGAAATGATTAGTACAAATTCCGAAAACGAATGCCACGTTGAAATGTATGCTTAAGAATATTTACTCCATTACTGTAATGAAAGTCTAAACAAGAAATAAATAATTTTTTTAGTTGGTTATTTAACGACGCTGTATCAACTACGAGGTAATTTAGCGTCGATGAGATTGGTGATAGCGAGATGGTATTTTGGCGAGATGAGGCCGAGGATTCGCCATACATTACCTGGCATTCACCTTACGGTTGGGGAAAACCTCGGAAAAAACCCAACCAGGTAATCAGTCCAAGTGGGGTTCGAACCCGCGCCCGAGCGCAACTTCAGACCGGCAGGCAAGCGCCTTAACCGAATGAGCCAGGCCGGTGGCAAGAAATTAATTAAAATATGAAATGGCATTTCTGTCGATTACCCAAGGCCTATATCACAGGAAATATATTTATTTACACTTAGCATACCTGACTATAATCTTGAATATTATTGTAACCACAACACAAAGCAACACACACAATAACTATTATGTATTAATATTAATACTCATATTAATTAATTATATTAGTATGTTGAAATTTCACTAGCTTCCAGTAATCGAACCCGAAATCTATAACAATTTGAATTTTCAGAATTTAAACTACCGACAACTTGCCACTGCTGCCAACACAACAGTTATAAAATCACTACCAGTTGTAGTATTTCTCAGTACCGAAATTCGAAAAGAATTTGGCAAAATAAAATTCAACCTGCAAACTAGAAAATCACCATAATCCACTAGCTTATGTAGTAATGGGGGAAAATGATTAGGTTTCACCCTTAGGGTACTAATGAGCTGATCCGGACTATATATGCCATTGAAGGTCACTGGAATGTGCTTCGCAATACTAGTACCAGGGCCGGGAAACAGCCGCTCTCAGAGCGCTGAGCTTCTCCCGCTACAGTTGCTGTTGTACGTAGATAGGCTACTTATGCTGACTGCTCTCTTACAATACGAGTTCCTACCCCTGCTAGTACCAAATTGGGTTCGGGCACAGAAGACAATGGATAAGGGAAATTGAAAGATGTATAAATAGAAATCATTGTTTTATTATATACAAAAGGAAACAAACTACATTACTCACAGCTAACACTCTTCAAAATAATCCCCCAAGACTTCCACACATCTTTGCCAACGATGATGCAGGTGGTGAATATCATCGGCTGTGTGCGATTCTTCTATGTGTACCACCTCTCGTCGAAAGATGTCCTCTCTGTTTGCAAATCGCTTTTCATCACAGGCTTCGTCAAGTACGGAATGAGATCAAAGTCGCATGGACTGAGATCAGGCGAGTAGGGAGGATGTTCCAAGATCTCTCACCCCCACCGCTGCAAAATGTTTCTGACAGAAGCTGCAGCGTGGGCTGTTGCGTTACCATGGAGGATTATGGCATTGTCCAGCAGTACTGGACGTGTCCTCCGAATTGTACGACGCAGATGGTACATCGAATAATCTGTAGTATTGGACATCGACAGTGTGGCCCTCACGAACAAGATGATATTCTAGAACACTTTGGCTGTCATACGCAAAAATTATCATAACCTTTGTGGGTGATGAATTCTGTCGAAACTTGTGTCTTCGTGGTGAACCAGGATGACGCCATTCACTTGACTGTCGCTTTAGTTCAGATTCATACGCTCGTGCCCAGATTCCACCAATTGCAATAGTTCGATTCTACATGTCGTTTCCTTCACGTTGGAACCGCTCCAGATATATACGGCATGCCTAGAATCGAGTTCTTTTGGCACCTCCGTTAACTGATGTGGCACCCACTTTGCACAAACCTCGCACATCTGCAAGTCCTCTCGTAAAATGCGGAACACTATCGATGCAGGAATACTCGCTTGTGATCATAATTCCTCCACAGTCCAACGTCTTTCATCTGTTAAGCACTGTTCGATAACAGCCTCGTGCACCACTGTGTAAGCAGACTCGGGACGTCAACTGCGCGGCAGGTCAACAGTTGCTACGCGTCCACGTTTGAAGATCTCCACCCAACGTGCAATTTTTACGTATGACCGCTGTTCAACTTTACTTACATCCATCTTGGAGCACAGCCTCTAGCATACTAACTTTTGCGTGTGCTGTCAACTAGCCACCAATGCACACAAACGCAATCTGGCGGAGGCATCCCGTACAGGCGTACAGTGTACAACAGGTTTTCAAATGTATATACTGAACTAACCACATTTTTGGTTATTCGGAAGATATAACATAGTTGCCATGACTTATGGAATGACCATCGTAAAATTATATAAAATAACGGTGGTATAATTTTATATGGAAGCGAGAGCAGAAAAATGACAAAGAAACAAACAAAAAATTCAAACATCTGATATATTTTTCCTACGAAGAGTCGCTGGTTATAAAATAGTAGAGAGAAAAATAACTTCGGATATACCGGTAGTGAATCTTTGCGGACTTGCATATTTCGTTCTCTCTCTAACCTTAAATGACAGAAATGAATGATATTGTGAACAAGAAAATAAAATATTTCATTTTTGTCGAATGGATTACACTGTATACTCTATAGTGTTACTCGCAGTTGATTTTCTATGCTGTCGACCGAAGTCTGCTTGCGAAAGACCACGTTCAATGTCACTTATAATATTCGCCTTATCTTCCAAAGAAAACACTTTACGCTTCGACATTTTTACACAGATCATTCTCTGTTGGAACACTAAATCAGGTAGAAATGACAAACGCTGTTAATGTGTGACTGTATACTCAGCCTTGGAATTTCCCGGAACCTGGGAGAGGGTTGATGGAGTTTGGAAGCCATCGGAATCTTATCTTCATTTATGCTCTGGACATAATGTCCGTCTCCTTTTAATAAAAGAAGACAATTTCATTTTCCGCTGTTTCGATGCTATCCGTCATAATGGAAATGTTTCTGAGAACAAAAGACAACCCTTTGACGGTGAAGGATGAGAAATAACAGTATAGTAGAGTGTCTGAGAACAGAATGTCAACCCTTCGACGGTAGAGTGAGGTAAGATCGTCACGCGTTGCCTGGATTTACAGTACAGCTCATTGTCTAGGAATCACTAATCCTATCTTTGACCTTTGACAAGAGGAGTAAGAAAACTTAGGCCCGGTTTCTTCAACCTTTGTTAAAATGCATCTAACATAGCGTTAATTAACTGTAAGTTAAAAGTATGAATTGCTGTTAAAAATACTGCGTTTCTTCAACTTTACATTTCACATTTTAACATTCTGTTTGTTAACTCTCTGTTAGGACCAGAGATTCTAGAGTTTAACCATAACCTATAACAAAGTATACTGTTTTCTGAACCCTGACAATTGCGATTCTCGCTTGTTTCCGTTGTTTGATTCAGAGAGGATAGAAGTCTTTCTATTCTCTCAGGTTTGATTTCTGCTTCTTTCCTCGTTTGTATCGCAATAGCGTGGAGCGGCGTATTGGTATTGCTGTTATGAAATGGAAAACACTGGAACAAAAAGAAGTCGTGGGACTAATTTCTCTTCGTTAGAAAGAAACCTTCTGCTGGAAATTATTTTGCAGTATAAGTCAATTGATGAGAATAAACAAACAAACGGATCTAAGTTGAAAACAAAAAGCGAGGCTTTGGCAGAAAATAGCCTATACCTTTGTATGAACGACAGGTCTGTCAAATCATAGAAATCATCCCCTCTGTTTATATATTCATGGATATCATTTTCTAAATAATCTATAAGTTCAGTATCTAACGCACCAGCCATATTGGATATTTCTATGCTAACAGAGAGTTAAATGATTTAACTGCATGAAATTGGGCATTTAAATTAACATAGGTTTTAACAGCCTGTCAGTACTAACAGTAGTTGAAGAAATGCTTCAACTGTTAAGTTTACAGTTAAGTTACAGTTTACAAATGTTGAAGAAACCGGGCCTTCGAATGTTGTTCTCAACATATTCTTTCAATTTTATACAAGGCCTGACTAAAAATAAGAACTTGACAGGATACAAGGTTCACTGTAACCGAAGAGAAGGCTCACTATAAACGGAAATATTAAAGTACTTTTTAATGTATGCGAGTCGGGACCAACGATTTAGGTTCACTATAGCCGAATGTTCACTATATCCAGAGTTGACTGTGCAGAAATTAGACAAGAAATTAAAATATTGAATATTAAAATCTCATCACTTGGAACAAAACAAATTGGTTATAACATAATAACGAACATAAGCAGATTACCAAAATTAATTTCGAAATATAAAGGTACAAAGAAAAGAGCAAGAGTACATTCCAACACTGGATGGGAAGACAAGACTTCCTTGAAGTCGGATCGAGCGAACCAGAACCCATGGATGCTGCTGCTGCTGCTGCTGCTGATGATGATGATGATGATAACGACTTATTTGTTATTAAATTTTTATAATAAATTGATGATCTCTTAAGTGATAGTTTAAGTTCTCGACCGAAATTAGACAATGACGAGTGCATGGAAGTCCTGAGTCATGTAGCCTAATTAAATGCATCAATAGACAAAGCAACGCAGAACAAACAAGAGAAGGAACATATCCAAGACCTTAAGGGGATGAGTTTAATCTCTTACTATCCGAAACACAAATTTTAGATCATAACCTTCATGGGAATGAGAAAATATGAAACGTTGGATGGAGGCAACGAATAATAAGAAGCTAAGAGGATGATAGATTCCTGCACAGTCAATTAAGACAGATCAATACGGTGCATATTTAATCATTTGTGTGGAAGTTTGAATTAATGTACTATATGCTTGCAGTAACTCAAAGATAATATCAAACTGTTATAGGGCTTCTTTCTTCTATGAAATAATTATGTTACGAAAACAAACAGTTTTGTTTGATGACTTACATAACATAAAGCAAGCTATGTCTCAAGGTCCACTATTACATAATACGGAAATAGGCTATAAAAACAGTAACATCATGTGCTTAAATGCTAACGTTAACGTAACTGCGGAAATAATTCCGTTATTAGATCATCTTCTAAATTTTGTCTTTCAGAAGAATTCATAACTATTAATCGACAATATAGAAGAGTGATCCTTCAGTGTTGAATCCAGAGTAAGGAAATAAAAAACTCATTGTACTGTGTTGTATGTGTTAACGAAAAGTTGTTTCTTAAATTTGATCTCAGCGTTTACTATAATTATAGTATTTTTTTAAATGTCTGAAGTATCATTAAGTTGCAAATATATGTATTGGAATGACGGAAATTTCTTTCTGGTGTTTATATCTTTCGAATTTCTTCAGCCACATAAGAACATTTGTTATATTTCCAATCTAATTTTTCTGTAAGTTGTGAAGTTTGGAATGAATACTGTATGTTGTGTCCTTTACAATATGTATAATATCTGATATTCTTCTTCTTAGTTGGTGCAACAGTCTTCTATAGAACCTCTACCTCTTCAATGATTTTCCGCCATACCAGTTTGTTCTGTGTTGCAGTTCTCCAATTGCGACATCCTATCTTCCTTAAATCGTCCTCCACTCTATCCAGCCACCGAGTCTTAGGTTACCTTCGGTTCTTTTGTCCTCCAGGGTTATTGGAACTCTTTTTAGAGTCTCGAAATTGTCCAGTCTACATATAACGTCATACATTCTATTAAGATGGGAAGATTGTCCATCTTAAACTTCCTGCCCTTATTACATTCAAGACCGGAAGATCGCCACACATCTTATATAATTCAATAGCAGTGACGAAAATGTAACTCATGAGCACATTGTGGCTCGCAATGATAGCTGTGCATGTCTCTTGCTCCCCCAATCCCCACCCTCTCACTCATGGAGTCAAACTCCGTTCCATTTGTATTTGTCTCTGACTGCGAGTGGCGTATCGTCGCAATGTCTCTCTCGAAACCATGTACCTTTACAAAAACGAAAGTTTCAAGTAGGATGAGAGGACGCATTTTTTGCTGCCAATATGATGAGAATATTAAATGTATGATTTGTTCACAAGTATTACGAGGAAAACGGATGTATAACATAAAACGGTATTATACTACATGTTACTCATGAAACATTAAAAGGTTAAGTGTTATTATTATTATTATTATTGTTATTATTATTATTATTATTTCGATCCTTTTTCAGCAGATGTACGAATAATGCGGTTAGGTCTTCAATTCAAACTCACAGATTTACAATGTAATGTTACAATGAAAGATAGATGTAAGGACTTGACAAATGTTGAACTTTTCAAATCTTTGCCAAAAAATAAATATCCGAAGCTACGTTCCTTCGCTTGCTCTGTTGAAGCCATGTTCGCTACAACTTACGTTTTTGAAAAATTATTTTCAACAATGAAAACAGTAAAACCCTAATTTAGATTACGACTGATAGACAAATACCTTCGTGATCAACTACGACTGGCAGTAAATGACATAATTCTTGATTCTGAAACTCTGTCGCAGAGACGTTAGATTGTGATACTGTGTCCTATGTTTTCTTGTTCATTTATTTCTTCGTTACACGTACTAAACATTAGTTTGTTACTTTATACTCCCTCCATAGGTGCTATGCACGTTGCAGGTTACACAGTGGCTCGGCGCACGATTACATTTTCACCACGGCTGCATTACTGCATATTTTAAGTAAATGTACGATTCCAATTCAGTGTTGATTTTCTTACAGCTTTAGGAGTATAATACGTCCCCTCAAATGAGAGCCACTTGGACATGTAAACAACGCTGCGTTGCCATCTCTCCCTTCTGAAGACTGAAGTGAATCTTCGTGTGCGTCTTGTAAATACAGAACTAAAACAAGAACACCTCCTATTCAGAGTCCGTGAGTCACTATTTAAATTAATTACACAAGATTCCAAGCTAGTTTCTAAGGAGCGATAATCACTTTCTTCTGTCTTTAAATGTTCGATATACTCGTACTTTACCCAATGCTTTTTATTATTAATATCATCCATCATATTTACTATTAAATCACATACTACTTCAACAGATTTATTTACCAATATATTTTCTGACCGGACATTTCTCTTCAGTTCCGACCAAACGAATTGTATGGCTTTGAGACAACAATGGTATGGGGGTGGGGGGAGCAGTCTTAGTACAACATGGCCGTATTTTGATGATAGTTCGTCAATTACATACATATTTTTTGTATGATGGCTACGTTTTATCTCTTGTAGCAGATGTAACTTTGTTGTTGGGTCCGGCGTGGACATATGGATATATTTTCACGTATAAATGTTTTAATGACGTCTATTGTTGATCTAGTGGTAGGTAGGGGATTCACAATACGGGAATGGTATGGGACATTATCCATAATAGGTTTGTTCGCAGAGCAGTTCCAAACTGGTTTGAACGGTTCCGGTCATGCGCACATGGATTTTACTGTTCGCACAGCGCAAACTTCAAACTCAAACTGTTTCTGACTAATAGTCACGCTTTCACACAGCACGTCAAACTTATCTCAAATCGATTCCAGACAGTCAGAATTGATTTGCGAATCAAGTGCAAACCAATATCTACCCATCATAGATGACTCATGCGCATCAAGATAGTTTTGCCATTGTTTTCTGCATGTTATTTATAACGTAACCTATACGAATATGCCCTAAATAAATAATCAATTGTATTTCAGTACTGTTGTTTTAGTATAATTGTCATTTTTAGGAAGGTAATACCATATACCTATAAGCGTGCGTACTATTCTAAAGTTTTATGGCATAAGTTATAAGCGTACTATTACTTTTTATTCAATAGCTGTAACATTTAATTCTCTTGATACGTCATGTCAAGCTATTTTTATTTAATTTATAAAACCAATATATAGTATAGACGAAGTTAATATTTTTCATTTAGTTCACTTTTGAAACAAAATCCACAGTTTGTGATTATGAGTATGCTCTTGATAAAGATTAACGCTATACTTCAGAATATCGTGTAAGTACTTATGTATGTGCAATGACTGTCAAAACGAAAGCTATACTTCAGAATACCGCGTAAGTACTTATGTAGCAAGACTGTGCAAATTGAAAATAATTTAAAAACGCGTTTTTTAATGATGGTACAAAGGTAGATAAATAAATAAGTGCATAAAAAAGCTATCTTGCACCAATGATGCAATAACGACATATAATAATAATAATAATAATAATAATAATAATAATAATAATAATAATAATAATAATAATAATAATAATAATGATTTATTTAACCTGGCAGAGTTAAGGCCATACGGCCTTCTCTAACACTCAACCAGGAGTAAAAACTGCGTTACAAAAACACTACAAATTTACAAAGTACACTACAATTTTACACACAAAATTGAACAAGATAATAATAATAAAATGTAAACAACAAGTAAGAAAAAATCAGACATAATATATAACATAGAGAAAGAAAGAAAAAAGCATAATAAAATGTGAACAGCAGGTCAAAAATAAATGAGGCAAAGTATAAAAAATAAGACAATTATTGATAATAATAATAATAATAATAATAATAATAGTAATAATAATAATAGTAACAATAATAATAATAGTAATAATAATGATAGTAACAATAATAATAATAACAATAATAATAACAGGCCTAATAGTAATAATAATACTAATAGTAGTAATAAAATAGTGCAGTACAAAGCATACAATGAATACAATATTTTTAAGTACACACAGTAAGGAAAATTATGATTATATATAGCCCAACTTATCACATTAGAGATATACCGTTATCGGAAAATATGAAAACAAAAATATAAAATAAGTTAAATATCACTAGAACATAAAAAAAATGTGAATACGTGGAAACATTCAATACAACACTTGTCATAATAGTAAGTTAGTTTGGCAACTCGTCATAAGATAATTTTCTAACTTGGATTTGAAAGATTTCAATGTTGGGCAGCCCTTGACTTCAGGCGGCAGAGAGTTCCAGTGACGAGAGGTAGCAACAGTGAAAGATGAGGAATACAGAGATTATGTGTGAAGTGGAATTTCTAGCGTGTTATCGCGTTGTGATCGAGTATTAATATTATGATAGCGAGAGAGAGTATGAAAACGAGCGAATAAATAATAGGGGGATGAAGTGTGCATAATTCGATATAGGAGAGAAAGTGAGAGCAGATTTCTCCTCTCATGTAACCTAAGCCATGATAACTTCTCGAAAGAAGGTGAGATATGATCATAGTATCGAACATTACAAATGAAGCGGACGCACGCGTTATGAACACGCTGTAGTTTCTGAGCGGAATCAATCCTGAGATCACTGAACAAAACGTCGCAATAATCTCGAAGTGAGGTAGAATGAGTGTCTGTACCAGCGTCTGTTTTAATTTAGATGGATAATGATACAATCTTTTTAGTGAATGGAGAATAGAGAATGCCTTCTTACATGTATATTTAATATGCGTATCCCAACTGAGATTAGATTCGAAATGCACTCCGAGATTTTTTACTGTAGAGCTAAACGGGATTATTGTTTTATTCAGTTTCACAGGTGGAATATTCAGGTCGTTGACTTCAGGAATTAATCTACGGTTCGCGAACAGAATAGCCTGTGATTTACAAGCGTTTAGGTTAAGCCCAAATTGTTGAGACCAGGAAGAGATGGAATCAAGATCTTCATTGAGACTATTAATGCTATCATTTAGTGCATCAGGACGGGCTGAAATATACAATTGAACGTCGTCTGCATATATTTGATATCTGCAGTGCTTAAATGATTTAGAAATTCCATTTATATAAATAGAGAAGAGCAAGGGGCCTAATACTGATCCCTGAGGAACTCCTGTATCTACAGTACGCCAGGATGAGAAACGATTATTAGATATGACACGCTGCTGGCGGCCAGTAAGGTAGGAGTACATCCAGGTGATAGCACTATCAGAAAGGTGTAGCGTTTGTAGTTTAGTCAATAGTAGATCGAAGTCAACAGAATCAAAGGCTTTGCTATAGTCCAATAAAACGAGTACAGTAGCCTGTCGTTTATCCATATCTGCGCGTATGTCCTCAGTAACATTCAACAAAGCAGTAGAAGTGCTATGGCGATTTCTGAATCCTGATTGTAAAGGGTCTAAAAGATTAAATTATATTAGGTAGTCTGACAACTGCTTATGAATGATGCGTTCCAGGGCTTTGGATAAAACGGGAAGAATGGAGATTGGCCTATAGTCTTTTGCACAAGTAGGTAAATTTACTTTAAGAAGTGGGCGTACCAAAGCCGTTTTCCAGAGTTGCGGATAAACAGACGTGATAACTGAAGAATTAAACATATGGGTTATTACAGGAAGCACATCAACTAACTTATTGATAAAGACTATGCTTATGTTATCAGAGCCCTGTGGTTTAGATTTAATGCTTTTAAGAGCCCTTCTTACTTCAGAATCAGTAATGTGCGAGAAGAAAAATTTTTCGCGAGAAGGAGGAGGATTAGCTAGGAGGTATTAATTGTATTTAGTTTTGACTGTTTTTCAGGTCGTATAATGGGAGTTGAGGTAAAGTATTCATTGAGTTTATCAAGTGGTATGTTTATAACTTCAGCTTCTGATGCTTTCTTCCCTACTCCCATATCACGTAAGTTATTCCAAAGACACCGCGGGGGAATGGACGGGTCGACGAGACTCAGGGCGAGACGGCGTTTGGCATTCCTAATGCTTTGTGTGGTTTTGTTTCTAAGTTTTTTGTAGTTGTTAAAGTTTTCGGCAGATTTGTTGTGTCTGTACTTCCGGAAAGCAGCGTCACGTGACGTCATAAGATTACGAATACTGTCATTCAGCCATGGGGCGGGTCGGTGGGTGACACGTCTCTTCTTTAAAGGTGCATGTTTGTCGAATAATTGTATTACCATGTCATTAAAGGTGGCAATTTTTTCGTCAACTGTGATTAAATTAAAAATAGTATGCCATGGCATTTGTAAGGCGTCATAAGTTAGTTGGTCGTTGTCAATGCCTTTTAGATCTCTGTAAGTAATTACCTTAGCTGCATTTTTTGGGCACCGAAGAGAATACTCGGCAAAAATAAGATCATGACCAGATATTCCCGGAACTGGTAACTGTCCTGAAGTTATAATTCTATCAGAAATTATTCGTAATGATTAGGTCAATTAAAGTATCGGAAGTAGGTGTGTGGTGGGTAGGATTGATTGGAAGAATTGTTAGATTGAAAGTTTCGAACAAATTACGGAGTTGATTAGTCCCATTTGATCTGACAGCCAGAAGATTTATATTGAAATCCCCCATAACTAAGACATGTTCATATTGCGGTAAAAGATCGGCTAACGGGCTTTCTAAATCGGATAAATGTCCAGCTTTGGGAGGCTTATAAATAACTGCTAAGAGACATTTATGAAGACTTGCTTGTATAGGTTATGTACTTAGGCGGTATTATTCTGAAATCGTTTCCGGATTAATTGTACTAACATTATTTTCCGGAAGTGTTTTAAAATAGAAGTTAGGCTAATTTAGGCCTATAATTGTTCTTTCAGATGTCTGATTCAAACACTTATAGTGATAACGATATGAAATATATATCCAGTGGAGATGAGTTGGACTTGGTGGAATTATCTGAGGAAAGAAACAGGCCCTAAAATGAATCTTATTTTCAACATATTTTCCCTAGGTACAATAACAGCGAATTATTTCCGTGCAACCCGCCATGTAGCAGAGAATCTCTCTCAATAATTTGAAGTATTACAATATTTTAATTAATTGATTCTGCTGTCGTAAGTTCAAATAAGTATCTATACGGCAGTGGTTCCAACCAGTTTGGAAATGCGTTCGTACAGCTCAAATCACGGATGGTTTGGAATTGGTTTTCAAACCGATCATGCGCATTAAGTGAAGTTGGGACAGTTTGCAAACAGTTCTCAAACCATCACAAACTTGCTGTGCGAGCAAACCTAATGATGGTGATGCATTGAGAAGTTTATTTAACGCTGGAGTTATTTTATTTTGATAAAACTCATACACAGTTCGTCGTAGGAAGCCCGTTACGAAACCATCGATTTTACGAAATTTTTCTTTCATATTTCAATCGACGTTTTCTTTTGTTGATTTACCTTCTCCAAAGATAATTCTCTTTATTTTTGCTCGAGACAATCCTGTAGCAGCACTGGTATTTTTCAGAGGTGTCCGGCAATTACCCGCACCGTCTTTGAAATATGTATAAATATTAATAATAATTAACACTGTTCTTGTACAATCTTACCACGTTCTAATGGCGATTGTGTGGCTTTACGTCTACGACTATTGTTATTATCCGTTCCCTAAGGACGTCACATTATAAATACAACCACAATGTATGGAACACAAAAGCCATAATATACACTTATGGTCTTCTGCCTTGTTCTGAGCTAACTGTATTATACTTACGTGGTCGTCTGAAACCGATTACTATATGAACTTGTTGTCGGAGCACCGACTTAGATCTGTCAACAGCGCTGGCATACGCGTGCTTCAAGACTGAAACTTTGACGCCTCCCGCTCAAGGTAGGTACAAGTGGCTCTCATTTGAGCGGACGTACTTATACAACACGGTGCTTGTTTTTCAAAAAAAAGTTTCAGACTTCAGAAATGTAGTGTAATAAATATCATGGCATAATACCTTAAATTGGGATGACCAAAACACCAACAAATAGAAGTGAAAAAAATCCCAAATTCTCCCAAATTTCGAACAATATTTGGATAATGGGGAGTATTCAGAAATCCTTAACGGTAAGGATAGAGGTGAACGTTTTTTTCTGTCAATGTCTTTGTAAGATCGATTTTGATAATCTTAGTTCAGCAGAACGCTTTCACACAGATTTCATGAAAGGATTTAAGATGTTCGAAAAATGTGGTGCACGTTGCTCTTTCTGAAGAATGCGCCTCGAACTTCTTGGAGAGGTGCTTCCAATGCATGTTGAAAGGTTCTGTTCCCAGTTAAAAACTGTGGCACCATATTTTATCATTCTTCCTGAAAAGTATGCATTTATTAGAGCTATGTCTATTATTTACATCATGTACACATTAAAAAAACAACCCTATACACCGTAAATGATATTAACGAAACTACGAAGGTGATCCCAAATAATATTCTGTACTTTTAGCTCTGGGTGACATTATTGATTCAGATCTCAAAATTTTCAATTGAAATGGTAGAGATTAGTCAGGAATAAATAAAATACTTTTTCTTTTACAGAAGAGACAGAAGAGCGAATTAAAATTTTCAGGACCTACCGTTGTTATTTTTGGGTTATCATTCTTCCAATTTCTCTGGACGAATCAGATTGTTATTCTGTACAGTTAAACCACAGAAATCTACACTATCTAAACTATTATATGACATCGAAAACAGACAATCGATAATTTTGAACTTATCAGGCTTTTTATCCCCTGGATTACATCGTTGAGCAACGTTCGCCGACACAGTTTCATTTCACTCACCGCGCCGTAATATTTTACTTAATTTCTTTTAACATTATCTCGTATACGAACTTACAGAACAAACTATGCATGAATGAACCTGCCGCAAAGTCATTTCATTCACCATTTATCTCACAACATCTAACCAACATCGAACTTCAGTTCCTTTCAGTGAGAAATTGTTAGTTTACTGAGCAACTGTTGAACCACATTGTTACATCTAATATGTAATGAAATTATATAACAGAATAATATGTATGCTGATTTATTTGCAGGCTCAAAATGATTCCTCATAGACATATATTCCCGAAGGAAGTACCACCAAATGGAATCGACCTATCGTTTTTCCATACGCTGCAGAATACTCCATCGTTCAAGAAAGAAGTCCAAACCAAGAAGCATTATGGGAATTTCGTCAGGGAAAGTCAGAACGATATGAAAACATTTTATGACGAACTGAAACCTGTCTTGGTACCCCTGAAATTGCTAGGGGTACTGCCATATCATATTTCAGGAGGTAAATTGTGTATAATGTATAAATTGTAAAGGATTCACATTTTCGCTTCAAACATATTCTTCTTTCTTCTGCTGTTCTTTTCAATTCTTCACAATTTATTGTTGCAAGGCATTATACACAGCACATCCTTGATTTAATTTCTTATGTATCTTTTCATTACTTCCCAAGTATTATTGTAATGAAATTAATAATGTAACAGAAATAATTACTTTCTTGTATTCTAAAAAATTTACAACTGATATTAGCAGGAAAGTTCAACGTTTTACACACCACTAAAATATGGACTTTTTAACGTTTATTTTAGGTTTTAATTTCTACGTATAAAACCGATAATAATATCTGAAACATTCTTTTCATATCCGTCCCAGAATCTGATAAAATTTCAGTATCATCCGAAATGAAATCCTATACATTCTTGTGACACGAAATTTTATTCACTTTGATTTTTCCTTGAAACTTCTTAAAACATTTACAATGGAGTTATTTAGGGGCATCTCGACACGCTAAGGAAAAATGTTAATTTTGAGACTAACTGATGCAAAATTTATTCTAATATTTCCCCACAATATATATGGACATGTTTTCCTACATTTCATATATCTGGTGCCAATGTGATCATTTTGTATCATTGTACTATTTGAAAAAAAAATTGTGCTGAAGTGTGGACTTCTCCCATAATGGAGGGGTTTTCGACACAGAATTGCAAACATAGGAAACACTTAAAAATCCAACATTTACAACACAAATATTGCTCCTAAAATATACCTAAATACTTTATAATATTCTTACTCGCGTTGGACACATGTGAAACAATTTTTGGTACTTTGCAACACACTGAATACAAAGTTCTCTGGCACTGTCATACGGCACAATAGGTCTTTTTTGGATTGTCCAGATTGTTTGGATAACTAGCTCCCTCTCCATACATACCAAGCATATTAAATGACTTCCTTCTGTGGAGAAGCCTATTTCTTTTTTCTGTTTAGTCTCATTCTTGCAGTTTTATTATTCTTTTACCAACAGATGAAAGTGTTAGCAGCGGAACTGGCGGTATTTCTTCAAAGGAAGTATCAGTAGGTGAGAAATGAGGGAAGCCTAAATGTCGTTGTGCAGATAGTGTCTGTGGTGTTCTTGTGGGGAGAGGTAATGTCTTCAACGCGAATTTCACATCAATTTTCGTCTATAACCAGATCGCACTCAAACATGTTATCCTGAAGCACGTCAGAATGTCAATTATCTTACGTCATTAACTGTTAATTCATACAGACTTTTTAGAATCAGAGCGAAGGATTAATTTATTTTCCATGTTTGTATGGTGACTTGGGCCTTTTCCTATTTGTCCGTATCAATGAAAATTAAAACATGAAGTTCAATTAAGATTGGTTCAATAGAAGTTGAGTAGTTTCACACATATAGGCAGACACACAAATTGAAAAACAGATAGACTGACAAAGTTGCACTAAAACGCTTTATGAGGGATTATGAACTCTCCTAAGACCAAACAAACAAATTTTGATAGAGACAGCCTTCTAGGTCATCTAAGGAGGAGTGCAAGCTGTAAAATGTATATACGAAAGTTGTGCGTCTACTAATATCACTCATATCCAGTCAAAAAACAATAAACTAAAGATGGTATATTATATTTCATTACCGAAAAGAAAAGTGTAACTCACATTATTTTATTGTGCTTATTGCCTTCTGTGAACGTAAAACACAAGTTGAAGCCATGCGATTCACTAACACAGAAATTACGAACACAGTCAACACAGGTCTCACGTAGTTGGAACTTTTTTTTTGTTTGCAATTCCCATTTTTCTTAAAAGTGTCGAGATCCCCAAACGCTGAGATCTCCCAAAACGATGCTATTATAGTAACAACGAACATCCCTGCCTTACGTGACTTATTATTTTTGTTCTGCTTTATTTCCAATAGGTGTGAATAACTGAATTCTGTGTAACTACTGTAATTTTTGTCCTACCACATCAGTTTCAAAGCTCTTCATCCATCGAACAATTGCTTCCAATTTATTTTATGAAAGTCTTTCTCAATGTATTCCTATTAACCTCTAAACTTATTTTCTTTCCAATGTTAGAGTAGTTACTTTCTTTCATATTTGAGGAGCAGATATGGAAAACGGTATAAGTGCCTCCGAGGTCAAATTTTGTTCTTGTCATGTAATGTGATATATGTAGCAGCGCCAATGTCATAGTAATGGATATAATATGTGCCAAACATCCTTCCATATAGTCAAACGAGTGCATTCTACGTAGATGACACTTGAAATAAGTCCCGTAGTATAGTCCTGATGAACGAACCTAGTGTATGTTCTGTGTTCATATGCAGTGAATGTAGCGGTTTTGTAGCTTTCATCATGGATAATAACAGGCTACTAACTATAAAAGTATCTAAGGCAAAGAATTGTGTAGAAAATAGGAAACTACGGCAGCAAGGGAAGCCATACACAGCTGCTAAGGGAGAGGGTTTGTAAAGCATGGGTCCTGATGAGATGCAGGACATTGCAAGGTCGGCCAGAATTAAAAACCATTCAAAGTGATTTCAATGAAATCTGAAGACTTCTTGGATGTGGCTTCAGAAGCTGATAGGGCTCTAAATACGTTAACATTGCGCATTACTCAAGTATCATGGATTCGAGTTGCTTGTGATCATCAAACATTGGTCCTTACCAGGAATAACTTGAGTGATTCTGAACAGTGGAAGACATGTCAGGTTGTAAGAAGAGGTCGAACACTGCAGTCTGTTACAAATCTGGAGAAGAACTCTTCAAAGGCAGAGAAGGAGAAATACCTTCTGGCAATGCTAGATTTCATGGACACTAAGTACCATGGTTTTTATAAGGACCTGTGCAAGTAAGAAAAAGAAACAGTTTCTCATGCTTACAAATGAAATTGTCAGTGTTATACCTTTTAATATTCACAAATCACTCGAATTTTTGTACCGTTTTCCTATTTAACTATTTTGTGCCATAGAAATAGACAAATAAGGTTAAATTTATTTCATACAGTGTTCACATCTAAATTTACATTAATCATTAACATTATAAAAATACATAACATTTGTCGGAATACATTAATTAAAATACAGTTAAGGATACAATACAATGGACGAAGTCGGTAGTCTAATAGTACGAAAAGAACTAAAAATTTCAAACTTAAGTTATGTAATCTCTCAAAATAAACTTAAATTACCTGATCTTACAAAATAAACTAACTGGAAAATATATGTACCTAAGAATAACAACTAGAACACTTCAAGAACTTGTGGCCCACCAACAGGGGCGGCTCGTGCCTATGAGCTGGTAATTGGTAAGAGATAAAAGAAGAACCATCTGCAAGAAAAGGACATGAAAGCTCTTCATGAGATTTAAATGCTACCTTGAGGGAATCTGTGACTGCATTCTCACAAAAGTAAAATATCATTTGTAAAATATCAGCTGTCATTTTTGCGAAACGAAATCTTTTTTTATTGAAAACCAAGAAGAACTAAGGTTACATGCTGACAAATAATTTTTGTGATGTTTTCACAGTGTTTGACAAAAAAGCGTTAAAGACTGATTTGTACATTTTCTACTGTCGGCCCGAATTGTCTCAAAATGGTGTCATTTGGCTGTCTGAAAACATTTAATTTTCTTATTTATTTTCGACTCGGCACATCCATGTTTATAGAAACAACAAAAACGTTGAAAATATTAGTGACGATGCTGATGACTACCTGTGAAATCGAGAGGTGGTTTTGAACTTCAAAATAAAATTGGTAAAAATGACATGTAAGAAATTCTATAGTAGAAACAGTCTAACAGTTTTAGGAATGTTATCTATTGAGATCATGGTAAAATATATTCCAGGTTTCAACAAGAAAGTGGTGGAGAATTTCGTTAGTGAGAAGCACCGAAGGATGTAGTTCCACTAAATATAAGTAAAGTGCCCTCAAAGGATCGGTTCAGATATTGAGAAATCATTTGTATGGGAGTGATAATGGAAATTTCAAGTTACAGTATCTTAACCGATGGCTATTGATTGGTTTAGATATCACTGCCAATACATCCGTACTATTATTTTTCTCGCGGTATACGGCATTCAAATCATTCTAACTTATCTGATGATATTCCCCCCCCCCCCTTTCTTAACTGTAATTGAGCACAAATGCTACTTAGGTGTAAATTTTTCTGACATTTTGTATATTCGATTCCCTAACAGTTTCAAATGTATATCATTTTACCTTTTAGGTGTGTTTCCAAATTATATGTAATACGCTTTTTCAAATCTGGCAACTTTGTCATAAGGGAAGCTAAATTATTTATTATTTATTTATACAGAGTTGGCGATTTACTTAGCTGTATAAAAATTTGTCACTGTTCCTAGTTTGTTTTCATTTCTATGTTTGAACTCTCCCAGAATAAAATCCACGAGCAGTCACTGCCCACAAACCTAGTGGGAAGAGAAATGTGGCTCGATCGAAAAGATGAAGAAGAGACGATTTCTATATCTTGTGAGTGAAAGGGACCGGGGGATTCAATCCATGATGATAATGATGAATAAGTATGCTTTTTAAATGTGTTAAATCTATCTTCATTTTGAAAGTAAATCTGTATTACGAATTATATACCTTTGTGATTGAAACGTCACAGTTTTATGTTGCCCTTTTCTCCCCTTTTTTAATATAAATGCCTAATTTGGAAAATAAATACTTTTTTGCCTTTATTTGATTATTTATCTATTATTTACAAATATTAATTTATTATTAAAAATTGCCTGCAGGTATATTTTAATTTATTTCTATAACCGCTACAATGAAAGTAACTTCACCGAATGTATATTATTGTCTTTCAGTCAGTTCATATTCTCTTTGCAATAATGAGTGGTGCCGTGCAAAAAGGATAAAAGTGTTTATTTAACAAGGCAACAACGAGTGCGGGTCTAACGTTATTTTTTACGGTTATTTTTCTTTTAGTTTTCATTGCGACGTTGTTGCAGCTAGCTAAGTATTTCATATCGCAACATATCAGTACAACCAAACACAAAAATGCACTTTCCAAGGCTACCGGGAAGAAGATTTCTTTGCTTCCAACAGTAATGGCAACATCGAGTCGAAGATCTCAATTTGCATTCAACTTATGTAAAGCTTTTCTTGCTGCTGAAATCCCTTTGTGGAAAGTGGAAGGTTGTGGACCTAGTGCAAGGTTTTTGTAATTGCCTTTTATTGCCCATTTTAGCTATTTATAATGCCTTTTTGTCTTCCTATTTTAATGATTCATAATGCCTAAACTTTTGGTCTGTGGTAATTAGGATTATAAAATATATACCCTACTGTAAAATATGAGAATTCAATAAAACAATATTTAGAATGAATGTTTAACAATGTGTTCTCAAAATTGACAATAAAATGCTGACCCAAACGTAAGGAGACAAAGACAACTTAGAGTAAATAGAAGATGACGTGAGTAACGCTATTTCCAGTCTTAATAGAAGTCTTCACCTATATAAAGAGTTTCTATAATTTTAAATGCATGTTTTATTCTTCATGTAGCATAATTGAGGACATCACCCGAATAACGGCGTATACCCTTATACGCCCGTTTTACGACGATCAAGGAATTAGTTGAATGCGTATAGTGCACTGTAGCAAATTTTCGTAAGTCTAGCTTTAATACGTAACACAGGACACAATGTTACGTTTTTACGTTACAGCGGCGGTCACATGCTGTTATAAGCAGTACTATAGTAAGCTAGTATTCGATGTTTAGGCCTACTTCAGCTTGTCATTTGCAGCAGTGAATCATGACCGAAAATGTGGGAAAAAAGGAAGTTTGTGAACAAAACTAAATGGAAAACCGAAGAAAGGAAAATGAATAGAAACAGTGGCAAATCATACACAACTTGTACAGGCCAGGAAATGGAAAAGAAGTCATTTACACCGGTAAGAAGATGATGTATGAAAATATGTACACATGAAATTTCCAAGGACGATCAACTCTCTATTTTCAAATGCTTTTGGGACGTGGGTTCGGAATTAGACGAATATCATTTTATTACTTCTTGCCTTGAAAGAGTGAATCTAAAAACTAAGAAACATCAATCATTCAAGAATAGGGATAATTTGTGGAAATATAGTGTTTTCTATAATGGGGATAAAAAAAGTAATGTGTCGAAACTGTCTATTGAGTCTATTGCAAATTTCAGAGAAAAGATTAACAACAATTCAGAATAAACTGGTTTCAGTAACATCTTGAATGATAAAAGGGGTACACACTTAAATCGACTTATACAAACATGATACAAATGTATAAACAACTGCAATACGTTTAGCTTCAATCTCATACTCGGCATCATTTGTTCCCTTGAACATTTGGAAGACGGCAATGGAAGTGTCGCAGCTGAAACATTGGAGTCCAACACAAATGAATCGAGTGCCTTTGGAATCCTCCAAAGCAAAGAACTTAAGAGAACTGTTACAGTTTTTAGATGAAGATGTCCAAATTTGACTGAACTCAATTCTGAATAAAGCCGGAACATCATCACACAATGGTGAAGATGACTCTAGCAACAATAGATGATGAACAAAGAAGAAAAATACATATAAGAAGAAAACCATAAACTGAAAATGTAGGCCTAATGTTATTTTGTAGGCCTACTTGTGTAATTATTCAATATTTTTATTTAATATGTTATAGTAAATGTATATTTTATTGTGTTGAATTTATTTTATTTTACTTTTTACGACAAAATCATTAATAAAGTACGAGATGTTCTCATGCATAATTAATTTTCATGCAAAGTTAGACACCTAGAACATCAGAATAATTAAAAACAGTACTAAAACATATTGTCGCCGGAAAATGGGCGTATACAGATTTCCATATTATATTTATTTACTAATAGGAGAACATACTGTACTATTTGCTGTTATGTTTCAATAATTTTGTTTTAAATATCCTCGAAACTATTTAAAAGTAATGAAAAACTTTTTAGACACAACTATGATGAACCTGACAACTTACAAACATTGAAATCAGTTTATATCAGAACTGCATTTTGCTGTATACGCCCTTATTCGGGTGACGTCCTCAATTTGTTGACATAATGAAGAATTTAACGTAATACAATCTTACAGTTTCAGGTCACATGAGCTTTCGTTTCCTGTCGCCAGAAACGCTGTACTCCATAGCTGTCATAGGATTTCTGATAGTTGCGTCTGTGTACACAGAAATTGACAGATTTAAGAAGTGGAAAAACCCTACGAAGTCTTTTTCACTCGACATTGTAGAGTACGCTGCCAGAATATTTATTGCTTCTCTAATTCTCGTGCCAATTAATCAGTGGCCAGAGATTAAGAAAAAAATTAGGTTTATTAACAGCTGGGCATCTCTTCAAGTAAGTCTGTCTATAGAATAGTCTGATCAAATATTTATGTCTTAGTAGCCTTATAATACGTATTTCTACAATCAGCTGTCAATGTTGTGTCGTTCATGTTCTGAATATGACAAAAGGAGGTTGCGCTTTGAATCTTGTATCAAATTGTTAGATTATAGTGCATCTAGGTAATAGATCTAGCCATTAACACAAATAAGGTCCAATGCAAATAGTCCAATGAGCTAAAAGAACCAACAGAAATTGTCCAGACAAGAAAATGTCCTTGAATATAAAGTCCACAAAGAATTAGTCCAACGTACGAGATGGTCCAATACTTATATGATCCAAAGTATTAAATGGTCCAATGCTTATATGGTCCAGATAAACATATTGCTCAGTTAAGTTATGTCCCAACACAAAAAAAGGTTCTATAGAAATATAGTCCAATAGAAATAAGGTACAAGCTGACAAAAAGTCCAACGGAGAAGTCATTGAGTTTTAATCTGAACAAGTGTAAGTTTTCATTGTTGTAATGTTACCAGGTAACTGTACTGTAATTTCAAAATTCTCATGAAGTGAGCTCTAAAGGAATTTCGGACAAATTGAATATGGCAGAAATAATACTGACGCAAAAAGATAAGCCTATGTTTCTGTACAGATAAAATTTATACTACTATCACTTAGAAAACTGAAACAGAACGTCAAAATATTAGAAGTATTATAACAGAAAAGTCTGCAATGCAAGATGTGTTACAAATTCATATCTGCTTTTGATTCTTCCTTATTTAGTGGTTAAGAATAATTAAATATCTTGTTTTGATACATTTATCATTGTCACTGAGCAATTTGTGTTTGGACTCTGGAAATTCGGAATTTTAAATTAAGTGGGCTTATTTTTATGGAAATTATGAAAAAAAAGGACTTTTCAGCTCGTTGGATCTTCTGTAAAGTGGAAATTTTGTGTATTGGACCTTTTGGAAAGTGGACATTTTGTGTATTGGACCTTTTGGGGAGTGGACATTTTATGTATTGAACCTTTAAGGAAGTGGACATTTTAGAGACCAGGACGTTACCATCAACTGGACTTCATTTCAGTGTGGACGAATTAAAATTGGACATTGTCTCTGATAATCGATCTAGCGGATAGATTATAAAAACTGATCTCATTAAAGCAGGGCCTGATTTATGCAGGAGATTATTGTGCTTCTGTTCAGGGCTTCAAGATTCTGGGAGCCTCAAAATCCAAGAACGAGCTTTTTTAAATGAATTATGCAAATAAAAAATAGACAACAAATCTGCCAACTAAAAATCAGAATTGAGGTAATAAGTAATTACCTAATGAATTATTATGTTAGGAAACGCATCAAAGTAACTTTATTGTTGTAAATTTAGAGTCATAAGATGATTGCAGCGTTTAATGTGTTCAACTTGTAAAAGTTGACCACCTTGTACAGTTTATTCAAATTGTAACAGTAGTCCCATTTAAATAATTAATAATGAATTCAGTAACAAAAATCAACATGATGTCAGATTTCATTGTACTGAGTGTCAAACCAAATGTCTAGTACTTGTGTTCATTGCAGCGTATCTATTTTTAGTTGTTCATAATTAAAAACGAAATTCCCAAGCCAATTTGAGATAGCAGCCAATAAAAGAAACGGAAAGCTATTGAAATTCAACAGGAAAAACAACGCCGATCATTGAACAAGTAAGTTCGTTCATATGTTACTAGCAGTAACTCTTTCACTCACAGAGAGCTCAAGTTTCAAAAAGTTAAGAATGTTTTAACACAGACTAATGAAGATTTTAGCATACAGAGAAAACAATCCTCCACAGCTACTAAAGTGTGGATAGTCAAGGTATTTTTTTGTATAAGACTAAGGTAGAATGTATGAAAAATGGACATTCCTTTCAAACTCTTGAATTACTGCACTAGAGGAAACAAGAAATATTACTGATACTACAACCAATGCAATCGGATCTGATCTATCTTGTGGTCACACATAATCACTGATACCTGATAGGACCACTTTATTTTTAATCCTTCTCCTGAAAATAGAGCATTAATAAAAACCTCTGTGAAATAAATATATGGTGAAAGAAGATGTTTGACAATTTAAATAAAATAAGGTAGGCCTAGTTATCATATATGAAAAGAGAAAGAAAATTAAGATCCGGGCCTTTGAAATTGTAAATCAGGCTCTGCATGAAAGTAACAAGTATTTCATCATTAAATATTTCGTATAGTTAGCGACAGCCAAATTCATGTCACCAATGTAATTCCAACTTAAAATTTTATTTTCTTGGGCTCTCATTCACAAGCCAACAGTAATGAAGGGGTACCTATATTATGTACCTTTAAGATGAATTTTCTATTCTATTCCCAAGATATATTTTAGTGCCAAGAAATTAGATAGCTAACTTCAATTGGACTAATTCTTTCGTCTTATTTGGAGTTATGCAATTAATTTTCCACAAATACCTTTAATATAACTTTGCTTAGGCCTATGTCTTGGTTCCTAGCACTACTTTGCTATTTTACAAACGTCAGTAATTATAATTAACAGAAATGTGAAAATGCCTTAGTCATTTACACTGAGATTATAGCTGTCACTTGTCTCGCTTATAATTAATCATAAGAAATATTCCTTTGAAAATACAGGGTCCTCCATACATGAAACCAGTACTGCGCGCCGGAGCTCTGCATGCATTTCACCTCAGTCTGTTGTGAGCTAATGAAGGAATTACTCATTCGAGCGTAATAGAGCAAGCTATTGTGTTTTTTTCTATTTGTTTGAAAACATTGAAAGGACTGTTTATTTGTACGTGGTGTAGAGTAGTGTAGTGTAGTGAAGTGTGTGTTTGCTAATTGTTTGAGAACATAAAGAGATTATTCATTCGTGCATAATGTAGTGCACGCTAAGAATATTGTCTTCTTTTATAGTTATTAGAGAATGATGTAGGCCTACAACATACTGCAGAAGGTTCTTTTGTAGTTCTAAATCAGTCATGTCAAAGCAAGCGCATTTTTCTGACCTTGACGTCGTGCGCGGGCATCAAGCGCTAAGTATGTAAAGAGGAAGGGTTGTGTATATGAATAAGCAGCCTGTTGGATTAAGAAAACAGTAGTGCACAAGCTTCAAACGGAACGTGAAATTTTATGCCGTCATTTTTATATGGCTTCTTTCCGTTCGATATTATCTATATTGTCTGTAAAACAAAAAAGTATTAATACCAATTTCTTAATATTGCAGTTGTGTTTTAAATGTTAATAACATAATAAAGAGTTAAGAAGGAATATTCACATAAATTCCATAGTAGTACAATTATACTGTACTAAATGGATGAAACACATCATTCATAAAGAAAGTGATATCCCAAAGAAAGAGATTGAGTATGACATGATAAGTTGGAATTGATATTGATGGTACCTTTAGCCTTATAAAAGTAATCAATAAACTAATCAAAACAATATTACAGTACAAAGCAAAGTTACCTCGGTGCTGTATATGTTTTTAGTGTCACTAATATTCCATAACAAAACTCTTATCGCATTATGCTTTTAACATGATATTGTTGAGCAACTTCCTATCATCAGAATATTAAATTATTTTCTCGAAATGTGCTGAAGCTATAGAGCTGACATTTTTACAACACATGGGCACGTATCTTTTGCTTATGATGTAATAGTAGTTGCTTTGTTAATCCATTTCCTTACAAACAATTTCCATGCGAATATTTTCAAAATTTTCAATACACTATCTTCAGTAATACGTATTTACGATATATTAGATTTACGAAAACATTCTGTAAGGCTACTAAATAAATAGGTCCATGTCTGAAAATTTCACTTTTGTATAAAAAGAAGTTGAGAAAATATTTCTTTTGAATAAAAAAATCAAACTTGTGAAAAATGAGCATTAAAATTAAAACTTACATTCTTATAATGCACTTATAGTTCTCAGACAAAATTAAAAATTATCATGGATAATTTCTCTCCCTTTATCTATTGAATCAGTGCTGGCCATCCCTGAATATAGCTTGATCAAGTGGCATATACTACCTCTTTCGTCTCTCCTGAGCCCTAAAGCGCGCGCTTGCTCCTATGGGCATCAATTGACATGACTGTTCTAAGTTGTGAAAGAGTGGAAGAAAATATCCAGGTCATTTAGAATATTTCACAAGAACAGATTAATTGAGTATTTCAGAATAATATATTGAAGCAGAAAGAGACACGATGAACCGCCTGTTTCTGGCAAGAAAAAGTACTGATTAGCCTAACTTTGTAACTGTCCTGATTTTGCGTACCGTAACTTAAAATATTGTTGCAATGAAGCTGATACCGAAATGTGTTTAACAGCATTTCTTGCATTAGACCTACTCTAGTTTTTTCTTTTTACCAGAAAGAAGGTTGCTACTTGTTGTCTCAATTGAAAAGTCGGGAAGGAACAGATCCCTATATAACTTAAAAGAGATCGTGAAACATTTCACACGTATTTGGTGTAATAAATCAATAAGTGCACTTTCAAATTTGGAGTTTGTACCTGTTGTCTAAATATAACGCGCTGCGCTGAAAATGCACGAGGCAGTAGGTTGAGACCTACCAAGTAAACAATTTCCATTCCTTCCGGAGGTTACAGGAGCTGATTGTTATTTTCAGATACGAGTTCCCAACCAATATCTATACTTGTTACTTTCATTTACGAGTTCCGAACCAATCGTGTACTAATACTCCCAGATTTGCAGTCCCAATGGAAGGAATTAAACAGTTCAGGAGAGTAAGAAAGTAATGATTTTTCTGGGTAATTGCTTGGTGTAAGTAAACAAGTGTTATAATTATACGTTACTATTTTTCAGGTTGAATTTCGGCTGGTAACTGGCAGGAATCTCTTCCTTGCTCTACGCCGGAAGTTACTCATCGTGCTTGGCATCATCGCACCAATATTAACTTATTTCCTCACGGAAGGTTACTTAATGAATCTGATAATGCACTGGTGGGAGCTTTTCATATTTGGGTTCGCATTTGCTTCCACTTTTCTACTGCCAGTTGCCTGGATATTCACTTGCTCGGGTATCATTAAAATTGCGAGGGAACTAGGAGACGAAATCGAAGAAGTAAGTGGAATTATCTTTCTCTTTATGTAATTATAATCATCATGAATTTTCGAATATGGGGCTCTTCAAGTCCATTATATTTTCATTCTTATGTGGATTTTGAATGAACGCTAGAGCAGACTCCAAGGTCGTATGGTTAGCTACTGTTTAGAAGAGTGATTAAAAACTAGGGCAACCTATGACGTCGAAGTGCATTTCACCTCTTGCAGCATAGGTGTAGAGCTCATTAAGAAGGTAATTCTGTGTTAATAAAATGTGAAACTATAAAAATATGATTTCACATAATCAAAATAAGCATAATTACATTAATTTCCTATTTTAGGAAATTTATAATATGTTTCTTAATAGTTGCGTATTAGAGTTCCTTTAGACGAGGCCACTTTTAGAAGCGCTGCTAACGCGCTGCCGCTTGTGAATAATGTATTTAAATGGAGGCCTTCAGACACAGCCACAGCCACAGAATCAGTAGCGCTGCAGACGCTCTGAGTGGTTGGTTTCGCCGCTGGTGAGGGCCACTAAAAGTGGCGCTTCTTGTCGTGATACATAGAATTAAATGGTAGGTTTCAGATGGGACCATAGCCAGGCCACTATTTTAGTGGCGCGTGAGTAGCGCTTTCGTGGCGCTGCTAACGGACGACTGTTGGGCCACCAATTCCCTACATATACACCGTCACGACAGTATACAGGCTGTTACGACAGAATAATGTAGAATGACGATAATAATAATAATAATAATAATAATAATAATAATAATAATAATAATAATAATACTAATAATATAACCATAGGCTAGACAACTAAATAGCTGGACTAATACGAATTACGGATATATTATTTATTTAGTAAAATCTCCTTTATTTCATGTTAAAATAAACTAACGCGTCTAAAATAATGTAAATAAATTAACAAAGACATGAAAAAAATTAGTTGATCTCAGGTTCGAACCTGAGTTCAATTACACCATGATTTTTGACTTTACCATTACGCTACAGACACCTATTGTAGTATAGCCTATTTGTTGAATTACGTGATATGAATGGTTTCATAGGCATTAGAGGTGGACAGCTTCAAATAGGCCTACTTGGGGTGTACTATAAGCAGTAACATGGGCTGCAGCCAGGAAGTCAAAAGGAAGATAGCAATGGCAAAGAAAGCTTTTAATAGAAAAAGGAGAATCTTCTGCGGACCTCTGGAAAAATAACTGAGGAAGAGACTAGTAAAGTGGTTTATGTCGAGTGTAGCATTGTATGGGGCAGAAACATGGACATTACGACGCAGTGAAGAGAAACGAATCGATGCATTTGAAATGTGGATATGGAGAAGGATGGAGCATATGAAGTGGACAGACAGAATAAGAAATGAAGTTGTGTTGGAAAGAGTGGATGAAGAAAGAATGATGCTAAAGCTGATCAGAAAGAGAAAAAGGAATTGGCTGGGTCACTAGCTGAGAAGAAACTGCCTACTGAAGGATGCACTGGAAGGAATGGTGAACAAGAGAAAAGTTCGAGGCATAAGAAGATATCAGATGATAGACGACATTAAGACATGGATCATATGATGAGACAAAGAGGAAGGCAGACAATAAGAAAGACTGGAGAATGCTGAGTTTGCAGTGAATGATCTGCCCTTGGGTAGAACAGTATGAATGAATGAAACAAATTATGGTTTATTTAACGACGCTCGCAACTGCAGAGGTTATATCAGCGTTGCCGATGTGCCGGAATTTTGTCCGCAGTTGTTTTACACGCCTGTAAATCTACTTACTAGAGCCTGTCGCCATCGACATGGGTCGGGATCGAACTCGCAACCTCAAGCATAGAAGGCCAGCGCTATACCGACTACGCTACCGAGGCCGACTGAATGAATGAATGGTTTCATGTTTGCTGCCTATTATATTTAATTTTTAATTCTTAAATATTAAAGAAAAATATGTTTTATGCCATATTGTCCCTCATTTGCGTAATTTTCAATTAATATTTTTTATCGTTCTGATGTAAATAATCAGACAAGGTATGGAACAGTCTATCTTTCCAAAACTAATGGATTAACCCAGACTCTTCTTCTATGTTTACATCTATTCTTTGCTCGTCTGAGCAAAGTTACCAAAAAGTGTATCTCCTTCTACGTCAGTGTTCACTGGAAGACTGAAAAATTATCTACAAAAATTTAGTGTAATAAGCAGCGCGTTCGCAGCGCCACTAAGGTGCCACTGAAGTGGCCTCGTCTGAAGGGAACCTTAAGTGCATTAACGTATCATGTTAAGTTACATTATTTTGACTTGAATAATTAACTTAATTGCACCTTAAAGTGTGATGCATTAAATAGCCTACATCTTGATAAATAATACGAAAATTAATTATGTAAGGTGTATATATTGAATCACATGTAACTGAGGTGCAGGGAACAGATTTGTGTATCACGATATAATAGAGTTGGAAAAATATTACTTTTATTTTCTATACGAGTATTTTTCCGTATTTTAGAGTTCACTGTAATAATTTTCGATACATTTTCCATATTTAAATATAAAAGTAAATATGGCCCATATTAAGGCTAATTAAAAATGATGAAATTCCATTAATTACTTGACATAGAATTTAAATTTACTGCTCTTTAATTAAATTATCGTCACAGTAAAAATTATGATAAAAAACTTCACTTTGATCGCTGGTGATCGAAGTATGAAACCGTGAATTTTGTCTAGTATTTACTTGTCTGATATGTCAGCGCGTTTCAGATAAGGTTATAATAGACCCTAACAAGATCTGCCAGTACAAGAAGCTGTGGCTCCGTCTGAAACAGCTGACGCAAGACCTCGGCAGCAGCTCGGGGTACACGTACGGAGGGCAGGCCTTGCTCCATTTCACGCTCAACGTGCTGATGATATTCGCCTTCTTGGTTGAGTTGTGCGAAAACTTCAACTACTGCTACTTGACTTCGGGTTTGCTCTTTCAGGCCATCATCCTGTTGGAATGCGACGCGGCGGAGAAAGCCACCCAAGAGGTTCGTACCTCACCGTCAATTATATACAGTATATATATTTTTTATTATCCAATTTAATAAACACTATTTCATCTTGAGGTATATTAGGGTTATAGTTGGCATCAAAATACATATTTTATAACCAAAAAAAAAACTATAGTAAAATTATAATATAAAATTGTGGTCACAGTTACAATTCACATGAATTGTGTAGAAGAATGCACCTTAATGAAAGAATGGATCCTGTTAAATATTAATGAGATGTTTGAGGAATAATAAATGCAAAAGATATACAAGAATGTCTAACCGTTTCAGAGTAAATGCACGACCTTAAAAAGATAAACAATAGTACATTAATATAACAAAGTTTGACTTTCACTTTCAAATTAATATTTAATTCATGAAGAATGGAACAGTTAAGAATAATAAAAGGATATTACAAGCAATGATTTACGGTTACAAGTTAAATACGTGATTCAGGAACAAGTACAATGATTAAAATAATAACACAAGTAATGACTTACAACTAACGAATAACGAAATTCTTGAAGGGCAATATATAATAGTAGAGGCAATACAAAAGATTTAAAAACAAATGTAAACAATAAAGGAATAGTAGAAAAATTGGCTTAAAATTACAAGTTAAACACATTCTTTTTAAAGCAATCCGTCAATTATATTCAGTTGCATGCGGAAAAGTACGTACACTCACGGTAACATAAAGTGGCTGGCCATGTCTTAGAACTGAGCTCCAAACGGTAGGGGGTTGATTGAAAACAGGTTTTGGTTGGCACACACAGTATAATTTTGTAGTATGTCAGAAGACGACAGCATTATCTAGACTAAAAGATTCGTTTACAGTTGGTCAACCTACACATTCGATTTCCCGTGAATGTCGTTGTTAGAAGTGCGACAGGAGCTATTTGTTTATTTTCGTCATTGGTAAGTAAATATTTAGGTTCTTGTTTCTTATGTGATAACAATGCAAGTGTTATACTGACATTGACATTGACCTCGCTGGAAGACTCTGTGTGAAGAAACTTTATTGTAGTTTGTAATGTCTCTAAATTGAACCTCTTATTGAACTAAATTTTGCAAGCTGCCGCATATACTATTAACAGAGCTAGTAATTTGTGAACCATTAAATTGTGTGAGCTTGGACTATATACTACCTCTACTGAATGAATAGTAGCACCGCAGCTCTAAAGGTCAACAAACCAGCACAAGAAACATGTTCAGTCTGGTGGTACCCAAACTTGTCTTTGTGCCAGTGGTACATGGCCAAAGGGCAAGGAACACCATCAATAAGAAATATAAAAAGACACTAATTATCAATTTAGCATATTCGTAATTCAAAACTAAAATAATATAAGCTTAAGTATAGAAGTAACAAACCAATACATAATGATATGTCTCTAGACTTGTTATAATACTTAATAATGTACTTTTTCAATTTATCAAAAGAAATCATTCTTCTATGTTAAAAGAAAACTATTTGTATGCGGAAAATGTTTGTTCTGCGTCACAAGATGTCACTAGAGCAATATAAAATAAGATACAATAGTATTTCTTACTGTATCATCAAATGAAAAATAGCTTTGTGAATGTAATAGTGCATCTCGTAAGTGGCACATCACATTAAACTCATAATTATTTTCAAGGACACTTTTCATACTTGCTTTAATAACTATGGGACTTTGATTGGTATATATACTGAACAATAGTATTCTTTCAGATATCTCACGGCTTCACTCATTTCCACAATTTTTGACTGTAGCAGAATGAGTGTTATAGGCCATTCAATTGTTTGAAGGGTTATTTCAACATACTAACATTATACACAATATATCTTTGCTGTATTTCCATGTAAAGAGAGGCGTTCCGTGTGTTTTTTCATAGCATAATGTCCCTGAACTGCTTGATATTCGTTTTATAGATTAAATGTCTACATCACATAATTTCCATTAAAATATTTCTCGATTTGTTATGGTTACCAGCAAATTCTTGAAGTATTGCGATTGGAAGATTTAACTTCTGTCACATTGAAAACCCCGAGAGTTGTTTATATGAACAGAGTATAGTATGCTAGTGCAATAGATCTATATGCCTGGCTGCACTCAACCTGAAAGCAATGTTTTGATATCAAGTTCCTAAGACTGGGTTACCAGTGATTATTAATATTAATATATCCGACTATTTTCACGTTTGTTCGCAGGTGAGCTCAAAATTTTTAGAACGTCTTCAGACAATTACAGATAACCTGACAGGTGGAAAGTTTGAAGAAAAATACGAGGTAAACATAATGTATTGTACTTCATAGACTGCATAGTAATATCCATGGATGGGCAACTCGTGCTCACAAAGTGCTAAAAAATCTTGAAAGAGAGGAAGATAGACGGAGCCAGCAGCAGCAGTTACAAGTTGTTTGTAGTTTCGCTGCAAAAGCAGTTCACTGCCGCCGTGAGCTCTGGCGGCTCATGCAGGTGGTCGTAATATCTACTTCATGACTTGAATTTCAGAGTGATGCATGGTACAATAATTATAGTAATTTTAGACAGGCTGCAAAGAACATATAACAAAATTATATTATTTCCTAGCTTTGTAAATTGGTTTAGTATTGGAAACACAAACTGAATATAACCTTTTCAAGATACAACAAATATAGCTGCAACACTTATTTATTATTACACTGTTTGTTAATATTTCTTATCTGAAACGCAGAACTCGAGAATTTACAAGTCTTTATACATTGGAGAGTATTTCTCTGTTCTCAGAAAGGTAATAGTCTGTATTCGCAAGCAATCACAAATACAAGGAACTAATTTTTACATGTCACAGCAGATGAAATAAACTTACTTCTAAGCTCTTTATGTACATTGAGAGCTCTTACACTTCTTTCTTGTATTAAACTCTGACTCAAACACCTACAGTATATATGGAGGTAAATAGTATATTTGGAAATTCTGACTTAGGCAGCATTACGAACAGTTCGATTCCTGATTTCGTTGGAATCTGAGTGGTGTGCTGATCTGTAGATTTATCAATTCAAGGTATAAACTTTCAGGATCTTTTATCGGCTGTAAGACAAAAGGATTTCAGAAAAATCTCGATTCCTTGTCAATTGTCACTTTCTCCAAACTTACCAATGAATTCTGTTCTAGGTCTTGAAGTAGGGTCTTATATTTGATAAGAAGATTCCCTTATCATTCTTCAAGATAATGTATAGTCAAAGAAAGTGAAGTCGCTGTGTTCTACATGATACTGTCACATTTAAAATTTATCCATAAATGCCATTAACTAGTCGATCATATATCGTGTAATTCTGTAACTCGCATGCACAACGTGCTAACGATATTTGATATCAGTCTCACCTTTTTGATATCCCATTTTTACCTTTAGCTGTTCTAAAGCAGATCTAGACAGTATTTCTTTACTAAAACCTTCACTGTATTTATTTGTAACATAAAATGTCACGTGTAAGAAATGTAATAGAACATAATACAAGCTTTACCTCCCTTCTTAATAAAAATATCTTTCTGTTTCGACTTACCGCTAAAGGGAAATGATCTGGGGATTATATTGTTTTTTTTTACTTAAAACGAGCCGCCACTTACTGCAAACGCGAACAAACTTGCGTCTTGCAAGAACCACATACAGATACTACAGTTAGTTCTACCTGCACTGAAATGTGTTGACACTTTGAGAGCAGGAGTTGCCCACCCATGGTAATATCCAACATTAAATAATTCTACATTGACCAGCCTCATGGGCTATTGATCAGAGCTTCTGACTACAGTTCATGGAATGATACTGTGTTCATCCATGGTCTGGAAATTAGGTTAGACTTAGGTTTAAGACTTCTCCTGCATTTCATAATCATCCAATCATGATGTCATGGGGGCAGCGTAACTACGCCTTCCAAGCGCCCCAACCTCAGAAGTGAGTTACAAAGAAGCCATTGCAAGGAGGGACCAGAAATGGCAAATGAATAAACAATTTAATGTCTTCAAAATTATTCAGATTTATTTAAATTATTTAAATTTCTGGCATGCTTGCTTTAGTAATTTCACGAAAATAAAAAAGATCACTTTCGTGGTTACACAAAATAAATATATAGATTTGTGTTTCCTTTGCGACTGTGTACCGTAATATCAGGGCTCAAATATGGGGAGACTCAGTATAGGTAGGGGAATTTGATATAAAATATTAGTCTAATTTTATTTAATTGACATTTAAGAGATTTTGTCTAATGGCCTTAGAAATAAGTATGTAATAAGATTAGTACTATATACTGTACATGGTAAGTTCTTTCGTACTTTTCATACTAAGCACGGAGAGAGCTTTGTCATGATGGGATTCATATTTGCGATATATTTACAATATATATGTCCTCGGTATAAATATAGTAAGTGGCCCTAATATAGGTCTTATAACTATGGAATAACTAAATAAAACAATAAAGAGCTTGAAATGGGAAAATAGATGTATTAACAAGATGCATATAGAACTCATTAAATATGGATCCCAAGCATTTTTCTGTAGCATACCTGTCAAACTCGTACTCCCAAAGTGTGAAGAGTTGATTGACTATCTAATATACACAGACAAAGTCCGCCACTCTATGCGTACGCAGTGGTGAAAGCACTTCTTAAATCTCAGCATTAGTTACTGTGTTTTGTTTATATTGGACAGCTGAGAAGTGGTGTATTTCTAAACAGAAAAGTGCCCTAGCCCTGGAATTTCGGTAGTACCGGCAGTAGCTGTTTTCGTCATCGCCGTCTTCTTTTTCTTCTTCTACATCATCATCATCATCATCATCATCATCATCATCATGGCAGAAATATTTATTGAATGTATGAAGAAAATACATGAGTTTGATTCTAAATAAAGAGGTTGTTAGGTCTGAAGAATGTTTAGATATCAAAGAAAAAGTGTTCTGGCGCCACCAGGCCTCGAAAAATAGTATCAGGCCTGAAATACACTCCTACGACTGAGTTACCTGTGCAGCGGAGTTCAGTATGGTTTGTACCTTTAGTATAGTGTACTTTTGAACATTTTTTTTTTGTTTTTTAATTTTTGCTGCTACCTAGAGGACTCAAAATGAACTAGATTGTATAGAAAGCCGATAAGTAGCTCTGGTCATAATTTCAGTTTGATTTACTGCAAGGAGTGAGTTCCGTGGACAAAAGAAATTTTTTTAGTACCAAAAGTAAATATTTCGTTCATTGATATACTGTATGTTTTATAACACAAAACCAGATTTTATTTGTTAATATCTTTCAAGTACGGGTGAGTAATAACATATTTTAATTTCCATGATTTATTCGAATCTCTAATTTTGGAAGCAATATTTGTTTAAAACTGCACCCTCTTGTACCATCGAACACAAAACATCTTGTATCATGGAACGTATTCCAAAGTATACGATACTGTCGGTTTTTGTTTTTCTTTTATTGTAAGACCATGTCACGAAGCAACTCTGGAGTTAAGAGGCCTCCAGTTGATCCGGATGCCTTGAAGAAAATTGCTGAAGCAGTTATTGCTCCTCCAGGAAATAAAATCTCAATCAGAGAAGCCTGATCTGGTGTATGATTGAAAATACATTTTAAATATGATTGTCAGTTTTTACAGCTATATTATCACCTATATTCCATGTGTTGCAAGGTACAAGAGGGTATGTTCCAAGGTACATGAACCTGTTGTATCTTTGAACACAATACATATCCCTTCATTTTATTTTTTCCATCCTTAATAGATCTGTAAAACAGGAAAATACATATAGGAAGTTGTAAAGGAATCTTCAATAATTATTTCAAGCATTTTTTCATTAAAAAAATTTAATTTTCCAAAATTAAAAAAAAATGTGAATAGTGTTTAAAGATACAACAGTCTCCCCTATTCCAATCCTGAGTTTGAAGACTAGTATTTCTGTGTATTATTACATTATGCAAAAGCGCGGTGTTCAATTTGTTTAGCGGAGCTGGGAAACGTAAACCATATTATAATATAATAATATTAAAAGCCATTTTACTCGTTTGCATGCAGAAGCTTACGGAAATGATACATTACATGAAACCAACCGAGAGAAAGCCACTGACCAATTTAAGTACAAAAATTGAGACAGAGAGAGAGAGGGGGGGAGAGAGAGAACAAAACGTTATAGCTACCCTTTCTAAGAGTTACAGCCTACTGATCAATCCAAAGAAGATAATATTTTAATTTATGTATGATAATAATTTTAATACTGGCATAATAACTTTCATGTAATTTAATTTTGAGTAGGTAGCTATCACATTCCAGATGTTATTACATTTTAATTTTTAAAAATATAAATGATTGTGTACTATAGCTACAGCGTCTCTTAAGACTTGTAGCCTGATGTCCTCGAGATAGTAACTGTGTAGGCGAAACAGTTGAAAAGATCAACTGAAAATCTTTTAATTGTTCCTCTTGCACCAAAAAGCAACCCAATCGTTTCCCAGTTCTCGATATTGTATTTGTGTAAATATATGCACAAGGATCGTAATGATGTTTTTCTCCAGATTTATATCTTGTATTTGAGCTCCTCCTCTTTCAAGGCGTACCGTTGTGTCAATTATGTATCCCTTATTTCTCTATCGGTCGATCACAACTATGTTTGCTCTCTTAGAGGAAATTTCATATGAAATACAATGATCTCTTTATGTACTTCAAACTTGTTGTACTCTCTGAAGCAGTTGGCAACTAAGCTTCTTACTCTATTGTGACGATTTATCCTAAGAAGCTCTCTCTTTTTACAGAAGCCAAACACATGTGGTAGGGTTTCAATCTCATTGCACATGCGGCAATGGTTTACTTGAATTCTGCCCGGGACACTTCACACAGCCATTAATTTGGCATTCATTTTTATTGCATTTGCCCACTGCGAGCAAGAAAGTTCCTGTTAATAAACCTTTACATCACGCCACAAACGCCGCGGTTCGTGAGAGTTATAAGATATGCATTGCATAAATTATAGAGTCGAAATTCAAGGTGTGCAGGAAATATGCCGACAAATTTTTCTCTTAGCTTTCTATCAGGGATAGTATTCTTTATTTTACAAATCCAATACACGGATCTACAGCTTCATTTCCCTTCTATACGAAGCCATGCTAAGAATTTTATCGCCTTAGGCTGGGTTTGACCCCGCGAAATTCGAATCTAATGGTTAGCGTAACAATTGCAAGACGACTTTTCAAGTGCAAAGAGGAACAAACTGAATCACAGTCTAGTAGGCTATATACAGTCACGAAGCTTGAGTTGTGAGGGAGCTAGGAACAATAGACTGTGCCAGTACTATTTCGCATTGTCTGTAATGAGGCGATATTAGCCGTCGTAGTGGTTAGCAACTATCTATGGATGCATATTTATTACTTATTGAGCTTCGTGACTGTATATACTAGACTGTGGTAATATACCATATTTTATATTTGTTTCAGTTGAACATATTCTTGGAAACAATAGGAAGAAATCTTCCAGTTATAAATTTCTGCGGGTTTGTGGATGTTAACAGAGGATTAGTGATATCTGTGAGTATGTTACAGAGTATCTATTTCTGTAATTTTAACAATTGAAACAACTGCATCTGATCATTTAATTTCTGTCCTGCACCATGTTTAGAACTACTTATTCGACTATTCTCAATATTATACTATCATTTTTTTTTATAATTTTAATTTGTTCTCGATAAATGAATGAATGAATGAATGAATGAATGAATAAATGAATAAATAAATAAATAAATAAATAAATAAATAAATAAATAAATAAATAAATAAATAAATAAATAAATAAATAAATAAATAAATAAATAAATAAATAAATAAATAAATAAATAAATAAATAAATAAATAAATAAATAAATAAATAAATAAATAAATAAATAAATAAATAAATCTTACCCTGCGATAAAAATATATAGCTTTTACAACATCGAGAAATCTCATACATGACATATTTTCATATTCATATTTTACGAAAGTATGCGCATAGTATAACAACAATGAGATGGAAGTAAAGTAAGGCAATATGAATAAAATAAATAATTCATGTGAATTATCAGTGGTACTTTTATTTTTATTTATGAATAATTTGAACATTAATAATTAGTTAATTAAATTTTTTCGTATTCACATGACGTTTCCTATGTTTCAGCTAGCTTCAGCAATGGTGACATATTTAGTGGTCCTTATGCAGTTCCAAATGAGTAAGTGAGGTTCTTTCCAGATTATCGTGATGAATTATAGGATGGAGGAGTCAAATTAAAATACTCCAAGGCAATTTATAATGCACTAACACAAAACACCACACACTTAAAGATGAAGCAAGAAGAATTGTATCATTGACAAAAGTACAAAGCCTAGTAAGTACTGAGAACGTTCTATAATTTATTACGAGATTTTTCACTTTTGCCAACGATATATTACATTTCCTATTATACAATATTGTTCACAATTACTATAGCCTATATTGTCCATAACACAATGCAGCTCAGGTGTACATCTGTATTCTAGAACACACTGTCTGTAGAATTACTGTAATGTCATATTATGTTGTAGTGTTAATTGGCTAGAAGCTTATTAGAGTATGCAGGATGTTTTCAAAGTGTTGGTCAATAATTTACAGATGCAAAGTACAAACTAACACAAGAAAGCAAAAGCTCCAATACAAATTGGTCCGAAAATTAACCGTTGTCAAGATAATGTACATTTTTCGTTTAAATTCCTTGCTAACTAAGAACAGACGTGTAGATATCGCTAGCTGAATTATACCTAGAGCAGGTGATCTCTATAGTAAGTAGTCATTCCTCATATGTTGAAATGCACGTTCAATCCGAAACTATAATTCCTGAAATGTGATGACATCAGAAGTCTAAAAAGACTTTTTACATAACCTCAAACACAGAAATCTAATCGGATTTAAGTCCGGTGACCTAGGAGGCCACGATTCACATCATGCTCTAAGAAAATATTATATGAACGGTTAATTTGCGAACCAATGTTTATTGGAGCTTTTTTATTTTTTTCAGTTTCTATTTTTTATCTGTAAATTACTGACAATCACTTTTGAAACACCCTGTGACAAACATCACTTACACGAAATGTGTTATTATGGTAGTAGCTAAGTGCTCGTTTTATCAGAATTTCAATGTAATGATTGTATTAAGTTTTGTTAACGTTTAGGCACAATTAATACAACTCTTCTCACGCCTCCGTATTTCCTCGATGCGGTACAGTTTCAGCAAACAAACTGGTTGGCAAACCTTTAGCAGACACAGAATCAAGGTGGTTAGATAACTGTTGTTTATGCTATCTTTCAGTTTATGCACTAAGACAGTCATACGCAATTGCTTTCAGAATAAGTTTCGTGTATAAGTCAGGAGAAGAAAAAAATATTTTTTCATGCGAACTGTACTTGTAGGTTTAATCAAGTTATTTTATTATTAATTATTAATATTTTATTAAATAGCCTTACAAGAACTAGCTGGATTACAGTCGAAGGTGGTGGACGCTACCAGTGTTACCGAAAGAATTAGACCAACAATCCTAAGTGAATGGAAGAAACATAATGCTGAAGAAACATCGTTAGATACCTTGGGAGAAAACGATGTTCCAAAATTAATAAAATTTTTATTGGACAATTTCAAAAAAGCTATTATTCAACGTAAACTTCTGACAGTTTATCTGTGCGATCGGCCGACGCCAAAGCGGTGGGGGTTGCCTTGGTACAAGTCACTACAAAAATATCAGTTCCAGGAAGCATGCTTAGCATAATGTAGTTAGTCTGGAAAGCGGAGTTGAATACACCATTGTATTATATAACTTACACAAATCACATAAACACTACAGAAGCGTGAAATATACACTTCTAGAAGCACAAGATAGGCACACGTGTTCCTTACTCAGAGAGAAACTAAATACGGCGTAGTAGTAGTAGTAGTAGTAGTAGTAGTAGTAGTAGTAGTAGTAGTAGTAGTAGTAGTAGTAGTAGATAGAGAAAGGAGATTGAGTGTATGGAGATATAAGAAATAGTAATAAAGAAGTAGAGGCAGAGACATCTAGTAACTAATATATTAACTTCTTGAGTAGTAGTTGAATGGAAAGAGGTATATGCGCGGTCCCGGGTACCAGGAAAATGCTAATGAACTGTGAGGTAAAGTAAAGTTTATTTCACTAGTGGAATAAAGTAATGTTAAATAAAAGCCTACTTTAGAAACGCAAAAGTATTTAGTAAACGCATGTTTTTTGTTATGGTCACGAATAAAATAATATAACACCATAGCATCACAACAGAAACTCTTTTGTCAATCGTTACAAGTGAGAAACAAGTTAAAAAAACTGTAGACAAAATATCTAACATGCAACTATATGTAATGTTAGAGAGATATTATTTACTTGATAGTGACACCAAATAAAAAAGAGTAAATAATCGTGATATAAGCTACATATTTTCTGATATGCACCAGTTACTTCATGTGACATCGAGACAACTTTTCCACAATATAAAGTTTAAATTTATGTGATAAAAGATATTTTTCATTTGATACAACAAAAGAATAAACTCTTGTTCAATGTATGCAATTGTAAAGTAAATATGGAAAACTATTGAGTTGGTGCTACTCCTCTTATTTCAGTATTCGTATCCAAGTGTAGCACGTATGGGCGAATTCAGAAATGTATATAGTGTGTTAGGTGGGAGACCGGAGAGAAAAAGACCTTTGGAGAGACTGAGACGTAGATGGGAGGATAATATTAAAATGGATTTGAGGGAGGTGGGATATGATGATAGAGACTGGATTAATCTTGCTCAGGATAGGGACAGAATGGCGGGCTTATGTGAGGGCAGCAATGAAGCTCTGCGTTCCTTAAAAGCCATTTGTAAGTAAGTAAGTAAGTAAGTAAATAAGTAAGTAAGTAAGTAAGCTAGCAAGTAAGCAAGTATTCATATCAAAGTAATTTTTGTCCTTTTCGTAAGTATTCAAACCTTGTTCCCAGGTCCACATTATTTTGTTACGTGTTGTGTTATCAACAGTAATCTCACAAGACGTTTTGATTTATCTAGAGAAAATCAAAACTCGAGTGGGATTTAATTGACTATTACACGATTAGAAGAAAATATATAAAGATTAGAAGTAACGAAGTACTCCAATACAATAAAATATTAATTGACTTACGAAAATACAACTGTCTTCAAATGTATTATTGTACCATCTCAACATTACAAATATTACGCTAGATGCATGCTAGATGGCAATAGTGTCATTATACAGACACTGTAATGATTACTATTCAATAAATCTTAATATTAAACAATCTATGATACGTGACTATCCATAGTATCATATAGCAGGAGTTCTTTTTATCCTCTCAGAGCAGAAGCTATAACATAACCTAACTAATATACACAAGTGTTAGAAAAGTTTTGATTAACGACGATGACATAAAAAATAAACATGAATAATTTTAAAAGGAATAATTATTGAATGTACAATTTTCAAATTTGAATGTGGTTGGTGGTTCAATTGATGTTATATTGGACGTGTGCGTAATAGAAGTGGAACTCGTTGATTTAGGCCTACATGTTGTATTCAACTTATTCAGGATTTCCGAATGGTGCTCTTCATTTATTTGTAAATCGGATTTCAGAAGATGCATAGGTATGATTAGTGATTTTTATTAATTCTTGTTCTTGAATGCCAATGCGAGTCATATTTGAAACTGCTGTGCATCGACTGGAGTGGTTTGTAATTTTATATATATTTTTGACGTCCAGACCAGCGCAGTTTCAAATGTTGGCAAACAAAGAAACAAATGCTAGGGACGCGATAAAATTAAACAAATGCTAGGGACGCGATAAAATTAAATAAATGCTAGGGACGCGATAACATTGTGCGATAAGCAGCCATGACTGGTTGAAATACGTTCTTTCGTACCGTTTTATTGGTCAAAAGTAGTATGACGTAGTAAGAGTGTAATAGTCAAAATAAAACTGTTATATATTGTTTCGGAATATGTATGGCAGTAGAGGTTCTATTTCCAAATTCACATGGAATTATCTTAAGGAACTTCACATTCCTTTTGATTATGTAATGTCTGTCCTTATAAATATTATCAAGGATTCTCTTCAAATATTGCATCATCATCTCTATTTCAATTATCCACTTATATTTGCCTTCAACAATTAACTTTCTTTTTTCTTTAATGTATCACATAACGTTATATTGTACATGTTTATTGTATTCAGGACCCTTGTGGTCACTCAAATTTTTTGAGCTGATGTCTATAATTTAGAATATATATATATATATATATATATATATATATATATATATATATATATATATAGCTTTCGCGTATTAAATATTATAGTACCGGTAGTTGTAGCAGTGTAATGCCATGCCATGTAGTTGCGTAATCAAGATGTATTATATATTGTATCTTAATGTATAAATATAAATATAGTTTAATCTGTTCGTTATTGCTTATTTATCCCCACTTATGCTCCCTTCCTATATCTAGCTAGTTCTTTTGTTAGTAATGTTACCCCTCCTGTTCTGTACAGACTTGTCACATTCCAAGTGCCAAATCTCATATTCTTATTCCTTTGTTGTGGTCGCGCCAAAGAATCATTTCCATTCCTAGGCTTATTTTGGGGTTTCGTAAGGAAGCTGTTTTTTTACGGCGATGAGCTGTTAGCCCTTCACCCAACCCCCAAGCTGGAGGACCACCCTTTATCGGCTGTCCATGACTACTTATTCAATATATTCGCAGCTACCCTCCATATCTGGAGGCCGTCTCCTCTATCCGTAACCTCAGGACGCGCCATGCCGTGGTGATGGAGACACTGATTGTTAATAATTCCAAGGAATGGCCATAAAACCTATACAACTATGTGGGAGATATTCTAGCTTTAAATTATGAAATATATAGGAGATTAAAGGAGATAAAAAAAAAGATCATAAAAGTTTATTAGTAGTTTCAGACTTCACGGAATGCTTTTTAATCCTAAACTCAGATTTTTCTTTGACTTTCACCCATAATTTAACTTAAGATAGAGCACTAGGCCTATTTGGCAAGACTTTATCCAGTTAATATTGACATATTTCATATTTCCAAAAGATGTACAATTAATACCGTCTTGCTCTGTCATAAGCAGGCTTCGAGACTTTGGACTCGATACAATAAGTTTACTGTGCATGTACTATAGGTTGTTGACCCACTGCTGGTAGATAGATATGTGTTGAGGTAACAACGTTGGTATTTAGAGTAGAGTATAGTAGTATGGGGAAACACACATATGTACATTCTGAAAGTAAATATACGTTACACAATGATAATGTCAAAAGAATGTGAAAAGCATTTATTCTCTTGTCTTTTATAAGCATTTGTGTTTAATTATACACAGTGTTAATGGTGGAAATAAACATGCAGCAATTTTATTTATTTTTTCATTTATCTATTGATCGTCTTTAGGAAGTGCAGTTACAGTACCGAATTGCAATGTACTACAAGATAAATTCTCAGTGTCTCAAACGTAAATATTTTTCGCTTATCCGCCAAACACAGTTTGTACTGCGAAAAGCTGCGCTCTACGTCGCATGACGTGATAGGAGCAAAACGAGAAAACCTAATGCAGTCTCTAAGAGACAGTCCTTTATTCTCGGGCGACTCTATGTCCACTAATTTGCTGTTTATGTTACACAATGTTCCATATCCGTTATTTTTACATAAAATTAATTTACACTTCTGTTTTACACGTTCAGTAACCGGTGTACTTGGTGTCTCATTAATTCTCTGCGTCATTTCCTCAACTAATTTGAGGGCTTCCGGCATCTCTTGGTCCGACTTTTCTAACCGTGTAATAGTTTCAGACACAGTTTGAAAATGGGTTTGTATGAAAACTAAATTATTCGTCAGAACCTTCAAATCCAGAGCGTTTTCCTTTGCGTATTTGTTGGCATTCATTCTACAGTACCCCCACCCACTGCACGCTTTACCACTATACTCAGTACACCGTTATGCGGATTTCCCACTGAAGTGCTCTATTGGGTCTGAAGTTTCGAAGCCTAATCATAAGCTCAGTTACTTTGTAAAATCAAAACTTCTCCCATGTTTGGTTAAATGAATCGAAAATATTGAGATTGCAATTTTTTTTTACTACAGTAAATAACAGAATCCATTACTGATAGTCTTTGATTATTTCTCCAACTATAATTCACTGAATTCCACCAAAATGTATCAATTGTCTAAATCTTGTGCAACACGACTCAAGAGCCTGCTAACCAGCAGCAATATTTAAGACACAGATCGATACTATAGTAAGAAAAACTCGATACAGCCCATAGCCTACGTATGAGAGAATATTAAAATTTTAAGCGAATGTTAAAGACAATGGTGGCAAAAATCGGAACTACATCTCATGTTAAACAGCTAGAAAAAGTGAGCGGAAAACAATGATAGTTTAAATTTATTATATTTACATACTTGCGGATATCGGTTGATTGAAAGTGATCCTCAGCCATTTTATTGTGTTTATTATTATTATTATTATTATTATTATTATTATTATTATTATTATTATTATTATTAGGATGGATTGGAAAGTAACGCATAACAATTTTTTTCGCAAAATATTTCATAGTAAAAAAAAAAAAATTATAATTCACAAAAAAGCTACACATTTTCCCTATTTTTCAATATATGAACCAGGTCTCTCGACACATTTCTCCCATCCTGACATCAATTTGAGAGCGCCTTGTTCATAGAACTCCGTTTCCTGGGAGTATACAGTAGCCACATTCACACGATCGATTTCACTTCGTCATCCGAACCGAAGCGTTGGCCTGCTAGGATTTCTTCATTGGTCCGATGAGGTGATAGTCGGACGGTGCGAGGTCTGGACTGTAAGGCTGATGATTGAGCATCTCCCAGCCAAATTTCTCAATTTTTCCATGAACAGATGCCGCAACATGGGGACGAGCATTGTCGTAGAGAAGTCTGACATTTACAGCGTCTCTGTTAGAGCGTTTGTCTCTAAGGGCACGAAGCAACTTTGTCAGTGTTTGAGTTGCACTTCCATATAGCCGATGCCAGCAAACACTCCGTCTTTACACAGTACTACTGTTGTTACAGCTCGTTCTGCCAGGGCGACACCTGAATGAGTCTTTGTTGTCTGTGCTCAAGATTCAAACTATCTGCCAAATTTGAGTGTCCGGACCAAAATAATATTCCGTAAAAAGGTTGATGTGCGTTAGACTACTTTCCGAACCTCCCACGTACTACTATTATTATTATTATTATTATTATTATTATTATTATTATTATTACTAATTAAATGATAGCGTAATGATTTATCTGTTTAAATGAAATGCATTTGAATACTGGTATTGTTATTTACTGAAAATAATCAATTAGGAAATTAAATAATTTCATATTTGCATAAGGAAATTAAATGCTTAGTTAATTTGTTGTTCCGTAGAAATTCCTTGTCAAAATATTAATTTGTTTATGGTCGTGCATGCTTCTAACATAATTAATAATGTGAAGGTGAACTCTTCCCGACACTTCACCAATTCTCTTTTGCTAAATGCATTATCAGTGTTCCGTGAGGACGTACTGTACTTTGCCTTATCGTAAAATAAACTGTGTCGTATCTAACCGCTTACTTGACTCAATCACTGAGGTAATATAAAGTGATAAGAATATAAAGTTAAGGCCTTGTCATTTTGAGGTAGGTGATTTATTTGCAGTAGGTAATAGAATGCTAATAGTGTAATATTATTGTAACAGTACTGAAGGTGTGAAATTATTTGTTTCAAAAGTATTATGAAGTATTTTGATGTTGAAGCGGAAGTATAGCAAGTGCCAAATATGGTTCTTTTACTTCTGAAAGGAGTTAGAACAATCAGATATTTTTTTAGTTGGTTGTTTAACGACGCTGCATCAACTATTAGGTTATTTAGCATCGATGAGATTGGTGATAACGAGATGCTATTCGATGAGATGAGGCCAAGGATTCGCCATAGATTACCTGGAATTCGCCTTAAGGTTAGGAAAAACCTCTGAGAAAAACCCGACCAGGTAATAAGCCCAAGCGAGAATCGAACCTATGCCCGAGCGCAACTGGGGATCGGCAGACAAGTGCCTCTGGCGACTGAACTACGGTAGTGGCATACGATCAGGTATTACAATATTAATGAATCTGTAAAGGAAACAATGCGAGCAAATAAGAAATTATTACACTTATTACACAGCAAATGTACATTGTATTGATGACCACGTCGAAAGGATATAGGAGAAGTGGTTGTAAAATTGGTGTCAAACTGACAAGGAAACTCACCAAGTGATAATGGATTTTCATAACGATTTTTTCTTCATATGTTCCTTTTGAAATAAGAAATCTCCCTATAAATTTGTACATCCGGAGAAGACCTAGCCTTCGAGATATGATTTTTAAAAATAATTGCCTGAAACTCATACAAGCTTAAGTCTCATATCTCAAAAATGTTTAAGGCCTCAAATGTTTATACATTACCCTCAAAATCGGAGAAACTTATGAAAACTCACCTCTTCAAGTTGTTTTAAGAAGTATATTTTCCATCTGTCAGTTATAATAGCATTCTTTTCATAGCACTCTTTTGGTAGACTAGTGGTTCAGTTACCGAGGTAGACAGGCTCAGAAAGAATAACTCCAGAAGGTAAAACGGTGGAAGTGTTAACAATTCCAAAGAACACAACTCTGATTGTTCGGCCTCTTGACGTTTATGGCTTTAGGTCTTGGCAAAATGTCATTTGAAAGTTCTCTGACGGTGTTTTGTTACTTGGCACGAATGTTACATTGCATCAGAGAGATAATGTGGTAAAATTGCAGTTCTTAAAACCTAATCAATTTTCATATCCTAGATATATGTATGAACATGTTTAAATATGGCTGGTATAAAGTCGGGTACTTTAACAAAAAATTTGATAAATTTGTCACTCCTATATGATTCTGTTTTCACGTTCATTTACAGAAATGCTCTAAAGCTGACTGCGAGAAATTTATTTTTGTGAAATGTTCATAGTGCAAAGTTCCAATATGTTTTGATCATTTTTATAACGATTTCCACTACTGTGATCAGCACAGTGAGTAATTGCAGGTATGCTTACATTTCCTTATCATTTCTTCATAGACTATTCTATTGTGAATTTCATGAATATTATGTAGCCTATCTGGTGTGTCATTTTCATAACTTACATTATTTAAGGAGATTTTGACAGTTCGGTATGCAACTAGATGAGATTTATTGTCTGATATGTGTAACACATACTGTAGCATTGTTTGCATCAGCCCTTACAGTGCTGGATTGATGAACTTGAAAAAATCATATCTCGAAAACTAGGCTTTCTCTGATAGCCTATAGAAATTTAAAGGGAGGTTTCTTATTCCAAATGGAACGTATGAGGAAAATTCGTTTTGAAAGTCCATTATCACTTGGTGAGCTTTCCTTATGAGTACAGTAGTCTATACAGAGTCTTTCATAAGTAAGGAGTTATCGAAAAATCAACTATTTTGGAAAATTTTTTGAGATGATGTTCATCTTCAAGAGAAAGGACCTTTTCCGGTGCCGTACAGTCGATATGGAAACAAAGACCCCGTCCCCCCGCCGCCAGAGAAAGCTATTTATCCATATGTAATCTGCATTTGAACCGCTTATTTCAGAAACCGGTCAAGCGCCAAGTTAGCCAATTGTGGGAAAATAAAAAAAATTGTCTAGCATCAGACTAAATGGTTTGGTAGTGGTTTTAATATTTTTTGCTGAAATTAGTACATATTTCAATACTTTTTTTATCTAAGGAAAATTATTTGTGCGTTTTAATTTAGCTGTAAAAAAATACGAAAAAGTTTCTCACTTAACTAGTTTCTGCAATAAACGAGTGGTGCAAACGTATTTTTATAGCATAATTCTCGAATTGTTTAGGATATTGTTATAAAACTCACATTTTAAAAATGAAATGTGTAATGTCTTTAGGGGTAGTATTTTCAAGCAATAACTGACAAATTCTCCCTAATCTGTTATGTGAAATACCATGGATTTTCATAAACACATTCGTGCAAACGTGTTTCAGTACACCACCAGTCCTTAAATAATAATTATAAGAATCAGATCTTTTAAAAGTGCCTTCATTAACATTTTCATTGCCAAACTCTTGCTCTGAACTTTGATTAAGGTTACTGAAGTTAAGCGTATACGTAAAAAACAAAGTCTGAATATAAGTATCTTGACAGTTTTTATTTTGAAGGGAATGAAAATACCTTCATGTTTCATTTATCACTTCCCCATTAATGTTCAAATCACATTTCGTATTGCACTTACAAGTGAGAATGTCGGGCTTGGTTTTTTGAGGTACTTCCCTGCCAGAATAAGAAACATAGCCTTCTCCTTTTATTCTTGCATTGTGCGAATAGTATTATGTTACAAGCGTTTTCGTTTACCACTCCTCGTTTCCTTTTAGATACAGGTTCGTCTTCTGAAGTTGGAGACATTTCATTACGATATAGGTCTATTGTTATTAAAAAGCACTTTTTCAATCAGTTGGTCACAAAACTATTAAAACAAAATGTACCCGCAGTTTACTGCAGAAACCAACCAAGCGCTGTCGCTTGACTGGTTTCTGATCTAAACACGAAATTCAACGTAATGTCTGGCCATTACAGGAGGACGGCATTTGACTGTTTTCAGCACTAAAATGTACGTATACCCTCATAGAACATTACGTCGCCTTTAACTCATTTTTTCGTGTTTTGGCGTTTGACTGGTTTCTGAAATAAGTTTCATTTCATGCTAACTTAAAATGACCTGGAGCATGGCCTTCTATACGCCAAGGACTTAAAATGACCTGGAGCTTGGCCTTCTATAAGACAAGGATAATGGCACATTGCCATGCCTATACACATTGTTGTGATAGACTGGAATGATAAAATGTCACGCAGCCATTTAACGTTATTGCAAAAGAGAAAAATTGGTACCTGGTTTGAATTTGGAAACAGTGTCGCTCGAATTAAGCAGTCATTCCGTAGACGAAGTGTTTCCAAGCAGTGTGATCGATCGCACAGGCCCAATCCGATGGCCTCCGCGATCATCTGATTTGACCCCCCTGGACTTCTTTTTCTGGGGATTCATCAAGGATCGTGTCTATGCGACTAAGTTACGCACCATTCCTGAATTAGTGGAACGAATTGAACACACGATACAAATGGTTACGCCTGATATGCTCACCAGAGTGCATGAAGAGTTGATACGTCGCTTACATTTGTGCATTCTGCAGAGCAGAAGACGTTTTGGAAATCGTATACCATAATTTGTCAACAATTGAAACTGTTTTTACATTTATGTGTTTTAATAAAGGTTTCCACACTAACCATTAATAACTCTGGCGGCGAGGGAGTGTTTGTTTCCAAGTCGATTGTATGGCACTGGGAAGGGTTTTTTCTCGTGAGGATGAACATCATTTCAAAAAATTATCCAAAATAGTTAATTTTTCTATAGACTCCTTACTTATGAAAGACCCTGTACAAACATGCAAGAGTGATGCTTAGACACCAGATTTTGTTAACAATTATTGCCACAATACCAGATTTACAACAAATATTTGCCAAAACGTAACATGGCAGCAGATGCATGTCAGTTAGGCCTATTACTGCCTATGATTGAGCTCTGTGTAACTGCAGGGTGAAGAGGAGAGGGTGAGGGGATAAGGAAATATTTAACATCACGTAACAATCTTCCCACTCTTCTCTGCTATTCTTAATTCAAAATCATTAAGTTAGTGAAAGTTAAGATTTGGTAAATTTGTTATAGAAACAGCTTTACCAAATCGTAAATGAAAAAAGTGTTAAAGTGTGTATTCAATATGTATATTCAAAACGAGATTAGTGATAGTGTTGAGAATAATCCAACGATTGGTATAATCGAGTGATTTCAATTTCAGTGAGAGTGAGAGAGATGAACTTTCTCTTCCGATCTAATCTGGAAGTTCAATATAATAAAATTAGTATTACAGTGCTTGATCATTATATGAGCCGTTCAGAGCAAAAGTGGTGTAAGTCAAAATTGGGTAATGAGGTTTAAAGTAAAAATTCTGTAAAATACAGTGCAAAGTAGCAATTAATATGATCTTCTTGCTATTCACTGACTACTAATAATTTAAATAAATTGAACATTAATTGCTACTTTGCGCTGTATTTTACAGAATGTTTATTTGAACCCTCATTACTCATTTTTGACTTACACCACTCTTGCTCTGAACGGCTCATATTCAGGTTTCCTGATACAGTAATAAGTTACGCCTCTCCTCCACCCCACCTCAGTTCGTTTGTAATTACATTATAAGTAGATAGCCACCGACGTGGCTCAGTCGGTTAAGGCGCTTGCCTGCCGATCTGAAGTTGCGATCGAGCGCGGGTTCGATCCCAGATTGGGCTGATTTCCTGGTTGGGTATTTTCCGAGATTTTCCTCAACCGTAAGGTGAATGCCAGGTAATCTATGGCGAATCCTCGGCCTCATGTCGCCAAATACCATCTCGCTATCACCAATCTAATCAACGCTAAATAACCTCGTAATTGATACAGCGTCGTTAAATAACTAAAAAGAAAAAAAAATAGAAGTAGAGCTAAACAAGAGCGAGCGTCAACTACGCGTTCAATGTTGCTTGACCGCTGAGCTCTGCTGTCGGCACTGTCTTTGTATACAAGACATAATAGGAGATTACGGAGCGCGGGGCATTGCGAGGATCAAAACATTCGTGGAGTGAAATGACTCACTCTGCTAGTTCTTTGAATCAACACCGGTCAATTTACAACGGACGGGTAGTACATGTTGTAGTGATACTATAGGTATGGTGGTATACCACACTAAATAGCTTGCGCATCGTACAATGTAAGAAGAGTTGTTGAACAAGAGCTCTAACAAGAAAATAAAGCGTTTCCGGATCCATGTTCGTATAATATATTTTCATCCTTTACATGTGAGGAGTGTTTCCATAAAGTTTTGAGGTACCATTTGTTACTTCCTGTGTAAACCAGACTTCTTGTCCAAGACAGTAAATAACCTCCTCAAATTTGATGCAGTGACCAAAAGTATGTTAAACTCCAGAGAATTTTAAAGGGCGAAACAGGAAATATACGTAACCTAATATTAAACCACAGCTGGCCGATCGGGCTGGATAGAAGAATTTATTTTTTTGTGCCCAATAAGCATCTCAAAAATTGAAATTATGGTTTATTCAACTACGCTCGCAACTGTAAAAGTTATATCAGCATCGCCGGTGTGCCAGAATTTTGTCCCACAGGAGTTCTTTTACATGCCACTAAATCTAGTAACATGAGCCTGTCGCATTTAAGCACACTTAAATGCCATCGATCTGGGCCGGGATCGAACCCGCAACCTCGGGCACAGAAGGCCAGCCCTATACCAAATGCGCCACTCAGGGCGACCGCATCTCATTGGTAGAACAGTTTCACCAATACAGGGATAACACTTTATTTTCATTTCAATTTGTATTGTACCTGAGTATTTGAATACACTTCACTCCCACTCCCTCTACTATTAAACTTCCAACCGTTCTCCACACGAAACCAAGCGTATACAGTGAAAGTCGCCTTACGGTCATAGTAAACACAAACAGTACTGAGTTAGTGAGCATAGTACGTTCCAGAAATATGTTCGCGTTTTCCAGTGACGAAAGAGCTTTCAATATTGAAACATATTTTCGCATAGGTACTGTCATCCGTTTGCCTACGTCGAGTCTCGGTTTCCTTCACCTGCTTCTGCTTGCTCCTCTGTAAAACCTAGTGGCTGGGCTGTCTTAGCTCTTTTCTGAAAACATTAATTTCTGTTAGGAATTGAACGTCTACGTAATATTGTACAACTGTTTAAAATAACGTAAATAAAATGGCCTCGTTAAGTAATTAACTGTCACGTGTTTTCCCTCCTTTATAGGACCCTGCGACAAAACCACTTGGACGGACAGTATATAGCATGTCTGAGTAATTTTATCTTTTCGGATCGGACAGAAATGAAGACTGAATTTACAGTACGTAAGGTACTCTTTTATAGACTAGGTACAGGATTATTTCAACACGAGTTACTAGTACGAAAGACGAAACTGGTAATTGAAATTAGGTACAATAGTCTATAGTGCGATAATATACACAAAAGAACTGAAGCCTGTATCGAAATGAACGGCCACCATTTTCAAAGTTATGTTTAAACATCCATATTATGATTATTTTTCAATTTAACTTCATTCTCTATAGTGTATGCTAATGTGCTGTAGACAGTATAATATACACTGCTTAATGAATACGTCCGAATGAATAGCTCAGTTCGTGAGTAAAAACACTTATTGTTAATACTGTACTGAATTTTGATTAAAGAAAAATCGAATGAAAACTATCAAACTGAAAATCGCGATATTTCCTAGTTTACGTAAATGGATGAACTACTTTTCTTACCTCTTATACCTAGTAAAGTGATTTGTTTGTATTTTACGTCAGTATCATTGAACTCCAGTCGTGGAAGGAGGAAGCAAACGGTGTTTCCGGTTCTTAACCGTTAATCCAAAGATATAGCCAGGTTAATATTAGAAATGTTAGTAAAAATAAAATGATGTCCCTGTACAACTTCGCACTCGCAAGGAATTATTTCCTAGAGTCCTCACAGCAAGATCATACTTCACACGATACAAGAGATCGCAGATTTCATGGATAGAAAAACGTGATAAATTTTATAGTGTGCTCAGGCAAAGATCTATTAAAACGGATCTGAGCAGTAACATATCTAAAATAGAACACAGGTACAGTTTTCTCAATATTTACCCTACTGCGAGGACATGGATTGAATAGCCATTCTATAGGAAAGTGTTCTCCAAAAAATTCCAATTTTGACGAAATTCTTTCTGAGTTATAGGCCTATATACCTCCAGATCTGTAGTATGAAGTTGAAATACAATATTTTAAGGATGATAATGAGAACAACATTGCGATGTAAGTTGGCTATTTCATGGCTTGAAGTTAACGTTCGAACGTCTGTAAATTTCAACGCAAAGAAAAATTATGTATCTGTTGGCTTCTTTTTCGGTCATTAATAGAATATCACAGTGTAGACTATTATTAACAGATCCAAGGAAGTCATCACCATGAGGCTATATAATAATAATAATAATAATAATAATAATAATAATAATAATAATAATAATAATAATAATACCGAAGATGATATTAGGAGATAGATTTAAATGTCATTTTGAGGGCAAATATCTCGTAACGATCAATGAATTAATAGACAGTTACGGATGTTAGTGTGGTGCTCACAATATATCATCAGTAGGGCTGAAGAAAGTATTGGTTATAGGCTACGCTACATCGTCCTTACAGCTCTTGTTTACAAAATGCTTGTGTGCACACGCGACTAGTTACGGAGCGATTGCTTGTACAGTCCGCTCCGTATGAATGAACTCATAATACAATTTACATTTACAAGATTACTTGTGTTTCAAATTAATTAATTCGGAACAAATATTTAATTTACAAAAAAAATATATCATTATCAATTAAGTCAAACACAATTTATTCATATTCTGAATTCAGTCCTCTTTATTATTTGTTCTTTGTTGGATTTTTGTTTCGGCATTCTGATACAACCTCACGTCACTCAAGCAGGTCTACTATTGAGGAGTGTCGAATGTTCACTCTATCTGCCCCTTACAGACGCATTTTGTAAACAATATATACAGGGTGATTCACGAGGAAAGGTAAAAAATTTAAAATACGATATCTTAGGCCATTTTGAGTGAAAAAGTTCATATGAACATATGAACGATGGCGGAGCTAGATGTATTTTTTTATAAAACGTCTCGCCCCAACGTGAATCAGACGTTACCATATGCTGCTGACGTGAGACGTGAGACAAGGTCACCGATCGCTATGAATGACGTAACATTAGAATCGACATTGTGAGCGATGTGAAGAGAAGTTCATTCACCGCACAAACCGGGTGGTGGGGCATTACAAATGTCCAATCGCCTGCCCTTGTCTGATGTAATGACACAATGACACATAATACAAACACAGAATCACTTATCTGTTCATAGCAGTTCAGTCAGCTACCTGCAGTACTGTACAGTAGTTATACAGGGACATCATTTTATTTTTACTTAAATTTTTATTGTACCTGAGTTTTGGAAAGTACTTCACTCCCACCCCTTCTACTAGTAAACTTCCAACCGTTCACGACACAGAGCCGAGGGCGCATAAGCAGTACTGAGTTAGCGAGTACAGTACGTTCCAGAAATATGTTCGCATTTTCCAGTGACGAAAGAGCTTTCAATATTGAATGACATTTTTTCACAGGTACTGTCGTCCGTTTGCCTACGTCGTATCCCGGTTTCCCCCACCTGCTTCTGTTCGCCCCTCTCTATAAGTCTAGTAGCTGGGCTGTCTTAGCTCTTTTCTGAAAAATTTCTGTTAGGAATTGGACGTCTACGTAATATTATACAACTGTTTAAAATAACTTAAATAAAAGGGCCTCGTTAAGTAATTAACTGTCACGTGACCCCCCCTTTCTACGACCTTGCGACAAAACCACTTGAACGGACAGTAGATAGCATTTCTGAGTAATTTTATCTTTCGGATCGGGCAGAAGTCAAGAATGAATTTACAGTACATAAGGTACTCTTTTATAGAGTAGGTACTGAATTATTTCAACATGAGTTACTAGAACGAAGGAGGAAACTGGTAATTGGAATTAAGTACAATAGTCTATAGTGTGATAATATGCACAAAAGAACTGAAGCCTGTATCGAAATGAACGGTCACCATTTTCAAAAATGTGTTTAAATATCCATATTATGATTATTTTTCAATTTAACTTCATTCTCTATGTTGTACTCTAATTTGCTGTAACAGTACAATATACACTGCATAATGAATACGTCCGAAAGGATAGCTCAATTCGTGAGTAAAAACACTAAGTGCAAATCAAGATTTTCAGGTATAACTCCCTGTAAAGTTGATTTGAATAATTTCGAGGGAAAAATTGTTCCGGAGCCGGGTATCGAACCCGGGACCTTTGGTTTAACGTACCAACGCTCTACCACTGAGCTACTCGGGAACTCTAACCGACACCGATCCAATTCCTCCCTATATATCCACAGACCTCAAAGTCGGCTGACAACTGTCAAGCAACCAACTTCGAGTCCACACTAACTCCGTGTGACTTAAATTGTGGTTTTCTGTTAACGAACAGTGACGTGTATTATGCAAATCAAGATTTTCAGGTATAACTCCCTGTAAAGTTGATTTGAATAATTTCGAGGGAAAAATTGTTCCGGAGCCGGGTATCGAACCCGGGACCTTTGGTTTAACGTACCAACGCTCTACCACTGAGCTACTCGGGAACTCTAACCGACACCGATCCAATCTTGATTTGCATAATACACGTCACTGTTCGTTAACAGAAAACCACAATTTAAGTCACACGGAGTTAGTGTGGACTCGAAGTTGGTTGCTTGACAGTTGTCAGC